>NC_133618.1:242778331-243105831 GCF_048593235.1 Sminthopsis crassicaudata | reverse complement strand
CACAAATAACTGGAAAGCCTCTGAAAGCTGTCATGTAGAAGAGTGATCCTTGGAGAGTCCATGAGGAAGAAGTAAGGGAAAGGTCAATTTGAGCTTAATATAAAGAAGTATGTTCTAAACATTAGATTTGTGGGTTGCCTCAAGAAGTAGAGAGTTCCCTGTATCTGAAGGTCAGCTAGTGAAGGCTGGATGACTGTGTTAGGATTATTGTGGCAATTACTGTTTTGGATGGCAGTTAATCTGAATTAGATAAACTCTAAGGTTCCATTCAATTCTGGTGATCTGTGACTATAAACTTTTATCTTGCGTATTTGGTTCATTTATATGGCAGCATACTGAAGAGACAATTTGTCTTTTAAAATTTAATTCATGTAGTTTTAAATTAAATTACCTATATCCAGTTAAACCATTGTACTTTCATTTTTTTAATTAAAAGAGACTGAGAGAGACAGACAGACAGAGAGACAGAGAAAAAGACAAGAGAGAGGGAAGGAAGAAGAGGGAGGGAGGGAGTGAAGGAGGGAGGGAGAAAGAGAAATCTAAGAAACTGCACCTTTTCTCCATTGTCTCCTGTTAGAAAGGCTTCTGAAACAATGGACTTACGAAATTTCAAAGTTTATTTATGTTTCAAAAGATTTTCTCTTCTTTCTGATACCATAATTAGGATCTCACCACCTAACACTATATTTAGTTCATGAGAAACAGACAGCAATATCCCAGGTATCAGCTCCCCATTCCTCTGTGCCTCCTTCCAGATGACAATTGTACATGCCCAAATAAGGAACATGTTAACTCTTGTGGCTTCCATGTCCTGTCAAATATCTGTGCAGCACTAGGAGAGTCCATTCTCTTCTCATATTTCATAATGTATTTATAAGGCTTGGCAAGAGTCACAGCAGCAGTATTACATCCTTTAGTCTCAAACTCAGGGAATGGTGTAACCCAGAAAGCAAATCCTCACCATGGTGACAGCAGTTAATAGCCATGGATGCTACATGGGAAATGATCCATGGGGCCTTGGAATAATGCTAGCTGAAAAGAATGTCTTAAGAGATATTCATTGAACTTTGACTTTCTAAAAATACTTGGGTTAGACACATTGATTAAATAGCTGGGAAATAGAGACTCTCTATTTAAGAAACTTATTTCTTTAGGTTCAAGGACTTCTGGGTTCCATTCTTCCCCCAAGGACATTTTCATCTTTCTAAACAGGACAATCAGCTCTACAAAGCTCTATCAGCTTCTCTGGCAGAACCATCCACAATTCTTCCTTTATCCTCCCTGATCATTCAGACCATTAAGTTATTTGTTTCATGACATGAAATCATATCATGAAACAAATGTAGACAAGAAAATGGAAAGAAAGAAAAGAAATGAAAATTTTTTTCTCCTTGGAAAAAATTAGTTTAGGGGGAACTCCCACATCATCTTCTGCCAGAAAACAGTTAAGAGTGAGGGAAAATAATGGCAGCAAAGGTCAAAAGTGAAATCTAATTCAAAGCCTGAAGTCCCCTGCAGACAGGGCCCAGCCTCCTCCAGGGAAATGGAAGTGCTTCCATAGATCAGGAGATGCCCACAGAAATAGAACATTTCAAAGTCAGGATCTTGCAGTGACAAAGGCAAGATGACTTTGGGTAGGAGGTGTTTTTCTGAGGATTTTATTCTTGTCTGACATGGAAGGTGCTAAAAGCCCTGACAATTCTAGAGAGGTCCAGATTGCTCCATGGAAGCAGACCTGCTTCTTTCAAACAGAGCAATTGCTAGAAAGACAATGTACTTTGTCTCTCAGAAATTCCATTTAGAAGATGGTAAATATGATTCCTCCCTCCTCTCTATCCTTCCTTATTCTCTCTGAGGATTTGACTTCCCTTATTAATCTTCATGGAAACTCAAGCATGGGGAGAACCTCTGGACTTTGAGGCACAGAGACTATGGTCTTCAGATACAAATATCCCCTGCAAGAAATTGAAACCCTCTTCTCCACTGCCCCACATCTTTATGGGTTTTATACAAGGAAGAGAAAGAGATTTTATGTTTATCTGTGATGAGGTCCAGGCTTAGTAGGTGGGGTTGGCAGAGAGAGCTTGAAGTACTGATACTGATGGGGATCAATTCAATCTTAAAATCCCACCCTCTATGGAGGTCATGAGTAGTCCCACTTTGCTGTATCCTGACAGAAATCCAAGTTGTATTGAACCCTTAAGTTAAATTTCCCCTATAAATCTGTCCATAGCCCAGGCCATCTTTGCTGAACCCCTGGGTTAAGCTGCCATGTATTCTGCCTCATGGTGTCTTTGCTCTTATCCCCTCACCATGCCTCATAGTGTCTCCTCATAACTAACTCTTTTAGGATTTAGCCTTCCAGTTAAGACTAATGGAATAGTCCCTTTCTCCTGGTTAATTCTAATTTCCACTAGGGAACTTGTGGTTTCCATTATTAATTGTTAGAAAAAATCCTTTCCTTGTTAACTATATGCTTTCTCAACTTTGTTTCATATTTACCACTCCTGGTGCTTATTGAATCTCTTCGTTTTGTTTGTAACCTTTTTTTCCTAAATAAACCTACCATTTTGCCAAAGAGAATGGTCATTGAGAATTCTTTTTTTATTAAAGCTTTTTATTTTCAAAACATATCAAGGATAATTTTTCACCATTAACTCTTGCAAAACCAATGTCATTGTGAATTCTTTATATGCCCAAACCCCAATATTTGGCACCAACATCAATCTCAACACTTGATGCTAAACCTCAAACATATTATTTGGAACTAGGAATTGCTACCCTGAACAATCACCTGGACTTACCCTAGACTGTCATGCTATAGGTAGAATACTAGGTTTGGCGTTAAAATACTACTTGAGCTCAAATCCAAAAGAACAATGGGTTATCTTGGGAGGACTCCTAGAATGAAGTATATAGTGTGTCTCCTCCATAGTCTGTTCTTCTTCTAGAATCATTTGTTTTTTTAAAAGGAGGAGCTTGGGCTTGGGCAATGCTTAACACAAAGAATTCTTTATATAATAGAATTTCAAGAACCAGCAAGAGGCCATTGAGAAATATATTTGGGGAAGGGGTGGAATGGGGTTTTGGAGGTAGTGCACCTAGATCCACATGGACTAACTACTTGCTGGTAACAACACTTTCTCTCCATGGTGCTAATACAGGCTGAAGATCCTAGAGAATTTTGGTAGACAAGAAGAATAGCATAATGCAGACATAAATGCTACTAAAGTGAGGAGAGGAATATTTCTTCTCAATTTCAAGAGGCATTTCCTATTTTACTAAGAAATGACTGTTTTATGAGGTGGTAAGTTCCTGTCAAAAGATTAATTTAAGAAAGTATCTGTTTAAATGTGGAAATATGTTTAGAAGAAATGCACATTTAATCTATATTTGATTACATGCTATCTAGGGGAGGGAGTGAAGGAAAGAGATAAAAAATTTTGGAACATTAGGCTTTGTAAGGGTGAATGTTGAAAACTATCTTTGCATGTATTTTTGAAAAATAAAAAGCTATTATTATATAAAAAAGAAAGTATAGGTAGGTGGTATAGTGAATAGAGTTCTAGGCTTAGAGTGAAGAAGATTCATCTTACTAAGTTCAAATCTGGCCTCAGACACTTACTACCTGTGTGACACTAGGCGAGTCACTTGACCACATTTTGCTTCAATTTTTTCACCTGTAAAATGAGCTGGAGAAGGAAAAGGCAAAGCACTCCAATGTCTTTGCCAAGAAAACCACAGAGAGGGTCAAGAAGAGTCGGCCTATGGAACAACTCTTGTGGGAAAAGTATTTGAAACAAAACAAAGATATCATTTTAAAAATAGAATTGGTTGAGGCAGCTGAGTGGTCACCACAATAGCTAAACAGTCCAGGAAGAAAAGTAAGGACACAAACTCTGAGGAATCTACCACCAGTCCATTTGCCCCACCCTTACCAGCTTTTAAGGCTGGAATCTGAATCTTTTAATATGAATCTGTTTTCCCATATAAAAAGGAGGCCACATTACAAGAGTACATAAAAGTACTTTCTGAGCCAAAGAACCATGTGCAGATTTATGGAATATTTCCTTATAATCTGACAGTTACAGAGCCATCACTGGGAAAACTTCAACACATATGGTGCAAGATAAACACAGGCCATATCTCTCTGCCTACCTGTCTCCATTGGGGAGGATGAGTCACATGTACAGCAGAATCAGAGGATATAAGGGTTCGAAGGAACTAGACAGAGTACTAACTTTGAAATCAGTATCGGAATCATCATAGGATTCAAGATCATGGGATGATAGACTGAGAGGCAGAAGGGACCTTATAAACTCCTTAATTTTAGAGTGAAGAAAGTGGAAAACAGGGAGTTTAAATGAAGTGCCTGAGGTCACATGGATAGGAAGTAATAGAGTTGGTTTAGTAAATCCAAATACATCCTTCTTTCCATAGTACTAACTTGCCTCTCTAGGTTTAAATGAGCACTTAGCCCAATACTTGGCACACATTAGGTGCTTAATAAATGTTTATTGACTGACTAAATCATAGCTGTGCTACTGGCTACCTGTGTGAAATTGGGTAAACCATGTCTATTCTGTGGGCCTCAGTTTCCTAATCTGTAAAATTTGGAAGATGTCCCTTCCAGATCTAGATTTCCATTTTCAGATTCTCATTAATTGCGTGACTGCAAGCAAGTCATTTAATCTTGGTCTGCCTCAATTTATTCAACCCTTAAATGGGGGGGGTCATAATAGTACTCATCACCCAAGGTTGTTGTAAGGATAAAATAATATTTGTAAATAAGATAATATTTGTAAAGTCCTTGGCATTCAAAACATGGCACATATCAGGTGCTGAATAAAGATTTGTATCCTTCCTTCCTTCCAATGTCACACTGTAAATTCTAGAGTCAGGTCAGGTTCAATGATCTTTCCATTACAATTCTTATTTATCTTAAAAAAAAAAAAAAAACCACAGTCCCCTCCATTCCTATCTATTTGCTGAACCACCTCTAATAGTACCATAGGGCCAGGTCATATTGACCTGTCCCTTAAGGATAATTACTTTGGCACCTAAATAGAGAAAGGATTGGAGTGGGCAGAGGCTTGAGCCAGGATACCAAGCAGAAGATTCATTCCTGAGAAGATGAGGGTCTGTACTAGAGCCAGTTGTGTGGGTGTGGGTACAAAGGTACATACAAGAGATGCTTTGAAGTTAAGACTTGGCAAGAGATGGATAAGTGAAGTAAGTACAAAAGAGCAGTCAAGGATGACATCTAGGTTGGGAAACCTGATAACTGGGAGCATGGTGAAGTCCTCAGGGGTAATAGGAAAATTGTGAATGGGAAGAATTTGAGAGAAAATAATTATTTCAGTCTGGAACATTTAGTTCAAAATGCAATTATAGATATGATACTAGTGCTCAGCAGAGAGGTTAGGGGATAAGAAGATCTGAGAATTATCTATAGTTAAATCCATGGAAGTTGATAAGATCACTTATTAAGAAGAAAAGAAGAGGATCCAAGACAGAGTCTTAGTGGACACTTACTTTTGATGGGCATGATATAGATAAAGAGCCAACAAAATAGGCTAAGAAGGGACAGTCAGATAGGTAGGAAGAGAATTAGGAGTGAGCAATATTATGAAAAGATTATGAGAAGATCCAGAAAAGGAGGCTGTTAAAAGTGTCAAAGATTGCAGAGAGGTTAAACAGGAGTAAGACCAAGAAAAGGCCATTGGATTTGACCATTAGAGAACTTGTTGGTGTTGGAACTGAATAGAAATAATAGTAGTTTCCACTAGAGGAACAGAAGCACCTGCCAAGGAGGCAAAAAGATAATACTGGAGGTCAGAGTGAATTTCAGAGAATATGATCCTTCATGGTTGAGAGAAGAATAACAATTACCTTCTTCAGGAATAATTCTGGAGCTTGGATGAATGATCTATCCTGTGGAGAATACATGAGAATTATGAAGGACTTTTAGTGTAGAAGTTGGGAGCTACCATATTGCCACATGTGCTATCTCTACATAAACTTCATTGTAATTATACTTAAAGCTTGTGCCCACTCTCCCTATGAATATGTGTATTTGTGAGAAAGGTGTCTTAAGTTTTGGGGGGAATGTTTTCTATCTACTATTCTTATTATATCTTCTTAGTAAATATCTTTTCAAAAAATGAAATAAGTCTAATTGGATGATTTTTTTTTCCTGAACTGTATTTTATTTTTCCAATTACATGTAAAGATAGTTTTCAACACTTATTTTTGTCAGATTTTGAGGTCTAAAATTTTTCCCCTCTCCCCTTAGCTTTACAATACCCCAAACAGGAAGAAATCTGATATAGATTATAGATGTACAATAATTTTAAATGTATTTCCAAATTAGCCATGCTGTAAAAGAAAAAAGAACAGAACAAAAATGGAAAATCATGAGAAATAAAAAGCAAAACAAAACAAAAAAAAAAGGTGAAAATAGTATGCTTCATTCATTTTCCATAGTTCTCTCTCTGGATGTAGATGGCATTTTCTAATCCAAGTCTATTGGAATTGCCTTCAATCACTGTATTGCTGAGAAGAGCTAACTATTATAGTTGATCACCATGTAATCTTGGTATTACTATGTACAATGTTCTGGTTCTGCTCACTTTACTCGGTATCAGTTCATGTAAGTCTTTCCAGACTTTTCTGAAATCAGCCTGCTCATCATTAGAAAAATATTATTCCATTACATTCTTATATCATAATTTATTTAGTCATTTCCCAATGATGGGCATCTACTTAATTTTCTAATTGGATGATTGTTAATGGGGACCATACTGGTGGGGCTCCTGAGCAGCCCTATTACAAGTATAGATTCCCAGAGTCATCCTTTAGTAAAAATAGTAATCATCCCAAATACAACTGCAAGAGCAAGTAGGAGTAATAGCCCCAGAAGAGGTATTATGCCTGCAAAGTGGGAATAATGATTGCTGTTTATTCGGTTCAGTCATGTACAATTCTTCATAATCCCTTTGGAATTTTCTTGTCAAAGATACGAGAGTAGTTTGCCATTTCCTTCTCCATTTTATAGATTGGAAAACTGAGGTAAATAGGATAAGTGACTTGCCCAGAGTCACACAGCTAGTAAATGTCTGATGCCAGAGTTGAATTTAGGAAGATGAGTCTTCCTGACTACAAGTCTGGAATTCTATGCATTGTACCACCTAGTTGCCTAGGGATAATGATTACAATGCCCTATTTTGAACTGTTGCTGGGAAGTGCTTTATAAATCTTCAAATGTGAACTATTCTTCCAAACAAGGAGCCCACAAATGGACTCCTGGAACAAGGACTTATACCCTTCCCCCAACAATGGAACTAAATTGAAATTCTTTTGCCAAGCAAAATTTTGGTCTTTGAGTCAACAGTCCAGCTCATTAACTGATAATCATAGCCACACATAGTGTAACCCCTGCTGGCTGGGTTCCCACTAAAGGTCAACTTCTAGGATACTTTCCTTTGTCTTGGAGTTTCCAGTCTTGGAAAAGCAGTAAAAAAATTTACATAAAGCAGACCCAGGGCTGCTTGGCTTCTGCCTCTGACTTCATGTTCAAAGTTCAAATTAGTTTGGAGGTCAGGATTGTTGAGGAGCCTCTGTCAGCAACATAAGTGATAAACTCCAAGGAAAGGCAACTGGTGAAGCTCATGATGGGCAATGCAGGGAGGGAGTTAAATGGGCAAACTTGGGCTACATCATGGGGACAAAGAGGAGACTTCAGAATGAAGGTGATTTCCTCTATAATAGGCCAATTTGTTTTCTGCTAATCTACCTAAAATGATCACTTTCCACACAGTAAAACTATAGCTGTCAATGCATCAAACAATTTAGTGAAAAAAAATCAACCTCATTCATTCATTCTTTCTTTAAATATATATTAAGCATTTAGAGTATATAGAGAACTGTGTTAGTGACTTGGGAAAATGAAAAATTTAAAGAATGCCCAATCTAATGGGAAGGAGAGAGATAAGACTCCAACACACACACACACACACACACACACACACACACACACACACACACACACACACTACAACATTATTTCGTGATTTCCTTAGATTTCCTTAGAAGTAACTAAGTACAATGTGAAGTCCAAGTGGGGAACTCAACTAAGGAGTGAGATTGAGAACAACTTCATAAAGGAGGTAGCATTTGACTTGATGATTTAAAAACGTTCAGAAAATTGAAACGAAGATAGTAAAATTCTTTGAGAACTAACCAAAAACATACCTGTGAATTAGCTTGGAGAAGAGAAGATTTTGGGATCATGACCATTAACTTCAAATATTTGAAGATCTGTAAATAATAGAGTTCATAGTAGATCTTCTGAGCATTGAATAGAAGTAGTAGTCTTTTGTGGTATATGGAGAGAGATTAAGTTTGATGCAAATTAAAAAGTTCCTGATAAGAAGGGCTGTTCAAAAGTGAAAGTGAAAGCTCTGCTTAAGGGATCATGGTATTAGAAATACTAAAGAAGGGAAAGGGACCTGTATGTGCCAAAATGTTTGTGGCAGCTCTTTTTGTAGTGGCTAGAAACTGGAAAATGAATGGATGTCCATCAGTTGGAGAATGGTTGGGTAAATTATGGTATATGAAGGCTATGGAATATTACTGCTCTGTAAGAAATGACCAGCAGGACGAATACAGAGAGGTTTGGAGAGACTTACATGAACTGATGCTAAATGAAATGAGCAGAACCAGGAGATCATTATACACTTCAACAACAATACTGTATGAGGATATATTCTGATTGAAGTGGATATCTTCAACATAAAGAAGATCTAATTCAGTTCCAGTTGATCAATGATGGACAGAAATAGCTACACCCAGAGAAAGAACACTGGGAATTGAGTATAAACTGTTTGCACTATTGTCTTTCTACCCAGGTTACTTATACCTTCGGAATCCAATTCTTAACGTGCAACAAGAAATTTGGTTTTACACGCATATATTGTATCTAGGTTATACTGTAACACATTTAATATGTATAAGATTGCCTGTCATCTAGGGGAGGGAGTAGAGGGAGGGAAGGGAAAATTTGGAAAAATGAATACAAGGGATAATGTTGTAAAAAAATTTACCCATGCATATGTACTGTCAAAAAATTTATAATTATAAAATTAATTTAAAAAATTTAAGTGAGAGTGGTTAGCAACTCACTAAACATATTTGAACTGGTGCTAAATTGGGTACTGCTTACTAAAGATGAGTAAAAGCACTAAATAATTATGAGTTTAGTACATCCAGGTAAAACTAATATAGATCTTAATATTCTCTCTTGTAGGCCTAATGATATTGAAATTATGTTGATAAGTATGAGAAGTCAGTCATGAGAATTATATGTGATCCCAGGAAGAAAATGTACCAAAAAAAAAAAAGGGGGGGGGGGCATCATGGAATTTCCCTTTACTGGAGGTCATGAAGCAAATGATGGACAGCTGCATTGCAGAGGCATCTCTGTAGGTATAGATGTCCAGCAAGCAGTTGGAATAGATGGCCCGCATCTCCTTTTCAAATTATGAGATTATGCAATTCTGTGAGATGGGATTTAAAGAATGGGGAAGAATTCAGGGGGCTTTATCTAATACTTCCCATGACCATGCACTCTACATTTTAGACAAACTACATTATTTGTCATTCCCTATTTAGACAGATTCCAGCAGACCAAGTTTTTGCCTCCATGGCTTCCTATGTCTATGTCAGTTCCTTTCTCTTCATCCTTTTCAATTCCATCTTTTTTTCTCAATAGTAATTTATTTATCCAAAAACATACATAGTTTTCAACATTCATTTTTGTAAGATTTTGCATTCTAGATGTCTCCTTTTCCTCATAAGCTCGTCCTCCAAGACAGCAAGTAATCTGATATAGGTCATACATGTATAATCATTTAAAACATTTCCATATTTGTCATGTTATACGAGAAAAATCAAACAAAAAGGGGAAAAATTGCAAGAAAGAAAAAGCAAATAAGCAAATAAACAAAAAAAGGTAAAAATATTCTGCTTTGATCATCATTCAGACTTCATAATTTTCTCTCTGAATACATATAGAATTTTTCACCCTAAGCATATTGAACCCATCTCTATTACCTCCTGAATTGTCACATTGCTGAGAAGAGTGAAGTCTATCATAGTCCAACTTATTCTTTAAAACCAATGTCAAATACTACCTCTTTCAAAAAGTCTTCCCTGATTTTCCTATTAAGTAATGACCTTTGTTCCACTATCCCAACCTCTCATAACACTTTGAACCTTCCTAATATTCTATTTATGTATCAAAGTCCCCTGTATGAGTAATATTCTCACATTATTTAGTTGTTTTTTTTTTCATTTATGTGAATTGGTGACCCAATTTGGGGTTTTCTTGAAAAGATATTGGAGTAGTTTGCCATTTCCTTCTCCAGGTCATTTTACAGATGAGGAAATTGAGGCAAACAGGGTAAAGGGACTTGCCCAGGGTCACATTCCTAGTAAGTATCTGAGGTCAGATTTGAACTAGTAAGATGAATCTTACGATTCTCAGCTAAACACTCTTATCTACTGCCCCACCCAACTGCCCTTTCATATCTTCATATTGAATGCAAAACTTATGAGGGTGGAAAGTATATCTATCTCAACAATAAATATTCATTCTTGCCCCCAAAAAACAGACATCCACACATGCATGCACATACACTTGTGGAATATGAATTTGTTGAAGTAAACATTTTATGCACATTGTTTTTGGTGCTTTGGAGGAATTATGAGGAAAAAATAAGAAACACAATCCTTGTTTTCAAAGATCTTCTAAAGTAGTTGGACAAATAGTATGCACATACTTAAAAGAGTTGCACAGTATTCAAAGAAAAAACACATAATCAAGGTCCAAATTCTAGTATTTGAGTGATCTGCACAGTAACTCATCTCTATTACTTCCTCTCTTTCCTCTCTCTTCCTCTCTCTTCCTTTCCTTTCCCCTTTTTCTGCTGAGTAAGGGAGACATTTGGCAGACTAAAGCCTCCTCCCTGGTTTCATGAGTTGTAGTAGTATCTCTAGGGAGACTACATGTAGTCTCATGCCTGGTGATAGAAGTATGAATTTTCTAGGTATTAATTGGACCAAAAGTTGATAGAAACTAGATGGAAGGCAGCATAGTGTGGGGCCTGAAGCATGGTTGGTTGGTTGGTTGGTTGGTTGGCTGGCTGGCTGGTGATTGTCCTTCATTCTTGAAGAGGACCAAAAGGAGATCATTGTTTTTAGAACCAAATTACAGTATGTCCAATTGTGGCTGACTGGATTGACAGGAGCTTGGAATGCTTTGCTACAGGTTAGACACAAATAATCCCTATGAACATATGAGGAGGCTTCTCAAACTTTCCACATCTCATATTTCTTTTAAACTAATTCAATTCTGCATTGCTCATAAGGTGATATATAACTATAATCATAGCTAGGAGGCTGAAGCTGAGCTTGGGAATTCTCTTGAGCTTAGGAGTTTTAAGCTTCAGTAGACTATGCTGATTGAGTGTCTACATTAAGTTAAATATTAAAATGATTATCAAAAGGGATGAGGAATAGGGGGAGGAAAGGCCTATCATGTTACCTAAGGAAGGGAAAGGAAGCTCCATTCTAATCAGTAAAGGAGTTGAGAGAATGAGTAGCCCTTCCACTTCCTTGGCAAGATAGGGAGATCTAATCTTTAAAATAAAAAAGGCAAAATAAAATAAATGAGTAAGTTGGATCTGACAGTGCCTGTAAGTCTCTTTAGCTCTGAATCTGTGATCTTATATTGTAGGGCTGTAGACATCTTGAGACCAGAAGGAAATGAGAGTCAGGAGAGGGAGGGATAGATGGGGAAGACTAAGAGGGGGAAGCTCTCTGGGGAGGGAAATAGAAAAGAAAGAAGTGAAGGGAAGAATAAATGGCAAATTAAACCAAGAACAGTTGCTCCAATGAACAGCATGTGAGGCCCATTTCAGAAGAAGAGATGAAGCAAGTCAAGGATAGAGAGGACAAAACAGAAAGCACCTGACCCAGGCTGGCAGCCAAGAGGCACAGGGATGTGTGGAAGTGTTAGTGAGAACCAAGGAAGTGGAGGTAGAGGTGGAGGTGGAGGGAGGTGAGATACTCAAAGGAAAACTTTCCTGAGCCTCCCTGAGGCTCCGAGATCTGCAAAGTGGGCTCAGAAATTTATAAATGAGATGGCTAAGCCAAGCCAGGGAAGGGGTCAGCCCTGCTGCCTATAGAAGATTAAGTTTCCTTGGGGGGATTTGGGAAGCAATTCCTGGCACCTTTTGCTTTCTCATATTTATAGATGCTTCATAAATACTTATGAATAGATAGCTCTATTATTCACCCTCACCTGCCATTAACACCCCTAGCTAGCAGTGGGAAGGGGGAAGAGAACCTCCTTTCAATAACAAGCTAATTACTGCCAGGGCTAAATGGATTGAGTGACTCAGACTTGTCTGTAAATGGAACAGTTGGTTTCCCTTTGCCAGGGATAGTACAGGACCCAGGGGATTAACGCTTCAGTTCACACTCTGAAGGCAGCTCCAACCAGGTGGCCTGAACGAAAACTACTGAGGCTCTGTTTGGAGTATTTGGGACACTGGAGAAACTGTAAAGGGCATTACCTCTGAGATATAAATTCTCCAGCTTGCAAGGCTTATAAAACTGAGATTCTTATTATAAATAATGACTTTCAGGTCGGAGAAGAGGTTTCCCTCAGCCTGTTGCAGAAGACAGGCCAGCAAGAATATTCTGTATACAATTACAGATACATCTGTGGAGCAGAGGCCCCCCCGAGGATGGGGACCCAGGAGTCTGGGAAGCCCCTCTCCCCCTACACCCTTCTGCCATAAGCTGACTTTTGACCTCACTCTCCCCATCACTTGAGGTCCTCTGCTTCCTCTCCCTAGCTCCTCCACAAGATACTTCATGTCCCACCTCTATAGGTTTTTACTGGCTGTTCCCCATGGCTGTATCTCTCTCCTGTCTCTTCTCTGCCTCCTGGCTTCCTTCAAGTCTCAGCTAAAGTCACACCCTCTGTAAGTTTTTGTTCCAGTCCTTCTTAACCTTAATATCTTTCCTTTGAGATTTTCTCCAATTTATCCTGCATATAAGTTACTTGTACATAGTTCTCTCCTTCCATTAAAGACAGTAAATACCTTGAGGGGAGATACTGTTTTTTTGTCTTCCTTTGTGTCCTCAGTGCTTAGCATAGTTTGGCACACTGTAGGTGTTTCTGGCTGACTTGACTGCAAGCTCTGTGAATCAGTCATGTGCCTTGGCAACATCATTTTAGACTGGAATAATAGAATTATCATATCCAGATCAGTAAAAGTAATCATTGCAACTGAATTTTGCTTTGGTCAGATCAAGTCAAGAAACATTTATTAAGTACTTACTTTGCTAAGTGCTGAGGATACACCAGAGACAGAGAGTAACAGAGAGAGAGAAGAGAGAGAGAAAGAGAGAGAGAGAGAAAGAGAGAGAGAGAGAGAGAGAGAGAGAGAGAGAAAGAGAGAGAGAGAGAGACAGAGACAGAGAGACAGAGAGACAGAGACAGAGAGACAGACAGAGAGATAGAGACAGACAGAGAAAATGAGCACCACATTTTATAGATACCACTGACAAACTTATAATGTCCTCCCTAAAATGAGGTATCCTCATCTCAATACAAGACTCTAGATATGATCTGACCAGAGTCCCCATTTCTTCTCATAATAAACCAATATTTCAGCCTAATTTCTCTTTCCATTGACTTACACACAATGCAAGCAAGGGGCCAGGATGGAGAGAAATGTAGAACTCATGTCATAATCAATTAGTCAACAAGCATTTATTAAGTACTTTCTATGTTCTAGGCACTGGGGATGAAAGGGGCAAAAATGGTTCCTGTCCTCAAGGACATTACATTCTACATGGAGAAAATGACATGTATAAATGTGTGAGTTATGTAAAATATATACAAAGTAAGTATTAAGTAATTTGGGAACTGGGAAAGATAACAATTGGAAGGATAAAGGAAGGATTAGCTGAGGAAAATGAGGATGTTTATCCTGGAGAAGATTTGGAAGTGGCTTATTTTCTCTGTCTTCAAAATATCAGAAAAGCAGTCATGAAGAAGAGAGATTAGGCTTATTTTGCTTGCTCAAGAAGGCAGAATTATGAGCAGTGGGTGGAGAATATAGAGAAGCAGACTCAAGCTTGATTTAAAGAGAAAATTCTCCACAATTAGAGCTTTGAATCAGTCTGCTTCCAAAGGGAGTGAACTCCTCATCTCTGGAAGTCTTCAAAAGGGATCTCCAGTCAGTGCAGGGAAGGGAGTACTTATTAAGAAGGAAAAATTACTTGTTAACTGGACAAATTTTATCACATTTTATCCTGACAACAGCTTTGGGAGGTAGATCCTTGTGTTACAGGGCAGCTAGGTGGTAGAGTAGATAGAGTGCCAGACCCAGAGTAGGAAGACTCGTTTTTCTGAGTTCAAATCTGGTCTTAGAGACTTACTAGCTATTTGATCCCAGCCAAATCATTTGACCATTTGCCTCAGTTTCTTCATCTGTAAAATGAACTGGAGAAGGAAATGGCAAGCTACTCTAGTACTTTTGCTAAGAAAACCCCAAATGGTGTCACAAGGAGTCAGATATGACTGAACAACAATTTTTTATTGTTTCCAATTTATAAATGAAAAAAGTGACTAACTCATGGTCAAATAACTTAGGAAGTGTCTGAAGCTGGATTTAAACTTTGGTCTATCCTGATTCCAAGCCCAGTGAACTATTTATTGTGCCACCTTGTCCCATCCCCCCCTCCACAATGTAAATGAAGCCTTCTTGCTTCAGCTATGAGTTAGAATAGGTGACCTCCGAGTTCCCTTGCAATTCATTAATTCTATGACCTGTACAGCAAACTAAAGTTCCAAGGTGCCCTGAACTGAACATGAGACTCTATGTGTGATCTGACTGGATTCCTAGTTACTTGGCCTTCCCATTTAGAGCACACAACACAGGTAAGGAGGAGTGGGACAAAAACATTCTCCTTTAAGATAGAAGAAATGTCCATAAAATATGGTGTACCTTTCACAGTAGAGTGCCAGGCTTTGGAAAATCCTTCTCTGTCTTTCTCATGAGATTCCCTCAGAAAATTCTTTCAGTTTTGTATGCAGGAGTAACAATAAGTTCATCCCAACATTCCTCCCCACTCTGTTCCCCCCCCAAAAAAAAAAACAAACAGACTATTAAGAATTAAAGGTATTAACTCTATCAAAGGTTTAGGAGAGTTCTATTACCTACAGGCTGTCAAATAAAGTTGAATCACTTGATGATATTGAACAATGATCTATTACTTATTAAATAAAGATTGTAGAGGCTGGCATGAAACTGGGCCAGTTCTAATAGTTAATCTAGGTTTAAATTCTGGTTCCTTCTAAAGAAATATTCTGCTGCTATGTGGTAAGAACTGTATCTGGATTTTATACAGAATATATTTTATATATATTCTATACAAAATCTCAGTAAGAATCAAAAATTTGACAGCTGAAAGATAAAATTTTAAAAGCCTGCTTCAGGATAAAATGAACTTACATTCTGTGGAAATGACTTTTCTCTTTAAAGATTCTTCCTTTTTGGGAGCAGCTAGATGGCACAGTATATAGAGTACTGGCTCTGTAGTCAGGAGGATATGAGTTCAAAGTTGACTTCAGTCACTTAACACTTACTAGCCATGTGACCTTAGGCAAGTCACTTAACCTCAATTGCCTCACCAAAAAAAAAAACCAACTAAAACAACCCAACAACAACCACCAAGATTCTTCCTTTTTTCCCTTTTCCTCCAGAAAAATTAGTTCTGATCTTGAAATTCCTAGCTAGAGTCTACACCCATTTTAGCAGGCTCCAAATTTCTCCTTATAAAAAATACACACATATATTACGTGTATATACATATACAAATGTAGCAATGGGGGGGAGGGGAAGTTGGCTGTGGGTATGGGTATAGGCGGGTGTGTATGGAAGTGAGGTAGTACACTGGATAGAACCCTGGGTCTGGAGTCAGGAAGTCCTGAGATAAAATCACTCTCAGATGCTTACTATCAGTGTGACAGTGAGCAAATCACTTAACCCTGCTTGCCTCAGTTTCCTTATCTGTAAAATAAGGATAATAATTGGCACCTTCCTCACAGGGTTGTTATGAAGATCAAATGAGAAAATAAATGTAAAGTATTCAGCAAAGTGTCTGGCACATAATAAGTGCTATATAAATGTTAGCAATTCATTCTGAACCTCCAACTAATAAAAACAGAGAGTTATCTAGCCCTTTAAAGCTTACAAAACAACTTATATGCATGATCTCCTTTGACCTTCCCAATAATCCTAGGAAGAAGGCATTAAAGACATTTTAAACTCTATTTAACTTTAAAATAATAATAAAATATAATAGTTTACTTTAAAATACTTTATACTGAAGTTCCAAGAGGGAAAATAACTTGGATTCAAACTTTCACAGGAATTTGTAATAGATCTATTAGAAGGGATTATTTGGAGTTGCAGGATATGGTTTCAAATTTAGCTCCACCAATATTTACTTCCAATGTGACCTTGGATCAAGTCAAGAAATCTTTATGGACTTCCTTATCTACAATGACAAAGCTGGATTTGATGCCCTGAAAGGGACCTTTCAGCTAGCTCTGATTCTGAGAACCTCTACTCCAGATCTTTCTATTGTACCATATGGAACCCAAATGACTTCCCATTACATCTTTTGCAATTTCATGTTTGTGTGATACTACCACCAATGTCTCTGGTATCCAATTTTCACTCTCAGTTTGTCCTGGATCTTGACACAGCTTATCATTTTGCCTTGATATTTGCCACCATTTTCCTCTAAAAAGCCTTTCAAACTCTAAATTCTAGGAGCCCCTAAGAACATTCCTCATCTTTCCCTTCTGTAGTTGGTCTGTGACCAGATCCCTGACCCAATTGTATATTAGCTGTTCTCACTACCTCATATCCTACTGGTAACTTAAATTGTTTTCGTGATATCCTTTCAGCTGTTCTTCAGATCATAACTGATTGTTCCCATTTCCTGAGCTGAATAAATTCAATTCAACTGCATTTATTAGAAGCCAAGTTTTGGAACCTTCATGTAACTGGGGGTCAGAGGGGTTTCCAGAAGAAACTTGCAGCATATCATTCAGCCTGTCATGTAAATTTTCCCTTGAATTTTTACATTTGATTTCTATCATAGCGTAAGGGCTAAAGCTTTGTACAGGGCCAATATTATCCCAAAACTGAAGGCAGTGACTCTGGCCAATAAGAATCTAGTAGTTCCTAGACATGCTGAACTTGGCAAATCTCCATTTGCATGGATTCCTGGGTGGTTTGGCCATTTTCTGAACAAATTTTAGCAATTTCAAGGTAAATTTGCTTAAAGGGGGCCTTATTGCATGAAGCCAGGCTGAGTCACTCTTTACCCATTTGTTCTTGACCTTAATTATGGGTGTAGACAGGGCACCTGACTGGGGAAGAAACTCTCCTGAATCACTGTCTGAGTCAGAAGGATTGGTCTCAGAAGCATGGTAAATTTGTTTTGCATCTCTGTAGTAGACTTCAAGTGAAAAGCAGAATTTGTGTCTTATTCCCTTCTTTGACCATGAAGGCAGGGGCTAGAATTTAATTGAACTTTGCATCTTGCTCCCAATGCCAAACACTGAACACTCTGCACCTGATAAGCATGTCATAAATATATGCAGTGAAAGAAAGAAAAAGATGAGTTGAATAGATCTGTTGAAAAAGACTTTAGCGATCAGACTCTCTCAGATGGAAGGAATCTTCATCTTGTTCAACTTGTCCTGAACAAAAATCTGCATTCCTAAATCCTTACCAATTGCTCATCAAGCCACTTCAAGAAAAAGGGAAGTTGGGAATCCATTGCCTATTTTACTTTTGCAATTTCAGAATGATTGCATCTGATAATATCTGCACCTGATTTTCTGGACTTCTTTTTCCTGCTCAGGACAAGTACTTCCCCCATCTGCATCCCCACTTCCATCCTTGCCTCCCACTCTATCCCTCAACTCCCAGCTTCTTATCTTCCTTTTATTTATTATCTGCATCCATTAGAATGTATGCCCCTAGCACTTTTGTGGTGGCTAAGAATTGAGGGGATGTCTATCAATTGTGGAATGATTGAACAAGTTGTATTATGTGATTGTAATGGAATATTATTGTACTATAAGAAATGCAGGCAGGATGATTTCAGGAAAATGTGGAAAGACATGAACTGATACAAAGCAAAGTGAACAGAACCAGGAAAATGTTGTATACAGTAACAATAATATCATACAATAAACAATTATGAATGACTTAGCTATTATTTGCAAAACAGTGATATAAGACAATCCCAAAGGACTCATGATGAAAAAAGCTATCAGCCTCCAGAGAAAATATTAAGGACCATGCCTAAGAGAAGGGGCACGTCAAATCTCCAAGAGCCTCCATAGCTGAATCATAAAATTGAAGGAGTTGCAAAGCAGCCTTCACAGATGTTTCTTGTGGATTGAGAATGAAATAAATTGGAGGCAAGAGGGAAGAGGAGAGGTTAGAAAACTCCTCCTCCTCCTCCTCCTCCTCCTCCTCCTCCTCCTCCTCCTCCTCCTCCTCCTCCTCCTCCTCCTCCTCCTCCTCCTCCTCTTTCACCTCCTCCTCCTTTCACAGGAAGAGATCCATTCTACAGGTCTGAGTTAGACCTCCAGCAGCCACTAGTAGGTGGCTCCCATATCACAACAAGAAAAAACTGATGGAGTTTAAATACAGACCAAAGCATACTATTTCCACTTTTCTTTCTTCCTTTCTCTTTTCTTCCTTCCTTCATTCATTCCTTTCTTTCTTTCTTTCCTTCTTTCTTATTATCTTGGGTGGGGGGAAAAGGTAAAAGGAGAAATAGATTTTGAAACTCAAAACTTAAAAAAAAAAAAAGAATATTTAAAAAATGTTTTTACAGTAATTGGGAGAAAATAAAAGATAATTTTTTTAAAGAATGTAACTACCTCATTCTTTTTTAAAACTTTGTTTTTCTTGGGGGGTTGTACATTTTCTTTTGCAACATGGCCTATATGAAAATATGTTTTATATGACTTTATATGTATAATCAATATTATATTACTTTCTTAAGTGATAGGGGAGGGAAGGGTGAAAAGGAGAAAATGGGAAAATCAATTTAAAAAAGAATGTTAAATATTTATATGTAATTGGGAAATGGCAAATAAATAATATATATATATAGTTACATATTATATATAAATATATATTTTATTTATACATATATACATATATATATATGGCAAAAAGAATGTAAGCCCCTTGATGGTTTTTTTGCTAAAAAGAACCATAAATTTCTTCTACCATAGTCTTGAAGAATGGGCCTCAAGAAAGCAAAAAAAAACAAAAAAAAACAACAGACAAAGCACCTACTACGTGCCAGGCATCACACTAAGTGCTTCAAAAATATTATCTTATATAATCCTCACAACAATTCTAGGAAATAGATGTTATTACTAACCCCATGTTACAATTGAGGAAACTGAGTCAGAAGAGATGAAGTGATTACCCAAGATAAGATAGCTAGTGTCTGAAGCTTAATTTGAACTCAGATCTTCTTGATTCAAAGTCACTGTGGCACTTAGTTGCCTCCAGTTAACAAAGATGAGAACTCAACAGCTCCCAAGGAAGTCCATCTTGCTTTTGGCCAGTTTTAATTGTTACAAATTTTTTCCTAATACCTACCTAATGAAAACTGTTTCTCTGCATTTTCTGGGCAGTACCCCTAGGTCTGCCCTCTATGGTTAAATCTCTAAAGACAGCTAGCATGTCTTCCTCTCTAAATCTTAAACCTCCCCAAGCTAACCGTCCCTAATTCTCTCAGTGGTCCCTATATGGATTACTTTAGTCTTTCCTGGTCACTGTCGTCTGGATGTTCCCCTGCTTATAAATGTCTTTCCTAAATGGCTCTCAGATGGGGTGTGATAGGACTGCTACTGACTGAGTTTTCAGCTTAGAGTCCACCATTCAACATTGAAAAACCAATCATTTCTGCCTTATTGTCCTTCCCACTGAGTTATACCAACTCAGGGGGCATGATAACACAGATCAGATTAGACTCAGTACTCCAGATGTGGAAGTGAAAAAGTTAGTCTGTGCTGCTAGCACAATGTGTAACAATGGCCTCTCCCTTTCCCTGGGTCTTAATTTTCTCATCTGTAAAATGGGCATAGTAATACCAGCATAATCTAACTTAGAAGGAAAAATGCATTGTAACACTTAAAGGGCTTGAAAAATGTGTAAGCATTATTGTCCTCCATTTTTCATCTTGCTTCCTCCCTCATATTGGGTCAGAAATTACACCAATTAGAGGAACTATCTGACAAGTAGATGATATAATTCAACTGCTTCATTGCCCCAGATGGGTCAGTGTTGCTCAAGCCTTGTTTATGTGAGCATCCCTTTTTTGCAGTCACTACATTTCATCAGTTTTCCCAGATCAGCTCAAGCCCCTGTCTAAAAAATCCCAAACAATTGTAGGATTAAATGGGCTGTTCCACACTAAACTAGTATTATTCAGTCCACCTTGGCTAGGCCAATCTAATCTAAGGACTGCCAAGAATTTCCAAAAGAAAATGTCAATTTTTCCTCCTTAGGGTTCCCCACTCTCTGTCTAGTGTCACTCTGGAGACAAATCCATCACCTAATACAGCATTATCTTCCCCTCCACTGGTAGCCAATTGACAAGAGTATTTCCTAAGTAAAGGCCACGTGTTTGTTAATACTAATTTAGCCTGTGCCCAGCAGGACCCATTAAAAACAAGGCCAGATAAAAACCTATCAACAAAGATAGATAGAGCCCAGGCCCTGAAGCCAGAATTAGGACAGAAAAATGCCTATTAGGTCAATAGTAGATCACTTCAGGGCAGCTGTGCCTAGATGGCACAGTAGATGCAATATTGATCCCAAAGTCAGTAGTAACTGAATTCAAATTCAGCTTGCTAACTTACTACTTGACCACCTAGTCATTTAATTCCAATTCCCTTGGAAAAAAATTTTAAAAACTTATTTCCTTCCTTTTTAACACTATCTGTAGTCATATAAAAATGCTCTAAATCACTATTGATTAGAGAAATGCAAATTAAAGCAACTCTAAGGTATTTTGCATATCTCAGATTGGTTAAGATGACAGTGATAAATGTTGTAGGGGATATGGGAAAACTGGGACACTAATGCATTGTTGGTGGAGTTGTGAAATGATCCAACAATTCTGAAAAGCAATTTGGAACTATGCCCAAAGGGCTATAAAACTGTGCATATCCTTTGATCCAGCAGTGCCCCTGCTGAGTATGTATCCCAAAGAAATCAGAAGGAGGGAAAAGAACCCACATATACAAAAATGTTTGTAGCAGCTCTTGTTGTGATAGCAAAGAATTGGAAAATGAGTAAATGCCCTTCAATTAAAGAATGGCTGAATAAGTTACAAAATATGAAAATAATAGAATATTATTATTCTATAAAAATGATGAACAAGCTGATTTTTAGCTGGAAAGATTTACATGAACTAGTGCTGAGTGAAACAAGCAGAACCAGGAACACATTGTATACAGTAACAACAAGATTGTACAATGATCGATATTTTTACCATGTTTAACATCTATTGGATTACCTGCCATCTAGGGGAGGGTGTAGGGAGAAGAGGGGGGAAATTGGAACACAAGGTTTTGCAAGGATCAATATTGAAAAATTATCCATGCAAATGTTTTGAAAATAAATAAATAAATAAAGAGATTGTGCAATGATTAACTATGAAAGATTTGGTGATTCTCAGAAGTTCAGTGATCCAAGGCAATCCCAATAAGGATAGAGAATGCCAACTGCATCCAGAAAAAGAAGTATGGAGAGTGAATGTAAATCAACACATTCTGTGTTCACTTTTTTCTGTTTTTTTTTCTCATGGTTTTTCCTTTTATTCTGATTTTTCTCTCCCAATATGATTCATAAAGAAATGAGAAATTCATAAATAAATTCATTTAAAAAGTTAATATACACATATAACCAGAAATAATAAAACAATTCATTAAGAAAAGACCACTTTTCTTTTTTTTTATTAAAGCTTTTTATTTTTCAGAAGGTATGCATGGATAATTCTTCAATACTAACCCTTGCAAAACCTTGTGTTCCAATTCCCCCCCACCTTCCCTCACCTCCTCCCCTATGGCAAGTAGTCCAATATATGTTAAACAAAGTAAAAATGTATGTTAAATCTACTGTATGCATACATAGTTATACAAGTATCTTGCTGCCCAAGAAAAATCAAATCAAACAGGAAAAATAAGAAAGAAAATAAAATGCAAGCAAACAACAACAAAAAGAGTGAAAATACTGTGTTGTGAACCACACTCAATTTCTACAGTCCTCTCTGTGGGGGCAGATGGCTCTCTTCATCACAAGATCATTGGAATTATAAACCACTTTTTTTAGGCTTTAATCAATTGGACTAGAAATGGTCCCTTTCCAGCTCCCATTATATGTGGTGTATGATCCTGTGATCATTATTGGGTAAACTCCATGGGAGTGGAAAGAGCCCCTGGTTTAGAGTTACAACACTATTTGAGTCTAGAGCTCCTCCACTTAATAGAGCTTGAATTTCTACTTCTATAGAATGGGTGTAACATTCCAATGTACTCTATACATTATTAGGCCTTTGTGGAGGGAAATGATCTGCAAACCACAGAGCACTAATAAAAATGTAAATTGTCATTGCTATAATAATTGATTTCCTTGGTCACAAAGATTGATCAATTTTCATCTGGGCAGGTTGCCTGACCTCGTGGTAGTAAGTAAAAGTTTGTCTTCATCTTTGCTGAATGAGAGTTTCTCAGTTAATGGGGGGAGGGGATTAGGAACCTTGGCATTAGGAGATCTGGGTTTAAACTCAATGCTTCTACTCTTCCCTCTAGGGATCCTCGGAAACCCACTTCCTTTTTTTACTGTCTCCAGGGGTCCAGCCATCCTTGATAAACAGAAGGATCTGTGACTAGATGATCTTAAAATACTTTTCAACCTAAAATGATATCCATAAGAGAAAAAAAAGAACTTTTTTGAGAATTGGATGGAAATTTCTATAGTATCTGAAGATGAACAAAATGCCTTCCTCACACCAAGCCTATGAAGTAGTTAGTGCTGTTCCCATTTTGAAAATAAGAAAACTGAGACTCCAAAAGTTGAAGTGATTGGCTCAAACCCCACAGCGAATAAGGAGGAGAAGCGGTATTCTCACAGAAGTCTTCTGACTCCCCAGGTCAATGGTCTGATGATGTAGCTGCTGCTCAGTTTCTTTTAACTCTAAAGGTAGGATGGATGTGGGGGTGGGGAGGGTGCTAAAGAGAGATAAGAGAAACAAAACATGGTATCATTTGGCTTCCTCCCACCCACTTGAGCTGCTCAGTTGGGTCTCAGTGATACCCTTCGAGGCAGGAGCAACCAAAGAGAGGCTGGGAGTGTAAGCCTGAGTGGACATGAGAGCCATGGGTATAGTTAGGAAATTAAAAGCCAGTCTCACATGAGTCAGCTTAATTCCCCCAGCAAAGCCTGGTGAGAGAGATGGAATGTTGGGAGCTCTCAGCTCAGCTGTGAGCTGTGTGACTGTAAAAAAGTTACCCACACTCTCTGTCTCACCCACCCATCCCCTGCTCCCTGTGGCTAACTTGTAACAAAGAGGGCTTGATATGTATGTGTATGTGTCAAATCAAGCCTCCTTTGTTACAAATTATGCACATGTTCATGTATAATTAGATACATATATACACGCATATATGCATGCCCTAAAACATGCATCGATGCACAGCTGTATGCAGACACATGCTTGTACACACATATTTACATCTGTACATGCTGTGGGGATGGGGGTGATAATACAAGCGGTTCACTAGGCAAGAAAACAAAACAAATCTCCTTTACCTCCTCAAATCAAAAGATCAAGGCTTTTCATTCAGGTGGTTCGATACTAGGTCGCCTTCAATGAGGAGCAATCCTGGCCATCTAGAAAAGTGACTAGTTCACCAGAACAAAGTTCTCAAAGCAAAGGAAAAGCCCCAGCCTGGTCTGTCTTCTTTCTCTTCCAATACCATCATGTTATAAGATTACAGTGAAAACAATTTCCTACCAACAAACTGTAATAATTGCACTGAAAATCCCCTTGGATACATTTTATAAATAGCTGCCGATTTTTAGACATCTGAGGAGTTAATTCTCGGATTCAGGGCTCAGAGTTCCCCATCAGAAGAGAACTGAAATGAAATAGAGGAATTACTATAGAGAACTGTTGATCATTTACAGCAGCTCTCTTTGTATTAGCAAAGAATGGAAATTGCAAGGATGGCCATTAACTGGGGAATGAACAAACAAGTTAAGGTGTATGGTTGTGATGAAATACTACTGTGCTATTAGAAATGAGCTCAATGATCTTAGAAAAATCCTGAAAAGCCTTGCACAAAATGATGAAGAGTGAAGTGAGCAGAACCAAGGGAACATTGTATATAGTAACAGCAGCATTGTTTTAAGAACAATTTTGAGCAGCTAAGTCATTTTGATTATTATAAACAAATTAAAAATAAATGACCTATGAAGAAAGATACTATCTGCATCTAGAGAAAGAATTAATAAATAGGTAGAGAATAACTTATACACACATATATGCATATGCTCATATGCTGTGCATCTGTGTATATCTTTATATAGATAGATATCTTCGTATCTATCTATCTATTATATAGATATACAATGATTTATATCTAATGGTAGCCATGGGGGAGTAGAAAAAAAGGGGAAAAAAGAAAAAAAGAAATTTACAGGATAACTTTGTTGTATATTTCAAGAGAATAGCAAGTTATATATGGTAGTTATCCATTTTATGTGCAATCATCTTTTTTTTATTGTACTAGTATGGAAATACTTTTTTTGTTCCATGAATCAAAACTAAAATAAAAATAAATAAAAAGGAGTTCCTCATCTTTCATATAGCCCTTAACAAAGATTTGGCAGGCAATCATAAAAATGTCTGAGGGAGAAGGAACTTTCAGGTCAGGCAATTCAGATATCTAAACTCCAAGATGTAAATATGTCCATCTATTGATGAGAAGACTATTCCTGCTATGGCATCCCATTCTTTGGGATGGTTCTGTTGGGCAAGAAGTTTTTCCTTACATCAAAACTAAAAATGCCTCTTCACAGCTTTCCTGCATTCTTCCTACTTCTGCCAAGAACAATTCCTCTTCTACCTGACAATCTTTCACATGACTGAAGACAAATGTCTTGTTCACTCTTAAATCTTCTCTCATCTAGGTTGAACATTCTTTTTGCACAGCATGGGCACCTCCTTGACCAGACACTACATGAATTAGACTTGGAGAATCTCAAAGTTGGAATGGATTTCAAAGATCAGCTGATCTGCTAAAGCAAGATTTCCTGCATCCCCTGTCCCAATCATTTAAAAAGTGTAAATCAGAGATGTCCAAGTCTATGCAAACCTCAAAACTCCTCAGTGCTTACTGAACCAGATTAAATGTGATTGGGAAATATTTAATAATAACATAATGTTAAGGTAATGCTAATTTGTGGTTTTTAAAATCAGAATGCAGAGCTGAGAACTGTTTCTATTTGAGTGTGACACCACAGGTAATTGTAATTGTTCCAAATAGTCACTACAATGAAGAGGGGAAAGAAATCTCATGAAATAGGGTCCTTGTTATGCAGTGTAGCCATAGCCTTATAGCCTGGCCTTTTTCAGTGTCCCACTTGGGAAAGATCACTCACAACAAGAAGTATCTGGTTAATCCCCAATCCATCCCTTCCTTCCCCTCATGACAGAAGAGAACAAAGAAAGAGAAAAAAATATTTATAGCTCCTTCTTTTGTGGTGGCAAAAACTGGAAACTAAAGAGATCCCTATCAATCAAAGAATGCCTAAATAAATTGTGGTAAGTGAATGTAATGAAATATACAAAGAGACATGACAAGATTTCTATGAACTGGGACACAGTGAAGTAATCAGAATCAGAAGAACAATTTACATTAACATTTTACAATGATATTATAAAAATGAACAGTTCTGAAGACATTTATAAGCACATGAAGAATGAAGTGAGCAGAATTAAGAAAAAAATTATATGACAAAAAGAAACATCTTAAAAACAAACAGCTTTGGAAGCTATAAAACCTATGATCAATAAAATGACCAAATAAGACAACCAAAACACCAATGATAAAACATATCATCCATCCACCTTCAGGCAGAGAAGTATTCTAAATGAGTTCTAAATGAAATGAGACATGTATGTTTATATGTGTGTGCATGTGTGCTCATACATGTATATGCACAAAAGCAGACTCACAGAGATAAAAGCAAAAGAGGAAAGAAAAGCAAAACAAATTCCCCTTTGTGGCTGCATTACATAGAAAGGTAACGAGAATCCTACAGATGTGGAATGCACATACTTTCATACTTTCAGAAGAGATCCCTTTATTATTAGTTTTGCTTAACTTTTGTTACAAGATGCCTTTCATGGAGTGGAAGTAATATGTAGATAGTACATAAATATATATATATATGTATATATATATATATATATATATATATATATATGTGTGTGTGTGTGTGTGTGTGTGTATAAAACCTATCAAAAAAGACAATCTGAGGCATCTGTTTGGTCACCAACTCTATTCTCTCTTTCCATTGTTGTTGTTGAAATTGTTGAAGAAGATTAGTAATCCATTAAGGAAACCCTCCCATTCTGTGGACTTTTAAAAAACAAAAATTTAATAAAACACCACCACAGAATGCATAAGATCATTTAGCTGGAACAACAAAATTGGGGGGGCAGAAATCTCAATAACTACTCCCCAAATTTCCAGCTGCAAATTGGGGAGAATAGGACAAAGTCTCCATGTTTTTAAGCCCTCTGACTTAGTTTATTCTGTAGTCCTACAAAATATTCTAAGAGGAATTCAAAGTCTCTGCTCAGTGCTATCAAGAGTGATTCTTGGAAACTGGAAGATGAATGGATGTCCATCAATTGGAGAATGATTGGGTAAATTATGGTATATGAATGTTATGGAATATTATTGTTCTGTAAGAAATGACCAGCAGGAGGAATACAGAGAGGCTTGGAGAGACTTACATGAACTTATGCTGAGTGAAATGAGCAGAACCAGGAGATCATTATATATTTCAACAATGATACTGTATGAAGATGTATTCTGATGGAAGTGGGTATCTTTAACATAGAGAAGATCTAATTCAGTTCTAGTTGATTAATGACGGACAGAATCAGCTACACTCAGAGAAGGAACACTGGGAATTGAGTGTAAACTGTTTACACTATTGTCTTTCTACCCAGATTACTTTTACCTTCTGAATCCCATTCTTACCATGCAACAAGAAATTCAGTTTTCCACACATATATTGTATCTAGGATATACTGTAACACATTTAACATGTATGGGATTGCCTGTCATCTAGGGGAGGGGGTAGAGGGAGGGGAAATTCGGAAAAGAAGTGAGTACAAGGGATAATGTAAAAAAAATTACCCATGCATAGGTACTGTCAAAAAAAATTATAATTATAAATTTTTTTTAAAAGAGTGATTCTTAGAGCCTAGGGCATCAAAAAGAAACTAATAGAATAAATGTGTGCCTGTTGAATGGTAGTACCTCAGAAACATAAATGTTCCCTTTTTTGATCTCTGTTTAAAAAAAAAAAGTACAAAAGTATAAGTGAATATAGGCCTATATAAGTTCCATCGGGCAAAGGCTGTATCTTACCTAAACTTTATATCTTCTCTAGAACTTATTGTGTTCTGTACACTGTAAATAATTAATAACTCACTCACCCAGTAAATAAACAATTACACTATAGTTTTATAAAATTTACAAAATGCTTTTCTTAGAACCTCTGGTAGGTATCATTTGTTCATTATTCCTATTTTATAGAACAGAATATTGAAGCCCAGATTAGTCATATGACAAACCAACAATTATATCTTTGATAAAACTAAGAGCTGGGATTCAAACTCAAGTCTTTCTGCTAACCATACTGTCAGCTGAAAGAAAATAGAAAGTATTATTTACATAGTATTATTATACTAGGTTCAATACAGTGACTAGGTTCAATATTCAATATACCCTGAAAAATAACTTTAAACTATTAATCTCTCTTTTTGAAAAATCAAGAGAGTTTTTGATTTCCCTTGATTTTTGCCTTTGAAAGGATTTGAGGATCAGGAGCTATTAAAGGGCTCAAATTCTCCTGGGGTGCATGCAATATTTAGGCATCACTCCAGAAACAGTCCAAATTTTCATCAAAGGATTCCCCTCATCACTAAACTCACACAATTGGCATCTATCCAAGAGGTCTTAATTTCTTTATCCTAAAATTGTATTTATTTTAATTCTAAATTTAATAAAAACCAAATAAAATTAGTATTTCTATGTTAAAAATAGTGCTGGAAAATAAGATTATACATGAAATGTGAATTTCTACTAAGTATACTTTGCTTTCCTTTTTAATTATACAATAAAACTTACATATAACTTGCTGAACTGTCCGGTTTTTCTGTATTTCTTCCTGCTCCCCCTTCTGTTTTTTTTCTGTGTATTTTTTTCAAACACTCACTAGTTGTGTGACCTTGAACAAGTCATTTAAGCTCTTCTCAGTCTCACTTTCCTCTTCTGGAAAATGAGAATAATAATATTTCACAGGATTATTGTGATGATAAAGTGAGATAACATATATGTTTCTTTGTAAATTTTAAAACACTTTATAAATGCTTGCTATTATTATTCATTTCATTATTGGGGAGCAACATCAACACTGTTTTTCTTTTCCCCCAACTCCCTCAGTCTGAAAAATTGAGCAAAACAAATTCCTACACCATGTCTGAAAATATGTATTTTATTCTTCCTCTGATTTCATAAGCTCCCTCAAGAAATTAGTATCATGCTTCATCATCCGTCCTCTGAAATAATGTTTGGTTATTACATTAATCAGAATTCTTAATTCTTTCAAAGTTGCTTTTTTTTTTTAAATTACATAAATTGTTCTTTGGGTCCTCACTTCATTCTGCAACACTTCATATAAATCTTTCCAGGTTCATTGGAAATTGTCCATTTTATCACTTCTTAAAATATAACAATATTTTATTAAATACCATAATTTATTCAGCTAGACTCCAATTAATGAGTATTCCCTTAATTTCCAGTTCTTTACTGTAACAAAAAGAACTTTTAAAGACATTTTTGTACACATAGGCTCTTTCCCTCTTTCTTTTATCTCTTTAGAGTATAGATTTAATAGTTGTATTGTTGCATCATAGTATGCACTTTAGTGACTTTCTGGGCATGGTTCCAAATTACATTCCAGAATAACTAGAACAATTCATAGATACACTGACTGCCTTAGGTGTCTGTTTTCCCACAGCCTCGCCAACAACTGTCATTTTTCATTTTTGTCATCTCCACAAATATGATGAATGTAAGGTAAAACTTCAGAGTTGTTCATTTCTCTAATTTGTGATTTGGAGAATTTTAAAAATCTGTTTATTGATTACTTGTATTGTCAAAAGTATAAGTGGCAGGAGAGGTCTCATTTAAAGCCAAATATATCTTCCTTTGATAACTGCCTCTTTGTATCTTTTGACCATTTATCTCTTGGGACAAGACATCATGTTAAATATTTATCTTCAAAGTCTTCTAAGCCTCATCATAACTCCTTCTACGAAAATGCAAAAACAAAAACTTTAAGCATTTTTATATTTAGTTTCCTCCATAGTCAGTTTCCTGGACATGAAGAGGTTTTGTTTCCACAAAAGAGTTTCTGTGAAATGAAAGAGATGAAAGAGATTGTGAATTGAAATTAGGAGAGAATGTTTCAGCTAGGAGCAGGAGGCAGAAATAGAAATGACTGTGTCCATCTAGATACTCGGGGCTTTAAAGGAATGAACATGAGAAGAACGTGGTTCTCATCTGTTCTGTACAGACAGAGATCTAGAACTGAACTTTGACTCTCTCTAACTGACATTTGGTGATTCTGTGACTAGAATTCAGAGGAAGGGAGTTAGAAAATTTTTTTCATGAGAAAGTAGGGCTAGTGGGTTTTGTAACTTATTTGAGAAATTTGGAAGTAAAAAGAAAAAAAAATAACGACTATGAAATGGATCAAGCTAGCAAGCAGAGAAACCTTATTTTTAAGATAAGAAACTTTAGTTTTCCAAATAAGGGAATAACCCACTTTCTCCAATGCCATAAATGATAGCATCCTAGGTCTAATTCTGAACGGGATCTCAAGGCTCATTGTTCATAGAGGAAGAAATTGAGACACAGACAATTCAAATGTCCCAAAAGCTAGGATCCCAAAGCTGGAAAGAATCTAAGTGAGGATTTAACCACAGGTTTTTCTGCCTCTAAGGTCAATGTTCTATCCATTAACACCATGCTCTCCTGGGTATCCTGCTCTGCTCATAGGGATCAGTGAAGAGCCCTCTTTCTAGTGTCCTTTTTCTAAGTAATCTTTGACTCCTCCTGCAACTCGGTGTGGACAAAAGAAATATCTGCAAAGTGGAATAGGAGGTGGGAGTAAAGACGGAGGTCAAACCTAGCAACTGAGAAATTACAGAGGCTATTCATCATAAAAGCTGATAGTGAGTTCCAATAATAGAATTAAGCACATCTCTGTGTAGAAACCAAGCCGATAACTAGGTTGTAGCTGGGATATGGGCCCATATTCCTACGAGTACCTTATGAAATAATGATAGGGCCTCCTCTTAATGAATGACCTCCTCTTTTTCCTATGATTAGTTTGTTATCAGCAGTGCAGGAGCCCACAAAAGTCAGAACTTACCTTTTCCCACAAAGATTATACTCATCTTTCCCATCCCATGATAGGGGATGCACCCAATTCTCTTAGAAAAAGTCTATTTCAGCTTTTTCACATAATGTCCCAGAAAGTCACCCTCAACCCCACTCCCCTCAATTGAACTTGCTGGGTACTGAAGGGATGCCACTGGGTAGAGAAGTTTAAAAATAGGAGTCTAATGGCTTCTCTGATCTCTTATCTGTGAAAACAAATCTCCCCCCTGTGGCTTAAATATAGTGCTTGTCAAAACACTTTTATTGGGAGGATGAAGCTTCCAAAATAGGGCTCCTTCCTCTCTGTTCTGTTTTCCTCTTAAATATCCTGGGTTGGTTACTTTGTCAGATTGATCTCCCTCTTTACCTTTGAAATTCCTACCTGTTTCTTAAGGGCCAACTCAAACACCACCTCCTCTAGGAAGCTTCCACTGATGCCTCTGCCTTCCCTTTAAATCCACACTGTCCTCTACTGCGTGCATCCTTGTTTTATTTATCTAGTAATCAGATGTATAAGGCTCTCTGTGCCTTATATCCCTACTGAACCGTAACTTCACAAGGAAGGAGTTGTGTCCTACTAAAACTTTGTTTCTTCCCTAGACACCTAGTATAGGATCTCCTCATAGTAGTCACATTTCAACAAACTTTGAAAATATTCACATTAAAACACTAGAGTCCAAAGGACCCTAATTCCTCAGTCCATATATCTAGTCAGGAGGACCTGAGTTTGAATTCCACCCCTAATACTCACTAGCTCCATGCTTTCAGCCCTCATGTCCAATTTGTGTCATTTATTGCCTTATTTCCCTTATTAAATCTTAAGCCTTATAACCCCTTTAATTCCTTTCTAAACATAAATAATAGTAAGAGGTACTGGAGAGAGTTGAACTATGTGTGAACTCAAAGGTCCCATCTTATGCTAAATGTCATGGTCCTAAGGCTAGCCCATATTTATATAACATTTTCCTTGCAGCAATCCCATAAAAAAAAAAAAAAAAAATTTAGTTGAGTTGTTTTCCAGTCGAGTCTGACTCCTTGTGACTACATTTGGGGTTTTCTTGGCAAAGTTACTGGAGTGATTTGCCATTTCTTTCTCCAACTCATTTTGCAGATGAAGAAACTGAGGCAAACATGGTTAAACAATTTACCCAAGGTCATATAACCAGTAAGTGTCCAGATTTGAATTCAGGAAGAGGAATCTTTTTGCCTCTAAGCCTGACATGCTATCTGCTGCACCAACACATGAGTAGTATAAGGATTATCATGTCCATTTCATAAATCGGGAGACTGAGGCTATATGCCCAAAAGCCTACAACAGCCCTGGATTTGAAGCCATGTATCCTGACTCATCACCCAACCCTCCACCATACTCCCTCTAAAAGCTGTTCTCTATTTATTCTGTTACATACTGGCCTCTGGTCTGTCTGGGACAACTTGGGGAGATATCTGAAAGGGCCTTCCTCATTCTGGGCAGCCCAGATGAAGGGAGGAAGGGATGGATGACCAGAGGTGCTCAGGAAGTACTGGAAGTCTGGCAAGAACAGATATTCTCATCACACTTTTTAAATGTGGACTGGTTGTTCCAGACAGAAAATGATTCATCTTGTCTTCATGGTCCCATTCAGAATTCTGAGTGCTTTTCTCCAGTCGGATTTCTGAAAGTTTCAAGCTGAATATTCCATGAACAGTCTCCCATTTTAAAACACTTTAAAGCTGAGAAACCCTTTCTTCACAATAGCTCCAGGGTGACCAGGAAGTCATACAAATTTTGAAAGAGTAAGAAACTAAGGCTCAGAGAGGTTAATGATTTGCACAGAATTGGTGGTGCAATGGATAGAGTATTAGAAATGGAGGCAGGGAGATCTGAGTTCAAATCTGACCTCAGATACTAACCAGCTATGTGATTTTGGGCAAGTCACTTAATCCTGTTTGCTTTGGTTTTCTCATCTGTAAAATGGACTGGAGAAGGAAATGGCAAACCATTCAGTATCTTTGCCAAGAAAACCCCAGATGGGGGTCACGAAGAGTCAGATGTGACTAAAATGATTAAACAATACGGCTAATAAGTATTGTTGCTGGAACTCAAAACTCAGGTCTTCTGATTCCAAGTATAGAACATTTCTTCTAGGACATAAAGTTCAAGGATATTGACTCAGATCATAGTCCCCTCCCTTTCTTGAGAATCACCAAGTGATCTACTTCAGTGTGAATTTAAATAACTTGTCCAAAACAGCTTTAAAAGATTTCCACAGGGGGAAAAAAATTCTGACCAGAAGTGCATATCATAATCCTACTCCACTACTTGATTATATTCAGCAAAGCACTAAGGCCCTTATTTGGTAGTCCCCTGCCTCGGCCTAGTTTGTGATCAGACTCTGCTATTGTGGGGGCTGTGTTGTTGCTCACCATTTTCTAGTGCCTTTGGAAATGTCCTGGAATGAGGTCACCCAGCTCCCAGTAAACCCCAAACCCATTCACTCCTTTCCCTAGCTGAATCCTCTCTCGGTGCAAGCCAATTTTAGAGCCACTGTGGTATGTTGTGAAGAGAGATCCCCAGAGCTTTCTGCTGCTGGGCCCCCAAGTATTGCATTCTGCATCCTCCTCATTCTGAGCCCAGCTCGGGATTTCCCAAGGTTTTGTCTATATATGGTATGCAGACAATACTGCCAGCAAAGTATATGAAATACCTCATCTAGTATTGTTTTAAGAGGGTATTTGGCAATTGGCATCAAGTAGGATTCTTGTAAAAAACCTGGCAGGAGAAATTGTTTGACAGATTTTGACATACCAGAATCTTTACAAGGGGGAGGGTGTAAGGGGGTGTGGAGACCTCTGGCATATCCTGTGCAATATTTACACCCAGGGCCCAAATTGAGCCTTGCATCAGGAGGGCATGCTATATGTCAGCTAAGAGCCCTGGCAGGGAAGCTTGGCCAAAGTCTCTCAAAATGAGGGATTAAAAGGTTCCCTTGGAATTAGAAGTGAAAGGAAGAAACAGAAAAACGAAAAACTGCAATTAGGTCGGGTATTGGCTGCCTTTGTCAATACCATTCCCCTGTTTGAAATGGCCTTTCTCCTTTACTTGACATCTGAATTCTATTTGTTCTTCAAGACCTCTTCATAAAGTTTCTTCTTAAATTCAAATGATTCTGTCCTTCCTCGGATTTTTTATTATCTTTGTGACTTGTCTGGTACAAAGTCATCTGTGAGATGATGATGATGATGATTATTATTATTATTTTTGCTGAGGCAATTGGGGTTAAGTGACTTGCCAGGGTCACACAGCTAAGAGATGTTAAGTGTTTAAGGCCAGATTTTGAACTCAGGTCCTCCTCACTTCAGGGCTGGTGCTCTATCCACTGTGCCACCTAGCTGTCTCCCTTATGTGAGACTGTTACAGGGTTATATGTCATCTTCCCAAATAGCCTGGCAGCTTCTTGAGAATAGGAATATTTTTCTATAATTTTTATTTCCTCCACAAAGCCTTAACATAAAACTCACACGTGGTAAGTAAGCAGTTATCAAATGGACAGTAAATAAAAGGACTCACTTATTAAGCCTTCTCCATGGGCTTATCCAAAATTGTTTAATCGTTACTGATTTTTATTCTTCCTTTCTAAAGAATAAATCAAATTTACCCTTTGGGTTTCAGTTTATCCACCTATACAATGAAAAAATTTTTGACCTAGAGTCTATGAATAGATTTCAGGGGATGAGAAAAAAATTATATCTTCTTTTTCACTAACTTCAAGCAGAAATTTAACATTTCTTCTAATATTTAAAAACATTGTTCTGAGAAAGGATTCATAAGCTTCTCAGACTTCAAAAGGGATTTATATTACAAAAAAGGTTAAGCATCCATGGTAATTTAGGATCTCTTCCAGTTTTAATGTTCCCTGTTCTAGACTCCTTCTTAGTGTTAAACTTTTATGTCTAAAGCCTCTTTTATCTCCGGCATTTCAGAGGTAGCTAGGAGGTCTAATGGATAAAGTAGTGGAGCTGGAGTTAAGAAAACTTGACTCCAAATCTTGGCTCCGAATAAGTCACTTAACCTCATCTGTAAAATGGGGATAATATTAGCATCCAAATGAAACATATTAAAAGGGTTTTGCGAACTTAAAAATGCTATACATAATGCTAGCTATTATTATCTCTAATCTACAGTGTTCTAAAGTCCTTTCTAGTTCTGACAATCTCTCTGTTGCTGCACAAGTCTGTTTTATGGAGACCATTCGGTGCTACAGAAACATGAATTGTTGCTTTATGTTCCTTCCAGCTCTGATATTCTAGGAGTCCATGGTTCTCATTCTGCCTCAAGGGGGCAGGAGGGATAGCCTCTCAGACCTATGACTCCACAGAAAATGCTATGTCACTGTGAGGTCCCCAACCGGATGCCAAAGGGCTGCAGATGGTGGAGAGGAGGAGCTTGGGGGTGGGGGTGGCTGGTGGGTAAGTCTGGCATATTTCCTACTCAGTGTTCCAGTGTAACAGTTTCCTATATGTTGCTCAACCAAACCCTAATAATGGCATATTTATGGGGGGAAACAAGGAGGAGAAAGAAAGGGTGTTACTAAGTTGGATGTTCAATGAGATTCCATATGCTGAAGTCTGGGTAGGGGAGAGAATGAGGCATCACAAACTGGGCCATGTCCCTTTTTGTTGGGCAGCATCGGGGAGGGGACAGGGGAAAGAGAGACAAAGAGTGAAACAGAGAAAGAAACTGGGGAGGCGGGGAGAGACAGACAGACAGACAGAGACAGAGAGACACAGAAAGATACAGAGAGACATAGAAAGAGAGACAGAGACAGATAGACATAGAGAGACAGAGACAGATAGACATAGAGAGACAGAGACAGAGAGACAGAGAGACAGAGACGGACAGAAAGACACAGACACAGAGAGACACAAAGAGACAGAGAGAGACAGAGACACACAGAGAGACACACAGAGAAAGAGAAAGAGGAGAGACAGAGACAGAGAGGCAGAGGATAATAGATAAATAGTAGGTAGAAAGACAGATGATACTAGATGAAAGTTGGATGGTAGATAAATTGTTGTTGGTCCTTCATTATTGAAAAGAACCATGACATCAGGGAGGTGGTGCCATAATACGCAAGTGAATTGGATTTAAGCGAGGGTGGGCTGGGCAAGGTCACCTACCTCACTTTTTCCTCCTGGTTCAGCAGCCAGATATAGATCAGGATGACTGGAGATGGTCCTGGATACAAGAAGGTATATAAATAAATGATAGATATCTATAGAAAGACAAATAGATGAGACAGACAGTCACAGAGAAAGAGGTAGAGTAGATAATAGATGATAGAAAGGTGGACAGATATAGTTAAAAAAAAAAAAACCTGAGAGATGATGGATAGATGATAACAGATGATGGTGAGGGAGAGAGAGACAAAGACAGACAATGATAGAAATATAGAGAGGAAGACACAAAGAGAATGACAAAGAGATTAGGAGACAGAGACAGAGAGAGAGACACACACACAGAGAATGAAAGAGACAGAGGGAGACAGAGACATAGATACACAGAGAGAGACACAGAGATAGAGAGACAGACAGAAACAGAGAGGGAGGGAGGAAGGGAAAGAGGGAGGGAGGGAGAGAGAAATGTGGGGAGGGAGGGAGAGAGAGATGTAGGGAGTGAGAAAAAGAAAGAGAGGAGGGAGGGAAAGAGAGAGACACACACAGAGAACGGAAGAGACAGAGGGAGACAGAGACAGAGAGAGAGAGAGAGAGAGAGAGAGAGAGAGAGAGAGAGAGAGAGAGAGAGAGAGAGAGAGAGAGAGAGAGAGAGAGAGAGATTGGTTAAATGCTCTGATCAAATCCTTGGAAATGGTCATTGACTTTGGGGTCCAATTTGGTAACTTAGCTGCTCAAAGCACCAATTATGGGGGATGACAGGAGCTAGCTAGACATAGGGTCATGCCCGAATCTTGTCTCCATTCATGAAATGGATTCAGGTAGAGAAAATAAATAACAACCCAACCACAGGCTTTGTTATCATTCTGAGAGGAAGAACAGCTGAGAGATAGAGCAAACACCACCTGCCCAGAGAAAAAGGAAATAAAGGGCAAAGCTGCAGTCTAAACAAAGAAAGGCAATTGGAGGCTGCCAGATCAGTTGGTACAGCTACATGTCTGTGGGGATGACCAGGAAAGGGGAAAAGGAGGAGATTATGGGAAGAGATCCATAAGAAACAGACATTCCTATCTACTTGGAGCACACATAAATTCCAAAATCAAAGCTTTCAGTAGATAGGGAGAATGTAAAGAAAGGGAGAGTGACAGAAGGAAGGTGGAAAGAAGATCCTTTAACTGCTTATCTCCCTTTTTTCATTATTGATCAATAAGTTTCCCTAGTGAGACTGAAAGAATCCTGGGCTAGGAATCTTGAGATTTAATTCTGTCTGGACCATGTATAAGTTAAGTGAACTTGGATTAGTCACTTCACATTTCTCTGCCTAATTTTCCACATATATAAAGTTAGAAGGTTAGACTAGATAACTATTTATTCCATGTCCAATTCTAATAATCTTTGAAAGCTACAATGAGATTCTTCCCAGACCCAGAATCATAGACTCTTAGAGTTGAAAGAGAACAGATAGAATGACCCATCATGAAGCAAGAATCCCCTATCAAAATATATTCACATTTTCTTCAACAATGAGATGATTCAAACCAGTCCCAATTGTTCAGTAATGAAGAGAACCAACTACGCCCTAAGAGAGAACTATGGGAAATGAGTGTGGACCACAACATAGCATTTTCTTTTTTTTTTTTCTTTCTGTTATTGTTTGCTTGCATTTTTGTTTTCCTTCTCAGGTTTTTTTCTTTTTTTCTAGATCCAATTTTTCTTGTGTAGCAAGATGACTGTAGAAATATGTATACATATATTGGATTTAACATGTACTTTAACATATTTAACATGTGTTAGACTACCAGCCATTTAGAGGAGGGGATGGGGGGAAGGAAGGAAAAAGTTGGAACAGAAAGTTTTGCAAAGGTCAATGTTGAAAAATTACCCATGCATATGTTTTATAAATAAAAGCTATAATAAAACTATCTTCACAAATATCATCTGGCCTCTGCTTGAGGATTACTGGTGACAGGTAACTACCCCCCACACACCAAGGCTACCCATTTCACTTTGTGGTACTTCCTATAATAATGGTTAAGAAAAATTTCCTCTTATCTATTTGTCCTCCTGGTCCTAGTTTTGCCCTCCAAGACCAGGTCAGACACATCTAATCCTCTTCTTACTTGGACCCTTTCTCTCAACCTTTCCGAGAATAAAATCACCCTTGAGGATACAAGGATAGTTTCCATTACTTCTATTCAGATGGCTCCTCTGTCAGCGACTGGATTTATTAGGGTCTGGTCATTATCATTGGAGAGCAGAAGAAAAATAATCAACTCACAGCTGTCCTGCCATGCTCTGATAGTTTTTTCCTCAGAGCCTACAGACAGTCTCTTCTTTAGCAGATATATTTTACTGCTAGACTGTGTACACTTGGCAGACATTAAAGGTTATCTAAATTAAATCAATAGGCATTCTAGAAAGCTTAGTTTTTTTTTTTTTAATCACAGTTGCTATCACTAGAAGTTTGAATGATGCAGCTCCAATTATAGAAAAATAGTTCAATGATGGAGAGATCAAGATGAACTATCCCAGATTAAATCATAGGATCAGAGAATCTTCATAATTGTGGTTGTTTCATAACAAGAATCCTTTTAGTGTTTTGAGATTTACAAAGCACTTTAAATTCATTAGAATTTCATTGTCCCAAGCACCCTAAGAGTTAATTTATGAAATTCTTATTAATCTTTTTAATTTCCCTCTCCATAAATGGAGATAAGATTTGCTTCTGGTATCACATAATTGTTGGGAGCTAAGCACATTGTGAATCTTAAAATGTCAGCTAAAGTGTCCATTTTACAGAAAAGAATACTGAGTTTCATGGGGTAAAGTAGTTTGTTCAAAGTCATACAGCTAGTTGGTAGGTAGCAAAGCCAAGATTCAAACCCTGGTCTTCTACCTCCAAATTCAATGTTCTTTTAACAATGTCATGATTTCTATATAATATTCTCTAATAATATTCAACAGTCAGTCAGTGAACATTTATTAAATACCTACCATATGCCAGACAATTTGCCAAGTACTGAGTATATAAAAAGAGGCAAAAAAAAAAAACAAAACATTCCCTGCCTTCAAGAAGCTTACAATCTAATGGAGGAGACAATATGAAAATCAGTATGTACAAACAAACTATATACAGGATAACTGGGATTAAGAGAGGTTTGGAAAGCCTTTTTATAAAAAATGCAATGTTAATGGGATTTAAAAGAGTCAGAATTGGAATAGAAGAGAGAGTGTGTTCTAGATATGGAGATATCCAGAGAAAATGCCCAGATTCAAGAGAGAGAGTGTCTTGTTTGTGGAATAGCCAGGAGGCTAGTGTCTCTGGATCAAAAGGTACATTTAGGGGAATGATGTGTAGGAAGATTTGACCTAGAAGAACTCTTCAAAATCACTGAGTCACAAAAATGCCCAAGGTCAAAGTTGGAAGGGAATTCAGACATTATTTTGAGAAAGCCATTCAGTCTGAGAGGAAAAAGTGATTTGCTTAGAAGTCACACCAAATAAATGACAAAAAAAGAGAATTGTTTGCCTCTAAATTCAAGTGATCTTCCATCCACATCACATCACTTCTTTCATTTTCATCCTCATATGAAAATTTAAAATTTGATTTAGAAGATTTCAGAAATTTTGTTAACACTCCCCCCCTAAAAGATCACTTGAGTAAGTAGGGAACAACTTCATCAACATAAAACTTGGACAAATTTGGCATCTCTTCAAAGGGAATTGTCAAGCATCAGAAATTAGCATGACATGATGAATTATTCTTGTGTGAGTTCATGATTGTCCTAACTCTAACTTGATTCATTTGAAAGGAGGTTCTTCTTGCCAGCCTGATGCAATCATAGTCAAAACTCACAGAAGAATACTATGTAACCTGTTTGTTCTGCATCCCCATCCATCCCAAGGTGGCCACTGCCTGCTTTGGCCCATATAAAAAAACTACATGATTTTGTCTTCAAATGGAATGTAACACGAATGCAGCAAGTTTCACTTAGAATCCATCTAATAAAGGACTTTAGAGGGATCTGAGTGGACTTTGAGTTCAATGTTGGTCTAACACATAATGAGATAGCACAAAAATAATGTGACCATCTTGGACAGCCATAGTAAATAAAACATTTAGAGTGAGGGATCTAATGTTCCTGTTGTATTCTACCACAATCATATTATACCTGGCTATTGTGCAATGACATTTAGAGAGGAAAACTGATAGACTGAGTCAAATCTAGAAGAGGGGACCCCGGATGACAAGTAAAGACTCAAACTCCTCCCCACAATGAGGTTTGCTTCAAGAAATGGAGCTTATTTAGCCCCAAGAAGAGAAAAAAATCTCAGAAAGAGTGTGATACAGAGTAAGTGTAACCCTTGTTTTATAATCTGATATTCTTGAGATATTTTAAGCAAGCATTAATGTTGTATTCTACAAATCACTCTTCCAAGCTAAACATTTTATCTTTGATGATTTCTAGACCTTCTCATTCTTATTCCCTGTATGTACTCATTTGTCAATATTGCTCTTAAAATGTGATGCTCAAATTTGGAACTTGCCCATAAGGCTATAAAACTGTGCATACCCTTTAACCCGCAGTGCCATTACTGGGTCTTTATCCCAAGTAAATCCTAAATAAGGAAAAAGAAACCACATGTGCAAAAATGTAGTAGCTCTTTTTGTTATGGCAAAGAATTGGAAAATGAGTAGATGCCCATCAATTGGGGAATGGCCAAATAAGTTATGATATATGAAGTAATGGAATATTATTGTTCTATAAAAAATGATGAATAAGCTGATTTTAGAAAGGCCTGGAAAGAACTACAGAACTGACGCTGAGCAAAACTAGCAGAACCAGGAATACATTGTACACGGTAACAGCAAGACTGTGGGATGATGAAAGACTTGGCTCTTCTCAGTGATTCAGGGATCCAAGACAATCCCAATAAACTTTGAATGGAAAACACCATCTATATCCAGAGAGAAAAACTATTGAGACTGAATCAATACATACTATGTTTACTTTTTTTCTTTTCCTTCTGTTTGTTTTTCTTTTTGTGGGTTTTTACTTTTGTTATGATTTTTCTCTTCCAACATGATTCATAAGCAAATGGTTTTTTTAATGAATATACATTTACTACCAGAAAAATAAAACAATGATAAAAAATGTGATGCTCTTGCCTAAACATGGTACAGAATGCAGTTGTACTATTCACTTATTTTTAATAATATATTTTTATTAATATAGCCTAAGGTTGTGTAATTTACCCCACTGTTGTCACATTATTATATCATTCGGAGTTAAAAGTCAACTGAATCATCATGCCATGGTGCATAAAGCAGGGATTTAGAATCAGGAAGGCTTCAATTGACATCCCACCTTATTAGCTATGGATTGTAAACAAATCATTTGACTTCTGTGTGCCTTAGTTTTCTTATCTATAAAATAAAGATGTCAGATTTGAAAAAAAGAAGAAAGAGTATGATAACTATATTTGACCATTTGGGGGTTCTGAGTTTAAGAGATCTTCATTTCAATTATATATATTTATTAAGTACTATGTACAAGGCATTATTATAGGTAATGAACACATAAAAGAAAAACCCAATAATAGTCCCTGTCTTGAAGGAAATGGAATGTACACAAATAAGTAAATCCAAGTAATTTCAAGAGGGAGAGAGAATTCATAATTGGGGGATGAAGAAAAGTGAGCTAAGAAGGACAGAAGACTAATTGCCACGGATATTATTGAGAAAAGATAGGTTTTAGGTTGGATTTGAAAAGAAAACTTGTAGAAGAAAGATAACAATAGTTGACAAATCTATAGTAATTTGCAAGACATTTTACATCCATTATCTCATTTTGATCTTCATGAGTAGTAGGTAATATTAGTAATTCTTATTCTCTCTACTGATACACAGAGATATGAACTACATTATAACATTTACTAGCTTTGAAAGATTATGTAGGATTTGGATTAGATAATATTGACATCCCTTCCAGCTCTGCAATTGGATTCTGTGTTTAATTTTCCCAAGTCAGAGCCAGGAAACTTGACATGGCCTCCATGTCTTAGTTTGATCCCTACAGCACCCAAGTGCATGCCCCTCACTGAAAATCTCCCCTTTCACCTGTCTCCTGGAGACAAAAAAACCTCAGCTCAGAAATTGTTTTAACAGGCAACCCAGGAATTCAGTGTTCCAACCATCAGGCAGGTGTTTGCTGTCAGTACTATTTGCTTACACAATGTCATGTCAGATTTAATTTCACCCTGCTCTCTTGTCCCCAGGCTATGACTCAGCTTGCTACCAAAGTTTCTCTCTCTCTCTCTCTCTCTCTCTCTCTCTCTCTCTCTCTCTCTCTCTCTCTCTCTCTCTCTCTCTCTCTCTCTCTCTCTCTCTCTCTGTCTCTCTCTGTCTCTTTGTCTCTCTCTCTGTCTCTCTCTGTCTCTCTCTCTGTCTCTCTGTCTCTCTCTGTCTCTGTCTCTCTGTCTCTCTGCTCTGTCTGTCTGTCAGCTGTCTGACTCTTTCTCTCTCTTGCTAGAACTCAATTCTACTGAGTTTCCTCACTTGATCCAAGATTCCATCTCTTTATTTTATTTGAGAGCATGGGATGACTAAAAGTCCATTTGCTCTAAAATCAGAAGACTTGTGTTCAAACCCTAGCTCTGATATTTACTATGAAACTGTGGATATCAAGTCTCAATTTCCTCATAAAATGGGGATAATAGCTGTACTTTAGCCTGCCTACCTCACAGGGTTGATGAGAGGATCAAATGAGATCATGGATATAAGGTACTTTGTAAATTGCTATGGAGATGTCAACTAATTTTTTTCTTGTCTAAGTCCCCTTTTCTAATTCACCTGAAAGATTTCCTTCTTCCTGTTGGCAGGTTTCCACCATGCCCAGGTTACCCATTACCCCCTACAAGCCAAGGGGAGGTAGAGGGTGTAATGTAATATTAGCATGACAGTGAGGCAATACTTGGGTTGGAGAAGAAGACTAATGGATAAGATTATTGCCTTTAGATACATCGAAGGCTATCACTGGAAAGAGTGAAGATACTTACTTTGACTGATTCAGAACTAGGAGGACCAAGAGGTAGAAGTTGTGGGGAGGTCAGTTTCACATCCCCATTTATTATTTCACTTGAGCCTTCCCACATCCTTATGAGCTAAATATTATACTCACTATTTTATCTGTTTTACACAAAAGTAAACTAAGATTTAAAGGGATTAAATGATTGGCCAGCAGCCCCATAGCTAAGAAATGTTAAGAGGTAGGAGATGAAGGGAGTTCCATATTCTAAGTCCAGCACCCTCCGATGCCCTAATTCATGGAGCACTTCTGGATTGTAGGGTATTCCTTGTTAAATTAAGAGACTACTCAAGATGATCTCTATGGGTTTTCCAGCTCTAAACCTCATTATCCTAGGAGCCCCATCTTCAGCCACCCATTATTACTTTGACATTGTTCAGATCTCTCCTTATTCTGTCATAGTTTTACCTTCATTCTGGAAATCTGCCTTTTTTTGCTCTAGGCTTCCCCAGAGAAGCAGGGGTGTTTAATGCACTGGTGGTCAGCTCAAACAGAGATGAGGACCACTAATCCCTGAGAGTAGAAAATTAATTTAGTTCTAAAATGTGATATTGTATTTTTATTTATTTTGTTAAATATTTCACAATCACATTTTAATCTCTGGTTTGAACTGCACTTGAAGCGTAATGAGCCAAAATCTAGGCTGATGCCTCTGGTTTAATGGATAAAAGTGCTGTCTTCAAAGTCAAGAAAGCCTCAGATTCAAATCTTGTCCTGACACATCTTGACTGTGTGACACAATCTTCTAGTGACTCAGGCAATTATCTAAAAGCATAAATTGGGGAAAGGGTGCCAATCTACACTGGCAAAAAGAGCTTCCTATGCTAGTGAAATCACCAGCCTCCACTCTTATCTCCCTCAGCTGCTACACATCTATATCAAGATGAGTGTGATGCAACTTTGTATTGAATTAATAGTTCAAGTCAATAAGCATTTAGTAAATGCCTACTTTGTATTTTTATTTGTATCTCCAGTATTTAGCCCTAGAAGGTCAGTTAGGTATTATCCTTATTTTACAGATGAGGAAATAGAGATGAAGGAACAATTGGCTCTCCTTTGGTAGTGCTCTCTAATGAACTTCCTGTATTCTAGATGCCTGGATTTTTTCCCCTATTTTATTTTTAATTAAGTGTTTTAAAGGAGAACAATGGGAACAGAAGTTACCAAAATATATTGGGAAATTAATTTCCTAATAATTCAGTACTATTGTATTAAGTTCTGCATTGAAAATTCAGCCTTTCTTGAGTATTCCATCAAACAATGTCCACTCTGTGAAGAATGCATCATTCTAAATAGGTCAATGATTACATTAAAATCATTGTATTTGTATGAAACTGTAATTCTCTTGCAATGCCCTTCCCCCTAATCTCTTTATGCCAAAAATTACTCATCCTTCAAAGCTTAACTCAAATTCTACTTTCTCCAATCCACAAAACTCCTTCTTCCTCAATTTTCCTGGAATTTATCATTTCTTTGGAAATTTAGGAATTAACTATTTATAAAGTTTGACCATCATTAAATTATCCCCATCATCTTGAATGCTATAGGAGTATACTAAGGATGCTTTCAATGAACCTAAGAAGATGAGCTTATGCCCTAATATTTTTATTCAACTACAAAAGCAATTATTTTATCCTTCTGTGCAGCCAACTATAAAAAGAGGAGTAGGATACTGACATCCTGTGACTGTTTCTATCGCAACTCCATCAAATAGGATGAGAAGTACAATTTTCTATGATAATGAAAATGATAAACTAGCAGATGACAAATACCAAACTCCTTGAAAATTCAACGGACTTCAACAAAACAAGACCATTATCACAGATACAACTGTTGCCCGCCATCACCCAGGGATAACATTCATCCCTAAAAATTTAGAACAATTTTAATAAATGGGATTATGCTTGATACACATAATCTCCAAAGTACATGAAATAAAAAGCTCTTAAAATATAAGAACCTAGCTGCAGGAATCAAAAGCATAGGAACAGGATGTTTTATAGAACATTAGTATTAAGCATATTATTAGTTAGCATATATACATATATATACAGACATGTATTATATAAATATATATACATATGTATATTTTTTACTCTCATGAATAAATTAGATTTAAGTGAGGTAGAGTTGTTGCAAGTCATTATTCTCACTCTTTTTTCCCAGAGTCATGAGAATATAGTAAAAAGATAAAAAATCAAGATGACTGGCAATGGCTTGGAATGCACTGGGTGATCTTGACATCTTTAATGTCAGAGTAAGTTCTAAGCACTCCACAGAGCCCAGTTCAGCTGCCTTCATCATGTTCTCATCTACCCATTATGCAGGGAGAAATCTTCACATGCTTGGCATAAATAACCCCCCCAACTCACCAATTGGTTTGAAGCTTTTTGGTTACCTTGTACCTGGTGTTGTCATCTCCTGAGAAAGTTTTAAGAGGGTATAGCTGCTGTGCAGGGTACAGGTTCTTGGAGCTCATTTGAGAGTTGGATGGCAGGTTGATGGCAAAAGTGGATGAGCAGTCCTCACAGCAGAGGCACCTATCCTCCCTGAACATCCCATACTATCCTGTGAAGTAGAAACTATTGTTATCCCCACTTTACAGATGAGGAAACTGAGACCAGGAGCCTACATCACACACTAGTAGGTAAGACAAACTCAGATCTTCCTAATTTCAAGTCCAACTAGCTATATACTACCTAGCTATGGGATGATGATTTATGCCCTAGACGATTTCTAGCTGAATTCCATTACATGAGATGAGGAGAATGATTTCTTTAATAACAATAATAATGTTCAAACTACCAAAGTATATGGAATGAAAACCTCTCAAAATATAGAGGCATAGCAAAAGAAATCAAATCAATGTGGGAAAAGGACAAGGTACAATTCATTTTGTTTGCTACCAGAATTGTTGCTATGATGCCTTCAGTTAAGAGTATAGAAGGTGAATTGACATTCCAACACTTTTATTCATTTATAAAGAGTTTTCATTTTCTCCACCAAACATTAAACATAAGAGTGGAATGTCATTCTATTATTTCTATCTGAACCTCATGGAAAAAAACTATTAGAATAAGATAAGAAGAATTTTTCACATTTCTATAGGACTTTAATGCCAGATGCCTCTTTAGCCATACTTTGTAAAGCTAGTTACCTTTAAAGTCATTTAAAAATGAATAGCAAGAAAGAAATAGGAATAATAAGTTGTACATGGGAGATTTGTGGTTTCATGTACAATTGTCTTTTAAATTGTACTGTGTAACGGAAATGCTTGTTTTATTCCATAATTAAAAATAAAATAAAACCAATGGGATTAGAATTCTGTCCCTTTCCAACTTTAAGAATAAGTACCTTAAACTGTCAAAACCCTTAAGAAGTCAAGGAAACTGGCTTTTCTTCTTCACCTTCCTCTTCTTCATCTTCCTTCATATTATCATTCTCTTCCTATCCCTTTCCTCTTCTTTTTCCTCTTCCTCGTCATCTTTCTCTACCTTCTCCTCATCATTTCCCTCTCTCTCTTCCTCCTCCTCCACCTCTCCCTCCTTTTTCCTCCTCCTAACTACACCCACCCTGACACTTCTGACCCTGACCCTCCTCCAAACCTAGGTTTTAGGAAGGAGCTACTTCAAAACTTGAGATGCATCAGAGTATTAGAAATAATCCAATCAGCATTAGCTTCAATTAAAAAAAAACCAGCAAGTACTTCCCCAAAGGGAGATGTAACCGTTTAACTGACATCAGCTAAGTAGCTCCATTTCTATTTAATTTGAGGGGAGAGGAGTTGTATTGACTGTTCCTTTGGCAAATACACCAAGTAGCTGGAGGTTGTCCCTGGGGACAGGTTTGTTTATTCACTGTCAGAGTCAGCCAGCCAGCAGCCCACAGAGGGAAAATATGCTTAGAGTGATTATGCATTGTGTTCCAGGGGGCCACAGGCTGGGACATGCCCAACTAGAAAAGCCCAAGGTATATCCAGAGGCACTCAGAAAGAGATGAAAGACAGCATAAAGAGAATTGCCATTGATAGCAGAAGAACCAGCTTCAAATCCTGGCTCTGATGTTACCTATGTGACCTTGGGCAAGCTTTAACCTCCCTAAAGCTCAGTTTCCTTGTTTGCAAAATGTCCATATTATACTAAGTCATCATAATTTTTCATTATTATGGCCACATAAATTATTATGTCCATACCCCCTTCCTTGCCATTAGGACTGGGAAAATTGAGTCAGGAAAAACCTTGGAGCCCCAATCACCTTTACATACCATTTCATCATAAACTCCAGGTGCATTATCTTGGAAAATTCCCCCTCTGTCTGAATGTTGCTCCTCACCTGGCTGTCTCCTGCCCCCAACCTTCTTATCTTAACCCCTAACCTGTCAGGATTAAGTTATGATCCTTTCCTGGAATTATGGCTTGTCAACCTACCCAGTGTCCTCACCCCCCCTTACCTGCCTTTATTTCCCCTATTGTATTCTGTTTGCAAACCCTAGTTAGCTAAAACCCTACATAAGTTCCCTTTCTCAGTTCCTCAGGGCTCGAATGATTTGGACATGAGTCCCATCTAGTCAACTAGTCTAAATTCTCCACATTAAAGATTTAAAACCAATCTCTGTCTTGCCTCAGTTTTTCTGACAGTAACACTATTAGCCCCAAATCAAAATCTTCATATTTAATTACTTCTTATATTTGTATTTATTTGCTTTATCTTTATGATGTGTATTATGCATGTGTGTATAATATATATGTATGTATCTCCCTCAAGGCAGCTAGGTGGCCCAATAAATGGAGCACTGTTTCTGAAGTCAGAAAGACACTGAATTCACATCTGGCCTTAGCTGTGTGACCCTAAAAAAATTATATGACCTTTTTCTGCCTAAGTTCCTTCAATTATAAAATGGGAATAATAATAGCAGAGTTGTTGTGAAGACCAAATGAGATATTTGTGAAAAGCACTAAGCATATTATGGTACATGAGTGTTGTAGAATATTATTTTTCTATATGATTTCAGAGAGGATTGGAGAGACTGACATAAAAGCAAGACATGAACGGAAGCAAGAGAACATTGTACACAACAATAGCAAGATTGTGTGATGATGAACTTTGGTGGATGTAGCTCCTTTCAACAGTGAGGTGATTCAGGCCAGTACCAATAGACTTGTGATGGAGAGAGTCTGTGGGGCCTGAGTAGGGATCACAATATAGTATTTTTACCTTTTTGTTGTTTTTGCTTGCTTTTTTCTTATTTTTTTCCTTTTTGATCTGATTTTTTGTGCAGTATGATAAATGTGGAAATATGTATGGAAGAACTACACATTTAACATATATTGGATTACTTGCTGTCTAGGAGATGGGGATGTGGGGAAGGGAAGGAGAAAAATTTGGAACACAAAGTTTTGCAAGGGTGAATGTTGAAAACTATCTTTACATGTATTATGAAGGTAAAAAGCTATTATTTAAAAATAACAAGGGGAAAAAAGCATTTAGTACAGTAGGTGCTATATAAATGTTTATTCTCTTTTCACCAAGCTCATTCCTCTAACTATAAATTCTATGATAACCCAACTTTTTCTATTCAGAAAGGGTTACAAGGTCCCTAAAGGAAAATTACTGTAGTCCCACTACAGAGTTTAGGAAGAACATAATTTAATAGTATTTACAGGCCTATGCTATAGAAGAAGGGACTAGACTGGCTCTGCTTGGCCACAAAGGGCAGAACAAGGTGCTCTGGGTGTTAGAAACAGAGATACATTTAAGTGTAAAGTCAGTAAAAAAATCTTCTTAACAATTAGAGTTGTCTGTTATGGCTAACATGAGAATTTGTTTCCTTGATTATACAGGTTTAAATAGTTTTCTTTTTCTTCCTTTCACTAGGGATATGGAGGTGGCAAAGCAGAAGGAGAGAAGGAAAGATGGGAGGGCAAGAATTCATACCTAACAGTAAAAACAACAATGACAACAAAGAACTACCCACAAATGAAATGGGTGTACTGTTCATTATTTGTACTTCTATGGTGCCCAGCTCAGTGACTGGGGCACTTAATAAATGCTTGTTGGTTGATTGATAGATTGATTGGAGTTCTGCAAGGCAAGATTCCTTTCAGGTACAGTTAAACTGGATGGCTGCCGAGGTTCCTTCCAACTTTGAAATCTAGGACTGATTTTGCAAGATAAATTTATGGAAAAGGGTGTACCTAATATCAGCTGAGAAATCCTTGGACCTAAATAGAAAGAAAAAGGAGCTTTCTCATGTCACCATAAACATTGGCCTTGGGTTAGTGAATTTCATGGAAAGGTGCTTCCTTCGATTAATTAATAAATTTACTTTTATGAAAAAAGAGGAAGAGGAAGAAAAAGGAAACTAAACCAAATCATCAGATGTAATGTGAAAAGCAGAGAAATTGATTTGAATCAAGTTGGAAAGAAGGGATACAGATAACCTGTGGGGACTACAGGGAAAAATATGAGTAATGGGGGAGGGGAAGATTGGGTCAGGTCTGGACCTATGATTTGATTGGTGTAGGCCAGTGGTTCTCAAACTTTTGGGTCTCAGGATCTCTTTACATTAATAAAAATTATTGAGGGATTTTTAAAAATCTATCAATATTTATCATATTAAACATTGAAACAATTTTTATTATGAAAAGTACTTTGACCTTGAAAAACCTGTGAAAGGAGAGGATCAGTATCAAATGCTGCAAGAAGGATGAGGATGGAGAAAAAGACATAAGATTTGGCAATGAAGAAATATATTATTGGTAACTTGGAGAGATATGGGGCAATGAAGATATCCTTGGTAACTATAGAGAGGGTAGTTTCAGTTGAGTGATAAGACTGGAAGCAAGATAACAAAGAAATGAGTGAAAGAAGGAAGGGAGAAGTGAGTGAAAGAAGGGGAGAGAGATAGAGACAATAAGTGAGCTCAGTTTTTTTTTTCTCTTTGAGAGCTACCCAAGACACACAGAGGCATTGCCCCCAAACTTCATGATTTTGAGAACTATTGGTGAAGAAACTTCTGATGAGGAAACTTCCTTAACACACATCAGAAACTCTCCTGAAACTTCTAACTTTACTCGCCTGGGGTAAGTAAAGGTAAATGATTTGTTCAGGGTCACACAACCAGTAACCATCACAGGCTGGACTTCAACCCAGGTCTTCCTGATTCCTAAATTAGTCCAATCAATCTGCATTTTAAGTGCCTACTATGTGCTAAATTCTGTTTTAGATGCTAGGAATATCAATGGAAAAATGCAAAGGCTCTACTTTCAAGGTGCCTACATTCTATGGAAGAGATAACTTGTACATACATAAGCATTAACATATTCTAGTAGCTCCTTATTACCTCTAGGATCAAATGTAACCTCTATTTGGAATTTAAAGTCCTTTACCATCTGTTTCCAACCTACTTTTCCAGTCTTATTACACAAGACTCCCCTTTATACACTCTATCATCACTCAAACTAGTCTTTTCACTGGAGTTTATTGGGAAGAAGAAAAATTGGCCAGAAATAAATTTTAGGAAAATAATTTTGTTAATTATTTGAAGAATGAAAATGGTGGAGAATTTGAAATGGGGAGATTGATTGGGAGGCTAGTGATAAGAAATGACAAGGACGTGAACTAAAGTGATAACTGTGAATTGAAAAAAATACTCAAAAAAGAAATTGTAGAAGCAGAAATGACTAGAGATGCCTATATGGAGTGAGTAAGAGTGAGAAATCAAGTGTTATGAGGTTGCTGAGAGACTGGAAGAATGGTGATACCTGTAATTAACAGGAATAAAAAGGTTTGGAAGAAGAGTGAAGAGAGATAATTAGTTCTGTTTTAGACATGTCAAGTAGGAGATGCTACAGAATATCTGATTCAGAATGTACAATAGGTTGTTGGTGATATGTGAGATCAGAAGAATGACTAGAGATGTATGTCTAGATATCAGTAGTCAGTCATCTGTGTCGAGATAATAGCTAAGCCAGGAGTGGGGAATCTTTTTTTTTCTGTCGAGTCATTTGGATATTTATAACATCATTCATGGGTAATACAAAATTACCAACTAATAGAACTCAAGCAGTGGGAGGTTGTATACCAAACTTTCAGTCATTATCACCTTCAGTAGCTTTGGCAGGGTCAGACCAAATGATTTCTTGAGCCATAAGACGTGAACTGAATGATCCCCACTCCTGCACTAAACCCATGAGAGCTGATGTGATCACAAATCAGGGAAAATGTAAAGGGCAAGACAAGGGAGCAGACATAACCACAATTATGGACATGATGTAGATAGTGATACAATAAAGGGGATTGAGAAAAAGTGGTAAGACAGGTTGGAGTAGAACTGACAAAAATCAGTGGGGAACCAATGGAGAAATCCCAAAGAGGAAAACGTTATGAGGAAGAGAGAGTAGATCAACAATGGCAAATGGTACACAAAGAAGGATGAAGATTAAGAAAAGAACATCCGATTTGGCAATGAAGACATCACTAGTAACTTGGAGAGAGATGTGACAATGAAGAAATCATTGCCAACACATGGAGAAAGTGGTTTTAGTTGAGTGATGAGATTGGAAGCCAGATTGCAAAAAAGTTGAGGAGTGAAAGGAGAGGAAGTGGAAGCAATGAGAGAAGACAGCTTTTTCTCCTGGAGAGTCGCCTGAGGCAGATAGAGGTAAAGTGACCTATTGTCATATAGTAATAGCTGGGATTTAAACTCAGATTAGATTGTCTAATGCTATGCAACACTGCCTCTTGATATAAATGTTATAATTCTTATTTTAGAAAAGAAAAACACAACACAGAGATTAAGTGACTTGTCCAAGGTCACACAAGCAATAAGCTTTTTAATTGTTTTATTTTTCCAAATACTTGCAAAAAATAGTTTTCAATATTCACATTTCCAAAACCTTGTGTGCCAAATTTTTCTCCTCCTTTCCCACTCCCCAAGATAGTAAGCAATATAATATAGGTTATACATGTATAATTCTTCTAAAGATATTTCCATATTTGTCATGCTGTGCAAAAGAAAAATCCTATCCAAAGGGGAAAAAATGTAAGAAAGAAAAACAAAAACAAAAACAATGAAAATATTGTGCTTCAATCCACATTCATTTTTCATAGTTCTCTCTCTGGATGTGGATGGCATTTTTGATAGTCTACTGGAATTACTTTGAATCACCTCATGTTGAAAAGAGCCAATTCCATCCCAATTCAACATCACATAATCTTGTTATTGCAGTATACGATGTTCTGGTTCTACTCACTTTACTTAGAAATCGGTTCCTATAAATCTTTCCAGACCTCTCTGAAATCATCCTGTTGGTCATTTCTTATAGAACAATAATGAATTCCATAACACTCAGATACCATAACTTATTTAGCCATTCCCCAACTGATGGGTATCCACTTAGTTTCCAGTCCTTTGCCATTACAAAAAGAGAGTAATAACCCTTTTAGCCAGAATTCAAATTCAGTTCTCCTGACTACAAATGCCTGGTAGACTAAACCATCTTAGTTCCCTCCATAGAAGAAAAACAAACAAACAAAACCATTTCAGCTCTCTACTTAGTAGAATATATAGAAGGCTCATTAACAATGCAATGCAAATGCAGTGAAAGAAATGAAGAGCCAAAGACTTTAGACTTCCTGAATCTTGGAATTGGTCCTCCTAAATCTAAACAATTCCCTATACAATAAATCTTATAATTCATCAACCAACCTTTGCTTGAAGATCTCCAGTGATAAGGAATTCACTACTTCCGAGGAAGCAAATCAATTCCATGCTGGAATACTTTCATCTATTAGGAATGGTTTCCTTTAAATTTTGAAAACAGCTTTAGAAATTGTAGCGTTTGAGGGTCTAAAAGAATTTATCTGCCCGAATTTCTTTGCCTTTAAGGTGGCATTGGGGCATTCTCAAAAAGAGAAAAGAGACCTTGTGATCCCAAGCTTCCTAAGAGCTAGAGGGAGAGGTTGGCAATGATCAAAACCTTTGCCATGCATCCTGGGTATGTTCTAGGGTGGCTTAATTAAAATTGCTTTGCTACCTGGGAAAGAGATAATGTGGAGATAATGAACTTAAAAGAATTCACACTTGGGTCAGGGAAAAAAGAAGATAGTAAAGAAAAAAATTATGGCAGTTGTTTAGTCAAATGTATGTTTTTTTAAGTGACTAGGGATAAAGGGTTAGTTTGATGGTTAAAGGAGTAAGGAGTAGAAAGTTAACTCGATATAAAAACAAAAATATAATTTTAAAATGTAATACATAAATAAGATAGTGATGTGTGTGGATTGCATTTGGTGATGAATAATATATATCAGACTGAAGGAACTAAAGTTATGATAATATGACAAAGTTCAGTTGTGTCTGATTTTTTGACCCCATTTGGGATTTTCTTGGCAAATGACTGGAGTCATTTGCCATTTCCCTCTACAATTCATTTTACAGATGAGAAACTGAAGCAAACAGGGTCATACACCTAGTAGCTACCCTGACTATAATATACCTATAATCTAATCCTGGAACCCACCAAGCAACTAGATTTTTTCTCTTTAAACAAGTAATAAAAATAAATAATATCAGAGCTGGAAGGAATCTTAGAATATAGAATGCAGAGCCAGAAGAGACTTTAGAAATACTAGAGTTGAAAAGAACTTTAGGAAGGATTCTAGGTGGAACCAATACCTTGATCTGAAAAATGAAGGCCAGAGAAAAATGACTATTATGATGAATTAGTGGCTGAGTCAGGATGTGATTCTCCTGGTGCCAGACCTGGTTTTCTTAGAACAGTACCAGTACTTCTGGCACCAACACTCTGTATATACAATCTCTTAATATCCCCTAAGTTCTCAGTATGATTGACAAATGAGAGTGCACGAGAGACTGAAATGACAAAAGTTATGGTCCTTGATGGTTAAAAAGGTGTCTTGGAAAAATGACTTGTATCTTCCAAAACAAAGCAAATGTGGCAATATGCCATGTTATCAGTTTCTTCTCTTTCCCCATGTTCCAATTCTTACTGCTTTTCAGAAAGAAGAATTGATGCATTTTTGATCTGCTGAACCCACCCTTTATTTCTCTTCCATGTATTTTCTACATGGCTTCCTATCCCAGCCTCCCTTAAAACCTAGAGCTTCAATCTTATCCTGGGGGAGAAAAAAATTGCACAGCCCATCAACTACTGCCCACAAATTTAAAAGTGAGATTTGCCATTTCAGTTGAAACTTTATCAGGTTAGCCATCCTAGAAGCTGGGAGATCTGCTAGTTAGGGGAAATCTCAGTCTACAAATAGGGTGCTTTCCATGAACCTGGGTTATTATTTGCTAAGAAGGAAGACAGTAAGAGACTTCAGACTTCATCTTTTTTTTTACTCACTTGAAAGATTAAAGAACTGATATTTAAGAAATGGGATGGCTAATTTTTTTTAGAGGTTTAATTTCCCTTAATGTTTTTGAACCCTCTAATTATAATTTGCCTTGTTTTCCTAGTGCATTAAGCATCCTATCTTAGAGAAGGCAAAATAACACCAATGATAACTCACATTAATACTATGTTTTCTTGTTTATGGAATTCTCTCCTCTCCCAGGTATCATTATTCCCATTTTACAGATGAAGAAATAGAGGCTTAAATTAGGAAAGTTTGCCTAGGTTCATGGCTAATAGGTAAAGAATCCAGGTCTTTTGATTCCAAGTTCAGTGCTCTTTCCACAATGATGAAAGAGACTGGAGACTAATAAGAATCACACTCACTTTTTCAGTGAGCTAACACTCATCATCCCATTTGACCTTCACAGGACCCCTTAAGTCATCCATCTAGGACATGTAGTTAGTATACCGTGGTTGCCCCCAAGCTTAACAGATTTGGTAAGCACAAACTTTCTAACAATTAGAACTATTTAAAAGCAAAATAACCAGGCTATCTTGACTAAGTGGGCTCTCTGCTTACCTGGAAGTCTTAAAGAAAATGTGTACTTGTATCTCCAGAGCTTAGATCTGGGAAAGATTTAACTTAAAAAGACCAAGATCTCCCACTGTATCCTGAGACATTTCTAGTCATTCTGATCTGTGCCTTGCTCGGGACCCAGATGGTTCTGTAAGAGAGAATAAGGCTAGTGACTTTGATTAATCCATGTAGTCTAGAAAGCACCTGAGGTTCCCTCCACTTCTGAGTTGGCTCCATAACACACCTGCTTTGCCCCGGGTGATACAGAGCTGTGCCAATACCCAGGCTACCCCATCCCACTTTAGAAACTGCCTGCCCACTCCAAGACTGGCTAAACTCAGTTTATTATTTTTTTTAACTGATAGATCTTTGTCCTACCTCTTTGCTTTTACAGAACAACAGACAGAAAGCAGGGGTTCCCTCTCCTGGTTCTTTTCCACTGTCTACACCTAATCTAGGTCATTGCTGAGGCAAGTTCAAATCCAATTAGTAGCAGAGGCCTGAGAAGACTGGAACAATGACGGTCCCCCAGATCAGAACTGGTGGAGGAGGGGAAGCTTTTTTTTTTTTCTTTTTGGTTAAAGGAAGTGGTAGCCATTATTTAAACTGTGGCTTACTTCATCCCCTCGTTAAGACAATCCCCACCAGGGAAAGGAAGTGTCCTAAATGTGGCTGAGTCCATGAAGGGCTCTCACAGCCACACCAGGAAAAGCTCAGAGGAAGCAGGAGGCTTGTGGCTTATGGCTTACACCTGCTAAGATGAATTTTTTTTTCCTTTTTAAAGGAAACAAAGCCATATAGGAGAAAGAAAATGAACACTATACTGAGAGTCAGGGCAAACTGGTTTCTAATGCAGACTAACTTGTTCAAGTCCTTGTCTCTGGAAATGTTTTTTCTTAAAATAAAAATCAAAAACTTTGTTTCAGCCTGTCATCCCAAACTCCATCATATTTTCATTTGAATCTCTCACAATAATCAATCCCTAAACACAATTAAATAAAACAGCTTGAAAGACACACGAGGGTGGTTTTTCCGTTTGTTAAAAGGAAGGACAGGTGCATATTTCATGAGTTAGTAACAATTTTATTTAATTTTTTAAATAGGAGTTATGGAAAGTTGTCTTCACTTATATAGTTGAAATAACTGCATCTTGGGAAGTTGCCTAGGATGCCTCTGCTGGCAGTTAGGTGGCCAAGTAAATAGAGTGCTGATCTAGAGTCAGGAACTTATCTCCTCAAGTTCAAATTCTGTCTCAGACACTTACTAGCTGTGTGACCCTGGGCAAGTCACTACTCCATTTGCCTCAGTTTCCTCATCTGTAAAATGAGCTGGAGAAGGAAATGGCAAACCCCTCCAGTGCCTTTGCCAAAAAAAAAAAAAACAAAAAAACCCAAAGAGCCACAGAGTTAGATATAACTGAAAACACTGAAACAACAAAACTTGAAAGTGTTCACACAATGAGTAGGTGTTGAGAGTTGAATTCAGGCTTTTCTCCAACTGGAAGACCTGTTCTTTGTCCACTTGGATAATCAGCCTCTCTTATAATTTTGTGCAAAAACAAAATCAAACCCCAAACCAAGACATTGCTCCTCAAATTTGAGTGTAAGATTGGGTAATCTCAAACAAGTCACTTTTATTACCTTAGGACTTATTTTCCACATCTATAAAACTAGGGTGTTGATGTGGATGTCTTTGAGTTTCATTCTACCTCTAGATGTCTGTTCCTATGGTATGAAATCAGGGCAGACCTCTGTTCAAATCTGACCGCCAATCCTTAATAGCTATTCAACTATGAGCAATTAAAAAAAATCTAAGCCTCAGTTAGTTCATCTTAAATAAAATAGGGGATGAGGGTGGTGGGGTAAAAATAATAATTTGTCACACCCATCTCTGGGTTGCTGAGAAAATACAACTATAATGTTAGTCAAAGGATTAACCTAGTACTCTGTGACTTCTTATTTAATCAACATATTTCTTTCTTTTTTTTTTTTAGACATGAAGGGGGAAAAATTAAAAAGAAGACAGTCCTGGTGACATTAAAAGACTTTGAGCTGTCAAAGACTGATTATTTTCATAATCTTTTGAGAAGGCAAAAAAAAAATCAAATGAGCAGAGTACAAAGTTAAGAGATGAATGGAGGTATACAAAGTTGGAAGATTAATGAACATATTTATAAATTTGAGTCACTGGGGCTCAGCGACCAAGCTGTGGTTTAGAATATTTTTGGAGGGGGAAAAAGTAACCTATTAACAGGAAAATTGATTATAACAAGTTGAAAAAGGGATTTTCATTGTTCCACTTACAGACAGCAAGCTTTCCCATTTTCACTGGGAGTTGCAATATCTAGACTACCCATAGACCTTTATAGTAATGCCAAGCTGTAGGGGCACACAACAAAATAAATAATCTTGGAAACACAGACCTGAAAATGGTGTAAAAACATGGGTGTGCTGAAGCCAGTTATAACTAGCTTGCAAGAGCTCATTGTGAAATTTTCAGTGTGAGTTTGCCCTTCAGAAATCAACAATATTTACCAATCAAGACTTGGTTTATTGTTTTATTGATTGTCTAAACTTAAAAAATGAGTAAATAATGAAGGCTATTGTTGATAAACAAAATAGAAATTTTGTTGTTGTTATTGAATTGTTTCAGTCATGTCTATCTCTTTGCAACTCCATTTGGGGTTTTCTTTGTTTTGTTTTGTTCTTTTTACGTGTTATATTTTTAAATAATATTTTCTTTATTTCACTTGTTTAACCTATGTTAGATTGCTTGCTGACTAGGGGAGGGGGGAAAGGGGAAAGGAGAGGGAAAATTTTGGAAAAGCAAGGTTTTGTAAAGGCAAATGTTGAAAAGTTTTTGCATGTATTTGGGAAAATAAAAAGCTATTATAAAAATAAATAAATGTTTTCTTTTTAAATATTGTAAAATTCAGGCATTTCTTTAAAGCCATTGTTTCAAAGAGTATGAGTTGGGAGGGTACATATTTGGGGGTTTCTTGGCAAATATACTAGAGTGGTTTGCCATTTCCTTCTTCAGCTCATTTTATAGATAAGGAGACTTAGGCAAACGGGGTAAGTGATCTGCCCAGGATCACATTGCTAGTAAAGTGTCTGAGACCACATTTGAACTCAGGAAAATGAGTCTTCTTGACTCCAGGCCACCTAACTGCTCCCAGATTAAGTTTAAAACTATGCTTATTCTTCCTTCACCTGTCCCCCTCCCCAAATTGGTTGTTAAATAAGTTCCAGCAGTACTTGTAGAACTTGAATTCAATAGGTAGGAGAGACTTGGGAGCTCTGGAAATGAAGGCATCTCCAGGAGGCCATATAAAAGTAGGCTAACAACAACAATAATTACCATTTATTACCATTTATATAGGATTCTTAAAAACGATATTGTGGAAGCAACTAGGTGGTATAGGAGATAGATCCTGGAAGTCAGGAGGACCTGAATTCAAATCCAGCCTAAGAAACTTACTAGCTATGTGACCCTAGGCAGGTAACAACTTCAAATGCCTTCAAATAAAAAACAAACAAACAAAACAAAACAAAAACAAAAACAAAAACAAAAACAAAAACAAAAGTGGTATAGTAAAAGTATGCTGGGTTTAGTCAAGGACTTAGATTCAAAGCTCTGCCTTTTTGATCACTTTCTAAACAGTTTTTCTCATCTATGAAACAGGGAGAGGCAGTTTAGCATAAGTCACTTGAGTATATATACCTCCTGATTTTGACACATGCTGGCTTTGTGGACTTCCCTATTTCTGTTGAGGGTCCCCGCATCCTTCCAGTCACCTCATCCTTCCAGTCACCCCATTTTGCAACATCAGTACTATCTCTGGCCCCTACTTTCACTTACTTCACATCCACTGAGTTGCCAAATCTGATTTTTTTTCAACTTCTACAGCATCTCTTGAAACCATACCCTTCTTTCTTTTCACCACCCTACCTTAGACCCTCATTAACATCTTACAATAGCTTCAGAATTGTTCTCCCTGTCTATAGTCACTATTTGTTTCTAATCCAGCTGCCCAAGTCAATAAATAGTTATTATGAGGTACTATGTGTCAGACATTATGTTAAGTAAGCATTGGGATACAAAGAAAGGCAAACCACAATAGCCAATAACAACAATAACAGCCAACCAGTCCTTGTTAACAAGGAGTTTATAGTCTAATAAGAGGGAGGGAGGAAGGAAGGAAGAAAGAAAAGGAGGGAGGGAGGGAGGGAGGATAAAGAATCAACAGAAAAAAATAGACTAGTATTAAGGGGAAATCACAAAAATTTTGTAAAAGGTAGGATTTTAGCTAGGGATTGAATGAAATCAGGAAGATTAGGAAAAAGGGATGAGGAAAGAGAACATTCCAGATATGGAGCACAGCCTCTAAAAATATTCAGAGTTGAAAAGATGGGGTGTCTTGTACAAAGAACCACAAGACAGCTAGTACCACTGAATTTAAGGATATTTAATGGAGAATAAGGTGTAAGAAGATTGTGAAAATAAAATGGGACTAGGTTATAAAGCTTTTTCAACTCCCTTCTCACCCTCAGATCCAAATAGAAACTCTATTGAACATTTGAAGTTTCTCACAACTTGGGCCTAGCCTACTTTTCTAGCATTATTACAGATTATTTCCCTCCACCCACTCTAATAGTGCCAAAGTGGTCTTCGTACCATCACTTATACCCATTCCATCTCTTATATCTGTCTTTATGCTATCCTTATCCCTTGCCTGGAAAACTCTCCCTCCTCATCTCCCCTTCAGCCCAAGTGCCACTTTTTGCATGAGACTTTTCCTAGTTCCTCCAGTCATTAGTACTTCTCCTCCCTCATTACCTTGTTATTTGTTCAGAATGTGTTTTGTATGTTCCTATATAGCTAGCTATATATTGTCTCCCATCAGAATGTAAGCTCCTTGATAATTCATTTTGCTTTAGTTTTTGTATTTCCAGTACTTACAGTGCCTAATATATAATAAAGTGTTTGATTCTTCTTGAATCACAGACCATACTGTCTGTAGGGTTTTCTTGACAAAGATACTGAAGTGGTTTGCCATTTCCTTCTCCAGTCAGGTCTCCCTGAATCCAATACCACAACTCTCTCTATCCAGCCATCTAGCTGCCTCCATTACATGTTCTATCCTGTCCCACTATATGTCCCCATTTGGGATTTTCTTGGCAGAGATATTGGAGTAGTTTGCCATTTTCTTCTCTAGCTCATGTTATAGATGAGGAAACTGAGGTGAATGGGTTAAGTGACTTGCCGAGGGTCAAACAGCTAGTACGTGTCTTAGGTCACATTTGAACTCAGATCTTCCTGACCTGACTACAGACTTAGCACTCTATTCAATAAGGAGGGGAAGAGGAGGAGGAGACAGCATGTGTGTGTGAGGTGGTTTAGAATGAACGGTACCCAACACCTAATAAGAGGTTAATAAATGTTTTGAGAATACTATGAGGTTTGTGTATATATGAAGTGCTTTGCAAACTTTAAAGGCAGTATCAATGCAAGTTATAAATTACTCTTTTCACCTCTAACTGGATTGTCATGAGGTTCTTAGAAGAGCAGCTCACATTAGTACAATGCTTTATAATTACAAAACATTTTTATGTTGTCCTCCCCTTCTCTACTTAACCACATAAAGGTATTAACATTCCCATTTTATAGATAAGGAAACTAAGACTTAAAGAAGTTAAAGATTTGTCCAAAATTACCCAACTGATAAATGAAGATGAGGCTTTTGAGCCCAAAGTTTTGGACTTCAAGTCTCTATGAGAACACCCAGCACCAGGATAAAAGAAGAGAACAAGCATCATCCCTTATCTCTGATTACTAGAAACAGAAATAGAAGGTCTTGATTTCTTTTTGCTGTGAAGGAGGTGGTAAATAAAACATGCCCTTTGCCACCCCCCCCAATCAAACTACTCAAGGATAGGATCACACACAAAAGCAATTTATATGATTATTATATACTCAAAAAGAAGAGCAAGTTGCATATAATAGACTTGCAGTTTCATGTGCAATCATCTTTTTGTTATACTGTTACAGAAATGCTTGTTTTGTTCCATAAATTTAAAATTAAATAAATAATTTTAAAAAGCAGGGTCATACAAAAAAGTCCTACACTCCTCCCAGTGGGCTAAGTTGACAAGATATCTTCTCTCTAGATAGTTGATTGGTTTCTTAATGGATTTGGAAGTTGGAGGGGAAGAACTTGAATGGAAGATGGAAAACTCTTGGAAGCAAACTACCTGTATCTCACCTTTCTGAATTATTTTTCAAATTCTGGTCAACTTGTAATTCTTTTTTTCCCTTTTTTATTATAGCTTTTTATTTACAAAACATATATATGGATAATTTTGTAAGCATTGACCCTTGCAAAACCTTCTGTTCCAAACTTTCCCCTCCTTCCCCCCATCCCCTCCCCTAGATGGCAGGTAGTCCAGTACATGTTAAATATGTCAAAATATATGTTAAATCCAATATACGTATACATAGTTATACTGTTGTCTTGCTGCACACAAAAAAATTGGATCTAGAAACATTAAAAAACCTGAAAAAAGAAAACAAAAATGCAACAAACAATAACAGAATGAGTGGAAATGCTGTGTTGTGGTCCACACTCATTTCCCATAGTTCTTTCTCTGATCAACTTGTAATTCTAAAAAAGAGATCTGGGTGGGGAGAAAAGATTCAACCGGGAAATGAATTCAGTATTATACATAGACTAGTGGAGATGGCCTTCCAAAAGCCTAGAAATTGATAAGGCACTGAAATCTGAGGCTAACCAAAAAGAAAGCCTGTATGATTTACTGAGGTGCAGCAGATCTGGTCCCATCAGGAAGAGACCACTGAACATCCCGAAGTTCAAGGTCAAATGGATGCTGGAAGAAACTTCAAAAAAGAATAGCCAGAAAGTTCTGAAGCAAGACTTAACTTTATACTGGGAGAGAGCCAAAATCTGACTGTAGATCTTTCCTTCCCTAATGTAAATGGTGACCCTAATGTAAATGCTAACCACATCCAGAGAAAGAACTATGGAGTATGAATGCAGATAGAAGAGTTCTATTTTCTTTTTTTTGTTGTTTTTTCTTTCTCATATTTTCCCCTTTTGCTTTGATTCTACTTTGATCACATGACTAATGTGTAAATATGTTTAATATATAATTGTTATAAGATTGCCATTGGGAGGAGGGGAGGAGAAGGAGAGAAAAAATGGAAATCAAAATATTATAAAAGTATATGTTGAAAATTAATAAATAAAAATTTAAAAATACATGATCAGCTCATCTGTTTTTGAAATTTTCTATGTCCCTAATTGTCTTTTATAGCATTATAACACAATTATAACATATCAACACAAATTTGCTAAGTAATGTACTATAGTCTACTTTTGCCTACCATGCATCTTTCCATTACCCTTTCTATCATCTGTGATTTTAGGTCTTCATAATCATGACCGTGATTTTCAGCTGCATAAAGTGAACTGAAGATGAATTTTTAAGCATCTGATAGCTAGAGCTCATAAGTTTCCAAAAAGAAATCCAACAAACTCTTCCACCTATTAAGCTGTGGCCAGCATGTATATAGCAACTTATGATTTGCAAAGTTGCAATGCAATAACTCATTTGATTTGAAATCATTTCATTAATTTCATTAATCATTTTCAGTGCCTTGTAAGAAAAATCTGGGCAACTTACATTCTTGGGATCATAGCCAAAAAGGAATTTGGAAATCATATTATTCAAGCTGTCTATTTTACAGATGAGAAAACTGAGGCCCTGAGAGATTATGTGATTTGCTTAAGGTCACACAAATTGTTCACGGCAGGATTAGAGTCAAACTTGGGCTCCCTTCCTCACTCCAAACCCAATGTCTTTCTACTGGGCCACATATTAGCTTATTTTTTCTGTGTGGATTTTTCCCTAGAGTATTGACTAGATATCTGGTCTAGCCATGAGCCTCTCTAAGGAAGTCTTATGTCATTAGTAGGTTTGATGAATTCATCATTACATTATCTAGAAACAGTGACATCTGGAGAAAGTGTTGTGGCATGTAAGGTGCACCGGACCTGGGATCAGCAGAACACTGAATTTAATATTGCCTTGGATACTCCTAACTGTGTTCACTTCTCTGTAAAATGAGAGATAATAATAATACTTAATATTGTGGCTCAATATTGAGGCTCAAATGAGATGGGTATAAATAAAGCAATTTGTAAAACCTAAAACACTGTGTAAATACCTGCAGTTTTTATCATCTACAGAGAATGCCTATCTTTATTCAATCCTTATTTGTAGGATCAAACTGTAACTGGAAAAATAAGGCAAAGAGAATTTTAAATATTTACATGTGTTTGTGATGGTCAACAAAAATTATATGGCTTGGGGATAGTGTCACCACTTTGATATCAGGCATTAATTGATAATAAACCTAAATTCCTCTCCAAAGTCAGGTGTCATTAGAGGCATTAAGCAGTAGTCAATATTCTATTTCCTTCCACTGACAACTAAATCCTCTTTGTGCTAAATACTGAAAATTTGTGTGATTTTCTTTGTATTTTTAGTTAAGAATAAAAAATAAACTCTATCTCTTTCTCTCTGTGTCTCTGCCTCTGTTTTTCCTTCTCTTTTCCCCTCTTTTTTCAGTTCCTCCCCCTTTCTATCTCCCTCCCTTTTTCTCACTCTCTTTCACTCCCTTCTCCATTCTCTTTCTCTTTCCCCATCCTCTCCTTATCTCCCCTCTCTCAGTAGGAATAATGGCAATCAAAGAACTTTCAATCAAATAAGTTTTCTTATATGCCTCATGGCACATTTCCTCATAGCCAAATGCCCAAGTGTATGATATAAAAACAAGAGATGTCTGGAACTTTGGCTATGTAACTTTCTGTCTACTTCTGATTTCTAATACCTGATTTGTCGTGCTTGACACTAGGGAAAACCACTAGGTCTTGCATTTGATCTAAAATTCCCCAATGTCATTTGAATCCTATTTCTCTTCTAATTAGGGATACAATTCAAGAGCCAGACACAAGTATCTATCTGATCAGTGACTCACAGTTAAGTCAGGAATGAAAGCAAGGAAGAAAAACAGGATGAGTATGGATGAGCTGTTATTTAGGATGGACCTGGTTCAGTTCACTGCATCAATAGGAGATTGCTGTGGGTTTGCACAATTCTCTGTCTATGGATTCCAGGAGATGCTGTTCTCTTGGGAGACTGTCTGGGAAAGACAGATGGGACTTTTGTAGGAAAGAGTGCCTTCATTTGGGCTGCATTCATTCCTATCAAGAAAAGCTCTGGTGGGTTCAACAGGACTAATAGAGATCGCACATAACCCTTCATTTGCATTTTATTCTGACCTCATTCTTAGAAACAAAGACTTGATCCAGGATCACTAATGAGGGGCCTGCTTTTGTCCTCCACCATGGGAGGGGGTTAAGGGGATACATCCCAACCCAGGAATTATTACCAGCTGGCTTTGGCTGGCAGAGTAAAGAATGGGGGTAGGGCCAGAGTTCTCTCCTTTTTTTCCAAGTTAGCCATGGGAGAGAAAAATAAGCAAGAAGAAGGAAGAGGAAGGAAAGAAGGATAAGGAGGAATAAAAGGAGGAGAAGAAGGAGGAGGATGGGAAAAGAAGGAGGGAGAGGAGAAGATGACAATAATGATGATGAACATCGAGAAGGGGGACAAAAAGGAGGAAGAAGAGGAGAAGGAAAAGGTGATAGTGATGATGATGATGATGATGATGATGATGATGATGATGATGATGATGATGATGATGATGATGATGAACAATAAGGAAGAAAATGAGGAGAAAGAGAGGAGGAGGAGGAGGTGAAGAAGAAGAAAAAGAAAGAGGAAACAAAGGAGGACTAAGAGAAGAAGGAGAAGGAAGAGGAGATGATGTTGATGATGATGATGATGAGCAACAGGAGAAGGAGAAGAAGGACGAGAAGATGATGAATAACAAGGAGGAGGAGGAGAAAAAGATTAAAGAAGAGGAGAAAGAGAGGAGGAGGAAAGGAAGAGGAGAAAATGATGGTGATGAAGATGATGATGAACAACAAGAAGGAGAAGAAGAAGGAAGAGAGGAAGAAGAAAGAGTTTAATCTGTGTTTAATCCAGAGAACAGTGGACCCATTCTCTGTCTGAGTCTTTCTGTGAACCAGTTGCATGATCTTATATAAAAGCAAGCTCTTTTTGAGCAAGTTTAGGGATCAGCCAGTCAAAATGCATTTATTAAGTGTCAACTATATGCTTGACACTGTGCTAAGTGCTAGGGATACAAAGAAAGACAAAAGGAATTCACAGTCTAATTAATAGAGAAGATAACATGGAAACAAATATGTACAAAAATAAAAGCCTTGTACAAAAAAAATAGAAAATAATTAAAAGAGGGAAGACATAAGAATTAAGAGGGGCTGAGAAAGGCTTCCTATGAAAGGTGGGGTTTTAATTGGGACTTAAGACCCAGAGAAGCCAAGAGGCAGAGACATGGAGGAAAGGCATTCCAAGCATAAGGAACAGCTAGAGATAGAAAGTCTTACTTTAAGGATAGCATCAAGACCAAAATATGAGGTTAATGTAATAACTTAGCAATCAGCTGAGCCCCAGAAAAATGAAAAGACTTGCCTAAGATCTTATAGCTATTTAAAATGCTACTGTTTTAAACTGAAGTCCAGAATGACAGATGCTTCTGTTGAGAAGGAAAAAGTTTTTGATCTTTGAACTTAGGTTCCTGAGATTATAAAATGGAAAGATCTTTAAAAGCTATTTAGTTCAATACTCTCACTTTACAGATAAGGAAACTGAGGCTATAGAAGTGGCTAAAAATCACATAGTATATTCAGATCCTTTTTAAATTTATGGTTATAATTAATGAATTTGCATAGCCTTTTATTGTTTTTTTAATCTCTTATCTCATTTGATCCTCACTCAATACAACTCTGTGAATTTGGTAGCACAAAAATCATTATATTTTATTTACAGATGAGGAAACTGAGGCTTGGAAGAATTAAATGACTTGGTTAGGGCCAGCCAACTAGCAAGTGGCAGAACCAGTATTTGAATCTGGATTTTCTGACACTAAGACTATGCTTTTTCCATCATTTAACATTGCCTAAGTGTCATTATTGAAAACAAACAAACAAAAAAAACAACCACAAACTCTAATCTAATTGTATATTTTTTAAACAGTCATAGTAAGACCTTGTGTTTACAGTAAAAAGCACCCTCAGCTCAGCCAGCCAAGGGCTTTTTGAGAAACTAGATGGGCAGATCTCATTGTATTGAGAAAGGCCAGGCACAAATACTGTAGGGGGTCTGAGGCTGGAGTTCAAACAGAACAGACCACTGCAGGATAAGGAAAATCTAGAACCCTGGGAAAATCAAGGTAGTACAGCAGCTGAGAATTTGCTGGGAACTTTTTGAGATCTTGCCTTGACAAAAGGATTTCTCCTTCTAGGATTATGGGGAGCAAAACGTCAGCAGTCAGCAGTCAGCAGAAAGTCAGATGAGTCTCATCTCATCAGATAAGAAAGGGAGGCCCTGTTGGGATTCTGAGGAATGGAATGAACCGACCTGACAATGCACTATGATCTAAAACTTTTCAAATTAAAGTGAATATTGTTTTGAATATTTGGGGAGAATATCACAACTAGCTATCCTCATTGGAAATACCCTCAGGTTTTGCACAAAAAAAAAACCCAAAGCCAAAATAACAACCAGATTTAGTATTTATTTATATCTACGTAAATTTCATATATACATATATATCACTTAAATACTTAAGAAATATTTCCTCTCAGGAATATAATATATTTAGCCTCATTTTGCAGATGAGGAAACTGAGGCTCCTAGAGGTTGAAAAACATGTTTAATATATAGCAAAACAAAGAGTTGGATTCCAATTCTACTACCTCATACTACTTTAATTTAGTTATAGTTTAGTTTAGTTTAGTTACTATAAATGTCATGTGGTACAGTGGATAGGGCACCTGTGCTGGCTTCAGAAAATCTTTTTGAGTCCAAATTTGACCTCAGATACTGGCTTGTGATCTTGGGCAAGACACTTAAACCTTGTTTGCCTCAATTTCTTCACCTGTAAAATGAACAAAAATGACTAAGAAAACTCACAAATGGGGTCATGAAAAGTTGAACATGACTGAAACAACTAAACAACAAAACATCAATTAAATCAGCAGCCAGAAGACTTCAGATTACATTCTACAAATAAATTCTCAACTCTAAATGTGTTTGAAGACAGTTGAAAAATCCTTCCCAAGAAATTGAGTAGTTTTCCTTCCCCTTTTCTCCCATTCCATTGTATTAAATCGTAACACTTATTATTTCTAATTCTAATTTATATTATGTTTAATTACATATTTATTTTCCCACTAAGCATAACTGTAAATTCTATAAAGGCAAGAATAAAGTCTAGCCTGACTTTGTATAGTGCTCAGAACATTATTCACATGTTGATTCTTTGAAAGTTATCTCTACCTCCATGCACACCATAGATCAGCATTTATTCAAAATTTTTATTGATCAGCCCCAGATAATATACTTCTTTTACCAGGCCACCAAAGGACACGTTCAAAGTAAAAGGTGTTTAATTAAATGTCATAGCAACATAAGTGACTTGAAAAATTCACTCATCTTCACATACCCATTGGGTTACTACACTATTACAGGGACCACACAGCAAGTGAAAAAGCAGATACACTCAGAGAACCAAGACAACCCATATTCCTAAGTGGGCAACTCCTCTAGAAGTTTAATCTTTCTTCTGTGCTGCCCCCCAAAAAAACCTGGTGATAGCATTCTTATTTTGATAACCCTCTGTTTCTTAATATTTATCACTCTCTAAAACAAGAAAATGTAGGCTTGTCAAAGATATTTGCTGTATACCATGGAGGATGCTCCATGACAAGTGCAAATAGAACAAAGATCATCAATATATGGTCTTGTCTTCCAGATGATTTATAGATGGTATTTTGTGGACTACATCAAGTCTAGGAATACTGCGGACTTACTTAGAAGACATTGGTACAACTGTCTATATAAAGTGGATAACAATTGTTCAATGTGACAAGCAATTGAAGCTCGTCTACCAGAATATATGTCTTGGACAGATATTTCCCATGAGCAATGAGCTGTGATCAGAATTAAATAGGAGAAGAAGAGAATAAATCGCCTTTGGATATTGATGACCTCAAACTTCTCCCTGAACCAAAAATCCCAACTTTTTAACAGTAATGTTCTTACATATGGCTATAAATTGTGAAATACTAAAATCTCCAAAAAATTAAGATTTAGAGTTACTAAAAATGCAATGGTGGTCTGAACAGGATATGACACATTAGCAATCATGAATTCCATTAGAGAACAGGCATAATGGATAGAGCACCAGCCTTGAATTCAGGAGGACCGAAGTTCAAATCTGGTCTCAGACACTTAACACTTCCTAGCTGTGTGACCCTAGGCAAGTCACTTAACCCCAGCCTCAAAAAGAGAGAGAGAGAGAGAGAGAGAGAGAGAGAGAGAGAGAGAGAGAGAGAGAGAGAGAGAGAGAGAGAGAGAGAGAGAGAGAGAGAGAGAGAGAGAAATATATGACCAAAAATAGTGGTCCAATCATAGTAGAGGACAGCTTTGATACTCCAGTGGTATCCATGTATTATAAAGAGCAGAGGACCATCCAGAGTGCAACTCAAACCAGATTAAAATGTAGTTGGAAAATATTTAACAAAATGAATAAAAATACAATAAATCATGGATAAGATATGGAAGATCCCCCAATGTATTTGGTGAACCCACTGGGGAGGCTTTATTGGTAAAGATAAACAGAAATCATAGAGGAATAGAAAGAACATATGAGTTAAGATCTGAATGGTTGTAAGGGTAAACACATCAATGATATCACATCTAAAACAACAAATGTTCTCTGCTATAAAATATCATTTGCAAAATCCTACCTGTCCTTATTTCCTATCTTCCTCAAGGATATTCTGATATGTGTAGGAATCATTATGATGAAGATTTTTGTAGCGATTAAAAATATAAATTTCTAGGGTGGTAGTCACTGTATTTTCTTAATCTATTTTATATGTCTGGAGAATTCACTCCTCAGTGTCTCCAAATTGTGCTGACTCCTGCATGGACCTTCTCTGTGTTGACTTAATTTTGTTCAATTGCTCCTCCTAACTTTGTTTACTTTCATTCCATTTCTCCTTCCTCTTGTAGCACATTGCAGAAGATATTTAAAGTGGATCTTCTATAACTGTATCTACTATAACTTATTACAGTAATCTTTATGTTTTCCATTTTTTATTATTTGCATTGTTCGTAGTGAGCAGTGAATGAATATTTCGGATTGAACAAATGTATCTGCTAGGGTGGTTGAGACAGAATTGCCAAGAATCTTCACAGTTCCTTCATAGACCTGGAATTCTCTTCCAACCTCAGGACTAGTTTCCTGTTGCTATTTATCCTTGCTTTGGAAGAGAAGTAATGACATCACAAGGGTCATTGTCTTGACTTACTCGTGAACTGGATTTAAGCTAGGCAAATTGCTCAAAAATGTCAGTCTCACTCTCTCTTCCAGAATCATCCAAGACCAGTGGTGAGAAAAAAGTCAGCACACCCCATGAGGATACGGGATGCGGTAGACATCCTTGCCATTTTTGATGACTAAGTTCGAAGCACTCCACAACACCTGCTTCAGTCATCTTCCGTTGTCTTTGGAACAACTTGTTCTCATCTGCTCATTCTGCCCTGGGAAGTCTTCACACATTCCCCCTAATTCAATGATGGATTTGGCACCTGTTGCTACCCTCAGAGTGGTGTAGCTCCTCACACCTTATCAGAGTGTGGCTGCTGCCCTTTCTGTATTTTCTTAGAGCTACAGGTGAGAGTTGGGTAACAGGTGACCTCAAAGGTGGATGAGCAGCTGGGCAAGCCCTCACACCAGAGGTGCTTAGTGCTCCTTGAACACTCCATACAAAATTTCCTGTACAGGGAATAGGAAGGCAATCTCTGAAACCAAGAAGCAGTGAGGTGGGATGAAGAGGTGGGATGATTAGTGTTTATACTTGCTAGTTCTCATCCAATGTTGAGGGCCACCACTCACCTCTCACCCCAAGAGCTAAAAATGGCTTTCTCCAATCAAGAAGGATGAATTGTTGAGGGGAGAGCAGGGGGAATTCCATGCAAGCTGGCAGCTTACTTGTCTCTTGCAGAAAGGATCCTAAGATCTGTCATCTGACCATTAGCCACTTGATCAAAGCAGCAGGAGTGGGGAGACAGCAAGCTGCTATTGAAGAGTTTGCCACAGGTCAGCTTCCCAGTCTTTGTCCTTGAGTCACCACTACAGCAGCAGCAGCTGCTGCAGGTTCTCCAGCTCCTGCATTCCCCTTAAAATTGAGGAATGAGACTCATTTGTTATGCAAATGGATCCTAGAAGTTGGCAGCCAGCCATAGTATATTTTGCCCAGGGGGAGAACTCGTTTTATTTTAAGCAAAAAATGGGTTTAGGAAAATAGGCACCTCTCCCTAGCCAGACCATGAGTTATTTCCAAAAGAAGGCTTGGGAGTCTGCTGCATTGCCCAGGCCTTGTTCTGTGCCAATCGTTTGACAGTGATGGTTTCCTGGAAGGGGCTCTGCAGTATTTGAAGACACGCTGCAACAGAAAATAGGATAATTGGGAAGGAATTCTCTGGCAGAGGGTTTAACTTGACAGTAAGCGAGTAAGCAGTCTCTTGGGGCTTTCTCCCAGTTTCAGCAAGGCTCAAGGCCTGGTTCATTTTAAAGGTCTCTGGAGCCCACAGAATGAGAATCACTTCCTACTCACAGATGATCTCTAATTGCTAAAATTAGAGATTAAAAATTAGAAATAAAATTTCATAAAAGATCTTTCTCCTCTGAGAAAATTGGTGACAGGCATTTCTGTTCTTGTCTGCTTTGAAAGGCTCCTTTCCTATTCCCTCTCACTGTTGTGTCTCCTGTCACCCTCCAGAGATAGAATTCTGAACAGTAATGGCAGCATCTCTGGGCCAGAGTCCTCTGCATTCATGATTTTCTGGAGAGATTACACGAATGCAAAGACATCTTTTTAGTCCTCCAATGCTACTCAGCATCTCCATCCCTTCTTTAACACTATATATATATATATATATATATATATATGTGTATATAATACATATATCATATGTATTATATAACATATAATATGTTATATTAATGTTGATAATGATTCACATTTAAACAGCACTTTTGATTTTGTGAGTTTTCTTCATTATGTTATTGTTGTTATCTATCCTGTGTCCTCGAAGAGAAATATGACATCAGGAAGATGATGCCATGATATGAAAGTAAATTGGATTTAAGTGAGAGAGGGCTGGGCAAGGTCACTAGCTTTACTTTCTCCTCCAGAGCCATCTGGGTTCAGCGATCAGAACGACTGCAGTCATAATCTATATAATCAGCATCTGAATTGAATGATGGCCCCTGACCCTGATGTCCCAGACAAAAAGGATGATTTAAGACCAAAGCAAGTACAATGAAATAAGAGAAAATATTCAAAGTCTCTATGGCTTACTATCTGTCCTCCAGAGAAAATTTGAGAAAGATATCATCTGATTTTTTTTTTGTTCTCCAGAAAAAGGTTCTTAATTCTCTGCAATTACTTAGGTTAGTAACAAATCAAATATAGAACAGTTTTGTTTAACTTGACCAAACACACTCAGAATAGGCCCACACTTGAGTTTTTCAATGATTGGAAAACTCTTTCTTCTCCTCAAAGAATAACAAGCAACCCTCCCTCAGCATGGGTCCCACATTCCCTGGAAAAGCATATAAAGTCAGAGGGTTACAGATGCCTTTTGTAAGCCATAGCACCATATTCACAGTACCCTATGGTGTAGGTAGTATAAACATTATTCGCTCTACTTTACATATGAGGAAAATAAATAACCTCCAAATGAAATTACTTGTCCAAGATAGATTAGCTAGTGTCACAGTCATGATAGACATAAATGTTTATTAACACATAATAATATAATTATAATGAATATGAGCATAGCTTTAATAAATGCTTACTAAAGCTGAATTAAGTGACAAAAAATCTTGACCAGGAACTTGGCAGAGGCTGTCATGTCTTAGCCATACTGATTACATATGCCTTTACCCACTGAAGCAAGTGGTAATGACTGTCCCAGTACTTATCATCCCCCTGGCTTCTTTACATTTTTGAGCTCAGGCAAGAAAGATTCCATTTCCCTTGTTTAGGAGTCCTGGGAAATGAAGCTCTCCATCATGGTTTCAGATTTTGTCCATTCTTCCTGATCGCATCATCTCCCCAAAGCAAAACTCAGGGAAGAGTAAAGGCAGCTGGCCCCAGATGGTTCCAGTGTTTAGGCCCAAATCCCCAGAGCTTTGGGTATTCAGCTTGCAGAATTAGGAACCCAATCCAGTGACCTTTCCTTATATTTTAATTTGGTGCCTCCTGGGACTCACAGGCTTATTCTGAGTGTTTGGATTCAGCATTTCCCTATCTATGGCCTTGACTATTTTAGGTCAGAAGTTCTGAATGTTAGCAGAAATGCCAGCAGCCTCTAAATTGTAAAGGGTGAAAGTGGTGGTAGTAGGATTGGATGGGACTCCATTTTTACAAGCAGAAAGATAAAGAAGCATGATTAGACTTATCCAAAATAAGTGATATGTGGGAAGAAGCATATTTGACAGAAGACAGTCACATGAATAAACTATAAATGAGTAGGATTTCAAAAATAATTAAGGGCACTTCAAAAAATGGAGGCGAAAGGAACTTCTAGGTGGATCCCAGTCAAAGGACCTTGGTTCATATGCCCCATTTGAAGTCTACCAAATGTGTGTGTGAGCTTGAGCACATCTCTTTTTTTTTAATTTTATAATTATAACATTTTTGACAGTATGTATGCATGAGTAATTTTTATAACATTATTCCTTGTAATCATTTTTCCAAATTATCCCCTCTCTCCCTCTACTCCCTACCCTAGATGACAGGCAATCCTATACATTTTACATGTGTTACAGTATAACCTAGATACAATATATGTGTGTAAATCCAATTTTCTTGTTGCACGTTAAGTATTAGATTCTGAAGGTATAAGTAACCTGGGTAGATAGACAGTAGTGCTAATATTTTACATTCACTTCCCAGTGTTCCTTCTCTGGGTGTAGTTGTTTCTGTCCATCATTAATCAACTGGAAGTGAGTTGGATCCTCTTTATGTTGAAGATATCCACTTCCATCAGAATACCTCTTCATACAGCATTGAAGTGTACAGCGATCTTCTGGTTCTATTCATTTCACTCAGCATCAGTTGATGTAAGTCTTTCCAAACCTTTCTGTATTCCTCCTGCTGGTCATTTCTTACAGAGCAATAATATTCCATAACCTTCATATACCATAATTTACCCAACCATTCTCCAATTGATGGACATCCATTCAACTTCCAGTTTCTAGCCACTACGAAAAGAGCTGCCACAAACATTTTGGCACATACCGGTCCCTTTCCCCTCCTCAGTATTTCTTTGGGATATAATCCCAATAGCAGCAATGCTGGATCGAAGGGTATGCACATTTTGATAACTTTTTGGGCATAGTTCCAAATTGCTCTCCAGAATGGTTGGATTCTTTCACAACTCTACCAACAATGTATTAGAGTCCCAGTTTTCCCACATCCCCTCCAACATTCATCATTATTTGTTCCTGTCATCTTAGCCAATCTGACAGGTGTGTAGTGGTATCTCAGAGTTGTCTTAATTTGCATTTCTCTGATCAGTAGTGATTTGGAACACTCTTTCATATGAGTGGATATAATTTCAATTTCATCATCTGAGAATTGTCTGTTCATATCCTTTGACCATTTATCAATTGGAGAATGGTTTGATTTCTTATAAATTAGGGTCAGTTCTCTATATGTCTTGGAAATGAGACCTTTATCAGAACCTTTAACTATAAAAATATTTTCCCAATTTGTTACTTCCCTTCTAATCTTGTTTGCATTAATATTGTTTGTACAGAAACTTTTTAGTTTGATGTAATCAAAATCTTCTATTTTGTGATCAATAATGATCTCTAGTTCTCCTCTGGTCATAAATTCCTTCCTCCTCCACAAGTCTGAGAGGTAGACTATTTTCTGTTTCTCTAATCTATTTATGATCTCATTCTTTATGCCTAAATCATAGACCCATTTTGATCTTATCTTGGTATATGGTGTTAAGTATGGATCCATATCTAATTTCTGCCATACTAATTTCCAGTTTTCACAACAGTTTTTTCCAAATAATGAATTTTTATCCCTAATGTTAGTATCTTTGGGTTTGTCAAAGACTAGATTGCTATAGATGTACCCTTTTTTGTCCTTTGTACCTAATCTGTTCCACTGATCGACTGGTCTATTTCTTAACCAATACCAAATGGTTTTGATGACTGCTGCTATATAATATAGCTTTAAATCAGGTACACTTAGACCACCTTCATCTGACTTTTTTTTTCATTAGTTCCCTTGCAATTCTCGACCTTTTATTCTTCCATATGAATTTTGTTGTTATTTTTTCTAGGTCATTAAAATAGTTTCTTGGGAGTCTGATTGGTATAGCACTAAATAAATAGATTAGTTTAGGAGTATTGTCATCTTTATTATATTCGCTCGGCCTATCCAAGAGCACTGAATGTCTTTCCAATTATTTAAATCTGACTTTATTTTTGTGGCAAGTGTTTCGTAATTTTGCTCATATAATTCCTGATTATTCTTTGGTAGATGGATTCCCAAATATTTTATATTCTCAACATTTGTTTGGAATAGAATTTCTCTTTGTATCTCTTGCTGTTGCATTTTGTTGGTGATATATAAAAATGCTGAGGATTTATGTGGATTTATTTTGTATCCTGCAACTTTGCTAAAATTCTGAATTATTTCTAATAGCTTTTTAGCAGAGTCTTTGGGGTTCTCTAAGCATACCATCATGCCATCTGCAAAGAGTGATAGTTTGATTTCCTCATTTCCTACTCTAATTCCTTGAATCTCTTTCTCAGCTCTTATTGCTGAGGCTAGCATTTCTAGTACTATATTGAATAGTAATGGTAATAGTGGGCAACCTTGTTTCACTGCTGATCTTACTTGGAAAGGTTCCGGTTTATCTCCATTGCATATTATGCTTACTGACAGTCGTAAATATATGTTGAGCACATCTCTTAATCTCCCAGCTCAGTTTTTTGTAAAATGAAGAAGTTTTAGTACATGTCCTGTGAGGTCCCTTTTCACTCCATCTCTGATCCTCAAATGATGTATTATCACCCAATGCCACAGTATATATGGCCTTCTCTAGTAACTAATTTTTTTTTGCTGAGGTAATTAAGGTTAAATGACTTGCCCAGGGTCTCACAGCTAGGAAGTGTTAAGTGTCAGGGGCCAAATTTGAACTCAGATCCTCCTGACTTCAGGACTGGTGCTCTATCTACTGTACTACCTCTAGTAACTATTTACACATAAGCAGTCCAGATTGAGAGGAATTCTGAAGAAACGTGATATCATTTGGATTTTTTTTCTAATTTAAGTAAAAGATGCTCTCCATTAATGTCTTCTTCTTATCCTTCCTCATGGCTCACAGTTTTCCCTGAATCCCATAAGTCTTTACCAGCAGAGTTCAGGCTCTAGAAGATGCTAAAAGATGGAAAACTTAACTGCTCTGGCTTGTTGATATATTGTGTATCCTCTGAGGAGGAACAGAGAAAATTAAGATACAGAAAGAATTCATTTTAAGTATGGGGAACAGTCCATCAAGAAAAATGTAAATCCTATAGGAAGTGAAGTCTAACATGTGGGGAATAAGTACGTTGTTCATTTGGCTGGATCACAGATGCATGAAGAGAAGTAATGCACAAAAAGCATGAGAAGTTAGTTTGAAATTAAGTTGTGAAGGTTTAAATGTCAAAGAGAGGTTTTTGTAAAAAGGAAATCACTGGATTTTACTAAGCAATGAAATGATGTTTAAATGAAAGCTTCTTAAATTGTGGATTGTTTATAAATATATATATTTATATTTATATTTAATATATATCATACATATAAATATATACATATAAATAGGGTCTTATAACTGAATATAGAGGAGTGTCATAAAACTATGATTTATTTTCAGTAAATGTTTTGTATACCTATTTTAAATATCTATATATCCAGGGTTGCATAAAAATTTCCAGGCAAAAATGGTTTGCAAATGGAAAAAGTTTAAAGAAGTCCTAGTCTAAACCAGTGCTTTAGGCATATCAATTTAGCAGTGGTGTGAAAAGCAAATTGGAGAAGGGAAATATTTGAGTTAGGAAAGACAAGTAGAGGCTGTAGTTCATCCTTTGCCCCCAAAAAGGACCAACTGCATCATGAAGGTGATGCCTTGACTTGCATGTGAATTGGATTTAAGTGAGGCAAAGATATACAACTCAATCTTTCCTCCACACTCAATGCTACCGAGTGAGAAGACATAAGTCAAGACAATTAGTGTTGGCTCAGAGAAGCTATTGAAATAGTCAAGGAAAGAGGTCATAGAAGGTTTGAACTAGAAGAATAGCTAGTTTGAGTAGGAAAAAGGGGGTAGATGTGAGAGATATTAAGATGGAATAAATTAAACTTAGCAAAAAAATTGATATGTGGGGTGAGAAGATGAAAATTACTCCAAGGTTATGAAGCTGGATGAATACAAGGATGGAAATACCCTTAACAGCTATTAGGGAGATCCAAAGGGACAGATAGGTAATTGGGCTTTATATTTGTTGAGTTTGAGTTGTTTGTGAAATGTCCAGTTTAAAATGTTCAGCAGACAGTTGGTGATGTAGGATTGGAGCTCAGGAGAAAGATTGGGGTGAGAGGAAAAGATTTTAAATCCATTTGCAAAGAAATGAAGAAATCATTGGAGCTAATAAAGTCATGAGAGACAAAAAGGAAAGTGAAGATAGTCCATACTTGAACTTGGAAATATATCCACCCTTTGGGGATGAGGTAGAATGGAATATGGGTAATGATCCATAAGCAGGAGTAGTCAATTAAGAGGAGAACTAAGGGAGAGCAATGTCATGAAAACCCAGATTGGATAGCGTATGTGGGAGAATGTGATTAATTAGCAGTGCCACATACTGCAGAGAGATTAAAAAGGATCAAGAGTGATGAGAACCATCATGTCTGACTACTAGAAAATCCTTGGTAACTTTGGTGAAAGCAGTTTTATAAGTCAGAAAGCAAATTGCAAAGGGCCAAGAGGTAAGTGAGGGGGAAAAGAAAAAGTAAATGAGAAGAGGGTTCACTCTTATTTTTCTGGGAGTTTGACTGTGAAAGGGATTGTATTGATTTATCATGCAAAATGACCAAATTGTTTATTCCACAAGTTTGCATAATAGGATATATTTCAGTTTTTCTGGGATCTGTGATTTCATCAGTATTTCAATCACCAATGCAGATCACAGCTCCTCTTTGGATCTCTTAATGATCTTTATGAGATAGTATGCTTGAAAAATTCCTCACCAGGATCTAGGCTGGCGAGCAGCCTCTCATCTATGGAGGCTATATTTCAGGTTCTGCCATCTTAGGGGGACCTGGGGAAAGCTTGCATCCCAGGGTAATCTGAGAACCAAAAGTCATCTCTATCCACAAGATCACATCAGAATAGAACTTTTGGAGAGAAAATAATAATAATAACTAATTTTTATAAACTTTTTTGTAGTTAGAAAGCACTTTCACACACATGATCTCATGTGAGTCTTACAAGACAGATAGGGCTTATATTAATGTGATATTTTACAGATGGGGGAATTAGGGTCCAAAAATAATAATAATCAAGCATTTATTAAGTACCTTCTATGTACTAGGGACTGCATTAAGCACAAGGAATACAAAGAAAAGCAAAAATAATCACTGATCTCAATGAATTTATATTCTAATGAGAGAGATAATACATATATACATATGTAGATGAATAGGGATATATAAGAGCTATACAAAGTATATAGATAATAATTTCAGAAGGAAGATACTAGCATCTGGGGAGAATGGAACAGAAGGGGACATTAGGAAAAGCATCCTGCATTGTATTGTTCAGATGTATCTGACTCTTTGTGACTTTATTTGAGGTTCCTTGGCAAAGATATTGGAGTGGTTTACCATTTCCTCTCTAGCTCATTTTACAGATGAAGAAACTGAGGCAAATAGGATTATATAACTTTCTAGTGTCTGAGATCACACTTGAACTCAAATCTTCCTCACTCAGATCCAGTATTCTATCCATTGCACCATGTAGCTGTCCTAGGAAAAGGTAATAACTAATAATTATAATAGTAATTAGCATTTATCTAGCACCTTAAAATTTACAAAGTATTTTACATAGGTTAATATATTCACAATAACCCTAACAGGTAGGTGCTATTATTATCCCCATTTTACATATGAGGAAATTGAGGCAGGGAGGAATGAAGTAAATTGTCCAGTGTCACACAGCTAGTAAGTGTCTGAGGCTGGCTTTGACCTCCATCTTCCTGACTCCAGTTTCAAAGATTTATCTAGTTCCACTGAACTGCCTCATAATAAAAACTTGATCGATTGACATGCCAAATACATAAATATGCAGAAGAAAAGATATAAGGGACCGGTCCCCAACCTTCACACGAGGAAAGATTACAGTTCTGTAGTCATTTAGTACTATTGAGCCTTCATTTAAAGACACCTCCCCCCTCCCCTTACTTCCTCTTACCCATCCATCAGGAAGCTTATCTCCAAGACTATTGATAGAGAGGGATTTGTGTTAACCTCTTGTCCCTGGAAAACACTGAGTGACAGTGAGAAGTTTAACAGATGTTCTCACTGATAGGACAGAGAGAGTTGGGAAAGTGGAAGGGAGGTGAATGTCTTCTGATATTGTCAGCATTTCCACTTACCTCTCTGCTATTATCTGCCCCCTCGTTTATTGTCTGTGTTTTAACAATTTCAATTCAACACACACTTAATAATTGCCGACTTTATTCAAGGCTTTGTGCTAAGCGAGGGATCTGAAAGGATTATCTTTGCTCTAATAATCAGTGGAGTGAGCTCACTCTGAAATGACTACTTTGTGGGTAGCTGTAGGGGTGGGGGGCTCAGAACCAGGCCTATCTTTTCTATGATACTTCCCCCAAGGACATTCCCTCATAGGAAGGACCTAATGACTTTGTCTCCAGGTCCTTTCCAGATCCTAGAGGGCTATTCCCAGAAACAGAATCACATTCCACTGGGAAATATATCGCCTGGATTTTGGAGTGGTTATCACAACAGCTGCAGGCGTTGATCACCCCACACCTTCCTTTCCTTTCTCTCCTCTCATTCCTTTCTCCCACCCTGTGAGCACCCCTCCTCACTTCTCCTGTTCTTGTCACACATAATAAAAATAGCATTGCCCCAGCCCAGATTAAAGGTGAAGTTATAGGGCAGGAATGCGTTCACATGGTGAAATTTTCGCAAGCAGGAGTGAAAGCCCAGAGCCCCAGCAGGCCTAGAGGAAAAGAGAGCCAGAATTTCAGCTCCTTGGATTGGGATAACAGGGTGAGGAGCCCTAGATTTCTTCTTCCAGGATCCCTAGACCAGTGTGGGGGACGCTGACAAAGGTTGGGCTGTGGTTTGTGTGTCTCCACCATATAAGTCAAGGGACCACTACCCCATGTGGAGTGCTAGAGGCTGCATTCACTGACACAGAAAAGGAGACCATGCTGCTGTGGCAACTGCAACTTCACCCCCACAGAAAATCAACACTAGAGCCCAAAGCCTAATGCACCCTACAGAGCTCCCTGGCCAACTGAACAGAAAGCTTGAACCTACCCCATCCCACACTGCCACAAAGGAATTAAATGAAGGGGGTGGGAGGCAGCTTAGGGCAAGGAACAATAAATTAACTCTAAAGCAGAGGGTCTTAACCTGGGGTCTGTGGACTCCTGAGGAGGTCAGTGGATAGATTTCAAGGGGACCCATAAATTAGGATAGGGATAAATGGCATTTTTCTTTTCGCTATTCTCTCATTAAAATTTATCATCTCCTTAAATTACTTAAAAACACTTTTCTGAGAATTCCACGGAATTTCTGGGTCTTCCAAAGAAGTTCACAAGATAAAAAATGGATTCAGAGCTGGCATTATCTAATGCCAGTGGGTTTGTGAGTCTGAGTTCTGCCTCCTACACTTAAGCTACAAATCCCCTGACAAATCCCTTATTGCATTGAACCCTCATATTTCCCCATCTATAAAATTAAGGGTGGGAGATGGAAGAGCACTGCCATCTTAGGACAGAATATCTAAGAATTTAGGATTCTTCAGGAGCATTGAACTTTGCTCGGAGAGTCTGAGATCAGAGTTTATAAAATCATGAAAGGTTTGGAGAAGGGAAGCACGAGCCTGATGGTCCATATCTAAAATACCAGAAATAGGGTTCTCCTTCAAACCTTGAAGAGAGATGCCAGAAGAATGAATATCTACTTGCCAAATTGCATAATCCCATCCCTTTCCTTCTCTAAGGTTCACTTTCTGCCTTCTTTCCCTGGTTCTAGTGAAACTCAAATGAAAGTATGAATATATAAGTGCTTCAACATGTAAAATGTCATTTTAATGAAAGGGATTATAGGCAAAAGTAAAAAGGAAATAAATATATAAATTGGTATCCCCAGTGGGACATATCAAAAATATAAATATTTCAAAGGGGGTTAAATTAACAAATTTATAAATATAGCTGAAAGGGATTTCAAGAGATTATTATTTAATCTACCTCTTCCTCATTTTTGTATTTGAGTAAACTGAGGCCCAGGGTGGTCATATAACTTACTAAAAAAATTTCATTCATATTGAGAAGTTGTTATTCAGTTGTAACCAACTTTTAGTGAACCCTTAGATTACACCATCTATGGGGTTTTCTTGGAAAAGATACTGGAGTGGATTCCCATTTCCTTCACCTCTACATAATGAGTAGAGCCTTCTAAAAGTAGAAAGAATGGGCTGCCTCAGGTAACAACCCAGCCTTGAAAATCTTCAAACTTAAGTTGGATAATCACCTATCATGGAACCATAGACTTAGATCTGGAAAGGAAACAAGATCCGTGAGAACAGCATATTACAAAGGAGGCAACTGACATTCAAAGAGATTAACTAATCTATGAGGTGAGATTTGAACCCAGGAGTCTGACTACAAATCTGGTGTCTTATCCACTACATGGCACTGCCTCAATATATCAACGATGTCCAGATCTCATTTGGATTAAATAACCTCAGAGTCGACTCTGAGATTCAGAGTCTCTGCATTCTGGGCCAAATAGACTCCTCTCTGTTTCTTCATTATCATCCCAGCTTCTGTGCTCCCCCATAATTGGAATGAACTCTACTCCCCTCTACCCAATTTCTGAATACTGAAGGCTTCCTTTTCTTCAGGACCCAACTTAGACTCTAGCTCCCCCAGTGAAGCCTTCTCCCTACAATGGCATCCCCCCACCTAAAGTTATCCTTCCCTCCTTAAACTTCTTATACAACTTTACCTAGATCTCCCCTCTCTGCTTGCTTTGTGTCATTTGCATTTGTGAACTTGTCCTTCTTTCCTTACTGTCCACCAAATAACAGGTCATGTTCCAGAACAGGGGGAACATCATACTCACTCATGTCTCCCCACTGCCTAGCAATGCCTTATTTTCATTGGTACTTACTTAATAAATGACTGTTGTATTTATAAAATTGAATTGTTCCAGATCACATAGCTATTGGGGGGGTGGGGTTGTGACTCAGACCCAGGTCTCCAGAATGCTTCTAGGATGGCAGATCCAAGACAGATTGATAAGGGAAAGAAGAGGAAGCTCGGGGCTAAGGTTAGGCCATCAGTAACAGCAGCTTCAAAAGGTTCTGGGAGAGAACCCCACAGCTCTTCACAAATCATTCCTCAGCATGCGCCATCAGAGACATGCATTGGCAGGGCCGTGGGTCAGCTCTGTGAGGCACTGTTTATGCTGTTAGGGAGATCACGAGGAAAGGCACAAATGCAGCTGTGCCTTGCCCTGTTACCCAGCTCTGTCCTCCAAGGCATCATCCCTGCTGCTCCTTGGGATGCAGAGTGAATATGATACAGCCATCCTGAAAATAACAACAAACAGTACCCAGACTTTACCCAGACTTTGCTGAGGGACGATCAGTTCCAAAGGAAGCAAGACCTTTGCTGAACAGTCACAAGCAGCCCATGAAACCAAAGAATATATTCCCCCAACCTCCCCACCCCCATCTACCTTCATCTTCAGAGATACCCTCCCCATAAAGGAAATTGGTCTGCTGATACCAGACCAGATTGGAACTGAAACTAAAAGGAAAGGGTGACCCCCAAATGCACCTTGAAGCCCCAGTTAGGAACTCATTGTCAACAGATCTATATGGAACTTAGATTATTTCAGAGAACAATTATCTACAAGGGGAAACAGTTATCCTAGGTCTTTATCATCTTAGTGTAGATAGAGCAAGGGATAGACCACCCTGAGTTAAAGAGACCTGAGTTCAACTGTAGTCTCAGAAACTTACTAGTTGTGTGATCCTGCACAAGTCATTTTGCCTTTGTCTTCTTCAATTTCCCCATCTGTAAAATGGGGACAATAATAGCACCTATTTTTTGTGAGGTATCAAGTGAGATAATATTTGTAAAGTGTCTAGAATAGTGCCTGTCACATAGTGAGTACTTGATAAATGTTAGCTATTATTATTATGAATGGAAAGAGCTTTAGATTGGGAAATGGGAAACCTAGGTTCAGGTTCTAGCTCTGTAACTCAGAAAAGCCATTTCTCAAATCCTCAGGTCTCTGAATCTGTAAAATGAATACAATGGCTGAGATGATCTCTGAGGGCCCTGACACGGTTGATATTCTCCAATGCTAGTAATTATTTTATCTTCACCCATTTAGCAGAATCTGGATTGACTGGAACAACTGAAATGTTGTTCAAAGAAAAGGGAAGGGCAAAAAGAGAAAAATAGTCTGAGACAAGCTGGGTAGATTTTAGAGTTTCTGCCAGATTCCACTGGGCTGAGGCAGTATTTATTGTAGTACTGGTAAAGCTGAAGGCAAATTGGATATCCAATCCAAAGGGATGGCTTTGTTATAAAGAATTCTGGAGTCAGGAGATTTGGGTTCACATGCTAGAAATGACTCAATTGTGGGACAACAGAAATGTCATGTTAGCTCTCTGAGCTTTACTTTGCTCATATGTAAAATGCAGATAATGATGTTTGGGATATCTGTAACACAGAGTTACTGGGAATAATGTGCTTTATAAACCTTTAGTCCTATATAAATGTTAGAAGGGAGAAGAAAGAGGAAGAGAGAAGAAGAAATGAAGAAAAGAAAGAAAGAAAGAAAGAAAGAAAGAAAGAAAGAAAGAAAGAAAGAAAGAAAGAAAGAAAGAAAGAAAGAAAGAAAGAAAGAAAGAAAGAAAGAAAGAAAGGGAGGGAGGGAGGAAGAAAGAAAGAGAGAAAAAGAGAAAGAAAGGAAGGAAGGAAGGAAGGAAGGAAGGAAGGAAGGAAGGAAGGAAGGAAGGAAGGAAGGAAGGAAGGAAGGAAGAAAGGGAGGGAGAAAGGAAGAAAGAAAGAGAGAAAAAGAAAGGAAGGAAGGAAGGAAGGAAGAAAGAAAGAAGGGGAGGGAGAAAGGAAGAAAGAAAGAGAGAAAAAGAAAGAAAGGAAGGAAGGAAGGGAGAAAGAAAGAAAGAAAGAAAGAAAGAAAGAAAGAAAGAAAGAAAGAAAGAAAGAAAGAAAGAAAGAAAGAAAGAAAGAAAGAAAGAAAGAAAGAAAGAAAGAAAGAAAGAAAGAAAGAAAGAAAGAAAGAAGAGGAGGGAGAAGGAGGAGGAGGAAGAAGAGGAGAGGAAGAAGAAGAGGAAGAGGAGGAAAGGAGGAGGAAGAAGAATAATTCTGGATTAGGGAGGGAAGATTATTGGAGATATATCTTGTTTGTTCATAATTATTTGCAAGTTGTCTCACCCACTACAATGTAAGATCCTTGAGGGCAGGGGCTGTTTTTTATCCCAAGCACTTAGCACAGAGCCTGGCACATAGTAAGTTCTTAACAAATGCTTATTGGCTTGTCTTGAGTTACTGCCAATATCTGGTCAATATTCAGGGCACAACAGCACATGACTCCTTTTGGCTGATGGGGAAGAGGGAAAAAAGTGTCTCAGCCAGAACAGACAATCTCAGTTGCACGTCAGACCCAGATACCACTAATGTCTTTCTAAGAGTGTGCTACAGATTGGAGGACAGACCCGACAAGGACTATTTTAGTCACCAGGCTGACAACAAGTTTCTCCACCTTCAGTGGCTGTGATAAGGTGGAGCCAAGTCACAATCATCTTTCCTGAGGGCCCCTGAGGGGGTAAAGGGGTGCCTTAACCCTCTCTCATTCACTTATTGAGATAGATTGTCCCAAATGCCTGTTATAGGCTCCGACCACAAGTGTATATGGCACTGAGTAACCCTGGCGATTGCAGCACCTATTGCCTGTAAAAAGCTATTTTTACCCCTCTGGACTGAAAGGAATGCTTGATTTATCAATCTGGGACCAACCACCTTTGCATTTGGTCTAGTGCTGTGTGCCCAGAGCCCAGAGCCCAAAAGAGGACCTTCCACATGATTATTTACTGAATGTTTGTGCATTTAAATCAATCCATTGTTTTCTCAGCAACATTTTAAAGCACAAGAGAATAAGCCTAGAATAGCACCTAGAATAAGGATCTGAGCATAGTGGGTGCTCAGCAAATAATTGTCACTGATTTGGGAGAGCAGACTCATATACCAGAGTTCCTCCAATATTAAAGTGCCACCTCTTCTAGGAAGTCTTCCCTTGTTCCCTCTCCCTTTTTGTTCTTGTGATTGAATTGTGCTTGACTCTTCATAACCCTGTGGGGTTTTCTTGGCAGAGATAATGGAGTATTTTTGCCATTTCCATCTCTAACTCATTTTACAGATGAAGAAACTGAGGTAAACCGGATTAAATGATTTACTGTTAGCAAATGTCTGAAGCCACATTTGAACTCAGGTCTTTCTGACTTGACTTCAGGCTCAGCACTCTCTCTACTGAGCCACCTAGCTACCTATTATATACTTCATGTGTAATAAAGGATTTAGCACATTATATTCATATACCAGCATTTTCTCCTGTTGGGCAGGGGAATCTAGACTTGAGATTTCTTTAATATAGGTAACTCTTAGTATGCAAATTTCCTCCCACAAGGTAGCTCAGCAAATCATGTGTAATTTAAAATCTTACAGAATTGCCTGGAGCTCACAGGTGCAAACACACATACCACATTCATACAAGCAATATAGTTTTTAAATAAAGAAGTAGGTTCTTCCAGATCTTGTCCTGCTGATAGCATCCAGGAGAACAACAGGCAGACAAAAATACAGAGCACCTTTTATTAATCATTTGCTAAGTACCAGGAATGCCTGGGGGGGAAAAGAGACCCTGGACTTAGAGATCTCACATTCTAATGGGAGATTATACATAAAGTAGATCTGGAAGGGAGAGAGAATGGTGGAGATAACTGTGGAAAGGAGAAGTGGTTGTAAAGTGTTGTAGAAGAGATTTGGGTCTGGGCAAGGTGATCTAGGGCAATGAGAGCAGCCTATGTCCCCAGGGGTCCCTGATGCATTCTGTATCCCTCTATCCCTTCTTATCACATAGGATCTTGGAATTTTAGAATCACTGGAGGGAATTTCTACAAGTCACAGGACTGATATTAGGAGTTAGGCCTAAAAGGGACCTTGTAGTGTGAAATGGTGCAAAGAATGCTGGAATTGGAGTCAGAGTACTTGGGTGCAAATTCTGCCCTTGTTATTAGGGTGATTTGGACCTCAGTTTCCTTATCTGTAAAATAGTTTGAACCAAGTGTATTCTAAGGTCCTAGCTCTAAATTTCTGATCCTAGTTTAATTCCTCATTTTATAACTGAGGTTGAGAGGAATTTATTCTTCCAATGCTACCCAGGTAATATATTAGACTGAATACATCACTCCATTCTTTTCCCTGACTCCTTTCCTCTTCTATATTTCTTGTCCTTTTCTTTTCCTTTCTTCCCTAATTATCCTAGGGCCTGGCAAGGGCCTTCTTTAGTGACCCCTCCCCCAACACCTGACTGTTGCACTTGAGGTGGCTCAGACTTGGCCCATGGCCTGGGCACAAAAGGGCTTACTTAAACACACATGCCAGAGCCCATTCTTAAGGGATTGGCTTTCCCCAGGGGCTGGATTCTCCTGCTCACATTTCTTGGGCACTTAACTCTCAGGCTTGGAGCAATTTGGGCCTTGAGCACCCTCCCCACAGACAAATGGCAGCTCAGCACTTGGGGAAGCTCCAATATGTGTGTGGGGGAGGGTGGGAGGGAGACAGCAAGGCTCCATGCACTGTGGGTAAAAGCAAGGCTACTTTTCTAATACTTCAAAATAAGAACCTATAAAAATCTGCCTACCCCTCCAAAAAAAATTCCTTCCACTCCCACCACAGCAGCCATTCCCTATCCCTTACTGCTTGTTGAGAGCCCTTCCACAGCAGCTACCCCTCTTTACTACTTGCTGAGAGCCCCTTCCAGAAGCCACCCAGCTCCTTTACTGCTTGCTGAAGGCCTCTTCTACAGCAGCTATCCCTCTTTACTGCTTTCTGAGGGCCCTTTCCACAGCAGCTACCCCTCTTTACTGCCTGCTAAGGGTCCCCTCCAGAAGCCACCCAGCTCCCTTACTGCATGCTGAGAGACTTCCCACAGCAGCAACCCCTCTTCATTGCTTGCTGAGGGACCTTCCACAGCAGCTACCCCCTTCCTTAATGCTTGCTAAGAGCCCCTCTAAATCTCCACCCACCCATGGACTGGGTAGTCTGTGCTTTGTTCAGTCTCAGGGGAATTGGCTGAGTGGCTTGAGGGGAGTGGGGAAGAAGGAAGCTTCTAAGGAGAGGTGAGCCATTAATCACTTAGCCTTAATGGGCCTTACTTTTCACAATACAGAATAAGGGCATTGGACTAGAATGAGATGATCTGTGATAGAGTGAAAAGCCATTCTGGGCTTGGGATCAAAGGACCTGATTTCGGATGTTAACTGCTACTACTAGCTATGTAACTTTGGGCATTCTATTTCCCAGGTTCTCAGTTTCTTCATTTGTAAAGTAAGGAAACTGGAATTAGAGAGTGTCTAGCAGTATGGAAAAAAGCCTTGGCCCTGGATCTGGAGTCCCTGGAACTGGACTTGAATCTTGGACTTTGCTACTCCTTTCTAGCTGTGTAAATATGAGATTCTCTTTCTTCCTCTGTAAAATAAGGCACTAGATGAGCTCTAAGACCAGCATTAAGTCCTTTGTTCTCTAGATTGTGACTCAGAAGGCAGTTCACCTTACACAGGTGATCCAAACGAGAAGAAAAATAAGAAGAAAAAGAGCTTCATAAGTTATCAAGTCACCCCTTCCACCTCCTCATACCCCACAGCACCCCTCCACTCAAAGGAAAAACAAATCAGCTGGCAGCTCATCTTGCTGGAGTTGTCACCGCAAAACAGTTATTCAAAACTCTGCAGCTGGTGACTCCAGGGCCCTCCCAGAGAGGCCTAATCTCCCTTAAGGGCTTTGACCATCCTGCCTGAGAAATGTTAGTCTGGAGGGAACCTCAGTTGTGAAATCAACCATCCTCCTCCAGGCAGCTCAGAGGCACAGAGAGGGCCTGTCTAACCTGTAGCCACGCACTGATTGTTTTTCTTTCTTTCAGAAAGGTTACCACAACTTCAATTTTAGCTGTGGTTTCCTTGCTCAACCCATTGTCCTGAGGGGTCTGTATCAATCATCTGTCCCAGCCCACTTATCTCACCTCATCTTGCCTCTACTTTAAAATAAATAATTAAATAAAAATAAAAGAAAGGAAAGAGAAAAAATCAAATATACATGTCCATGTTCTTTCAGAAGGGAAGCCTCAAGTGGGCATATCTATTTATCCTCAGACTTCTTTACCACACAATTATAGATTATTTCTTACAATTCTCCGCCTTTCTATTGTGTCCTAGCTCTGTAGCACAGAATCTGACCAAGTTTGAATCTGACATTATTATATGGGCAACAGGGGCCCTAAAGTTGGTATCAAAAGACTTGGATTATTTCAGAAATAGTACTCAGTAAATACTGTTTCAAATTCAAAGACTCTTCTTTCAAATCCACTTCCTCCAGGGAGTCTTCCCAGGTTAACTCTTGTGTTCTTGCCCATTCCCCAAACAGCAGCTCAGAAAGATCTGGGCTTGATTACTACCTTTGACATTTCCTATGTAACTTTGGACAAGCTAGTTGACTTCTCTTGAATCTCTGTTTACTTATTTGCAAAAATAGGGATAACAGTGTCCTAGCTATCTTGAGAAGAATCAGGGAATTGTAGAGTCAGGAACACTGGAGTGGAGTCTAACCTCTGCCCTGGGGGTATGTAGTCATGGAAAAATCACCTAACTCTAAAAATTATCTAATCATCTGAGATGAAAAATTATCCCAATGTTTCCAGAAACTCTCAAAGATTTATGAATTACAATCTGCCTTGGTAAAAGGAATTCCTCACCATGAGTTCCAAATACTGATGAAATCAAATGACTAGACTTTTTTTAGCCTCCTAGAGTCATTGTGAAGATGAAGTAAAATAATGTATATGAAGTACTTTGCAAAGTACCTTAAAACTAACATTTTCATATTAAAACTTTAAATTTAAATTTTAAAGCATTATATGTTTATTGGGATATGACTGGTAACAATTATGTATGTGTCTATGTTTCCATAGCATGTGTGATTTTTGGGTCTCTGTGTGTATCTTATTCCTACCATTAGATTGTAAGCTCCCGTGGTACAGGAACCCCTATATATTTATAATGAGTTGCCCAGAGTGAATGTGGAATGGTAGTGATTCTCCCCTGCCCTTCCAGGATCCACAGATGCCTCTAAAAGTATGAAAGAAAAAGCAAGGGATTTCAAGTTGGGGAATCTAGGGTTCTAAACTTTGCTACCTTGAATGACCTGGTTATCCAAGGAAAGGAAGTAATTTAGCCGTTCTCTGCTGTCAAATGTTGGACCAGATGGTCTTTCAGGTCTCTTATAAGCTGCAACATTCTGAGAAGCAGCCTTATGGGTTGGAGAGAGCTCTAAACTTGGAAATAAAAAAAAAAATGTAGGGTTCCATTCCTAGTTTTTCTTATGACTATCTGTATGACTGGACAAGCCACTCCCCTTTCTAGATCTCAGTATCTTCATCTGTAAAATGTGGGGTTGGGTTAGGACTAGATGGTCTCAATGGTCTTTTATTCATGAGGACCTGGAGAGAAGACATGGTTTTCTGTCCTGGTTCTGATGCTCACCAACTATGTAAAACTGTAGACAACCATTTGGAGTTTTCATTTCCCCAAGATATGAGTTTTTAAACAGCTTACCTCCTGTGATTGTTGCTAAAAAGGTACTTTGTAAACCATAAAGTGTTAGAGAAATGTAAGTGGAATTTGGAATTGAGAGAAGTGGATTCAAATCCCATTTCTTATGTACTTCTGTGGGACTCAATTTCCACATCTGTAAAATGAGATTACACTAAATGGTCTTTGGGCTCTAAATGCTACTGTTCTCAATGAGCTATGGGTCATACTTTGGACCTTAATACTGAAGTGTTTCTGGTCTCTTATGAGAACCCTTCTTAGTCTGCTTGAGGCCTTCACACAACTCAGACAAGAACACTCAAGCAAGGCAAAGTCAGAACTGCCAAGGTCTCTTGTGGGTTCCATCCTCCAGTCAAGGATCCCAGAATCTGTCTTTGTGCTGCTGGGACACCCAGAAAAATTGTCTTTCCCCATACCCAATAATCTCTTTGTCATAAGAAAAGAGCTTAACAACAGCCCTAGATCATAAGAATGTGTACGTAATAAATGTTAGCCTGGCCCAGGCCAGCCCACACTGAGAGTTAAGGATATTGGGCTTTATCACTGTCCCACACTGAGTGGCTGGGGCTGAAGATTAGGAGGCTGTGAGCTGGCCAGTTGACAGACCCTTTTGCCAGGCCTACTGATCAGTGGCTCTGGAAACCTGAAGCCTCAGCCCTTGGTGGTCTTATTACCAAAAAAAGAAAACAAGTTATAAAATGAGTCAGGCCAGCCTTTCGTTTTCACTCACTGGCTGACTTTTTGGAGGCTGAACCTCCTGACAGGGCTCAAAAGCAAGTGAAAGGGGAAGACATTGTGTGTTTTTATTTGTTTTTTTAAGATACATGTTTGATGGATGCTTTTTTAACTTTGCCATCACTTTCTAATGATATCTTTCCCCCTCTTGTAAAGGCCTTCTCTTGTTTAAAAAAAAAAAAAGTAGAGTTAAAACAAAACAGACCAGCACACTGGCCATATTTGATAATTTATGCCTCATTCCATGCCTTCCTACAAAAGAGAGGGAGCTGTGCTTGCCATGGTGCTTCTGAAGTTATGATTGGTGATTGTTGTGATCAGAATTCTGAAGTCTTTCAATACTTTTTTCTTTATATATTTGTGGTCATTGTATAAATCATCAGAGTCATATAGTAAGCACTTGATGTTTAACCTATGACTGACTGACTTTGTTTATTACTCCTTTCATTTTTTTTATACATTTCTCCCTATGTTTCTTTGAATTCTTCACATTTGGAGCAGCTAGGTAGTTCAGTAGATAGAGCATCAGCCCTGAAGTCAGGAGGACTTGAGTTCAAATCTGTTCTCAGACACTTAACACTTCCTGGCTGTGTGAACTTGGGCAAGTCACTTAACCCCAATTGCCTCAAGGAGGAAAAAATAATAATTCTTCACATTCACATGAGGTGATTTGCTCATGTTCTCTCTCTCTGGCTGAGCTCCCTCAATTTTGCTGGGCTGCTGATAAACAGATTCATAATTTGCATATCTTAATAGAAGCACACAGCATGGTGTATCAAGTAGAATACTGGATTTGGAGTTTTGAAGACATGGTTTCAAATCCTGTCTCTGGTACCTAAAGTTATTAAGCCTTTCTGCCTTAGTTTCCTCAGATATAAAAGGAGAAAAGGAGGGGGCTAGACTAGATGACCTTAAAAGCCCTTTGAAGATCACAATCCATGAATCTATGAAACTAATTAAAACTTTGATTTTCAAAAAATATCTAACTCAAATTGTCTGCAAAAAAAGAAACACTAGACTCATTATTTTGTGATCGAATAACACCCTAAAAATCACATAATGATCACTACTTTTTATGTTATTATTTTATGGATGATTACTTTTATCTGTGAAATAGACTATAACCTATAGTACCTAAGTCACAGACTGCTCAAATGATCAAATGTAAAAACACTTTGGAAATCTTAAAGGATTATAGGATAATAGATTTAGAACTAGAACAGACCTTCAAGTCATCTGTTCTTCTTAGATCAGTCATAGCTGTGGGCTTAGAAGGAAACATAAATGTAATCCAAACTCTCCACTTTTGTTGTTGTTAGTTGAGGTATTTAGTGTGTCCGACTCTTCATGATCCCATTGGGGATTTTCTTAGTGGAGATAGTAGAGTGGTTTGCCATTTCCTTCTCCAGGGGACAGATGAGGAAACATAGAGTAAAGTGACTTAGCAGGATCACACAGCTAATGAGTATCATTTTACAGACAAGGAAACTGAGACCCAGAGAGAAGGGGCATGTTCAAGGTCATGCAGTGAGTCAATGACTACATCAGAGTTAGAATTCAGGTTTCCTGGTTCCCAGTCAAGAACTCTTTACACAGTTCATCCCTCCCCATAGTTCCTCTTATCCCCTTCTATCTTCTTTTCTCTACTCTATTTCTAAAATTTTTATTGAAGCTTGAATTAGAATCACAAAATGTCAGAGCTAGAAGGAACTTTGGAGGACCTCATTTTACTGGCCAGGACAAGTGGCACCAAAAGGGGACATTTAGTGTACTTGAAAAAAATTCTAAGTTTAGAGTCAAATCCCAAAGAGTCCTGCTATTTATTTAATACCTGCTAAGTATTTAGTTTCAGTGTCATCCCCTGTAAAACAGTGATGAACAAGATGATCCAGAAGGGCTCAGTCAATTCTAACATTCTATAGTTATGTGACTCCCAAGTATCTTCCTACTAAAGGAATGTTGTATTTACCCAACAGGGTCTGGCTAGCCATCTAGGTGTTGGAGGTTTGTGTCATTAGGATAGACAGATGCAGAAAGCAGGTCAGTGGTTCAAGAACTGAAGGCAATAGAGCCCTAATACCTATTCCTCTCTCTCCTTAGGGCTTCAGCAAAAAAAGGACAAAGCTAGAGGAATGTACACTAGTGCTGGGATGTTAAATTGAAAGCTTCTCTGAGCACACATTTATGGCAAAGATATGACTAAAAGGTATGATTCTTGTCCAGGAATTGATGACCAAACAGTCAAATCAATAAGAAAGCCCAAAGACCTACATGGAAATCTTTTTTTTTTTTTAGTTTTAATTTTTATTTATTTTTATGATTATTTTTAAAAAATATTTTTAGTTCAAAATTCTTTCCTTCTCTCCAGCCCTTCCCCTACCCATATGACAAGGGAAGCAATATAATATAATATGATATCAATTATTCATGAGAAGTCATGCAAAACATATTTCCATATTAGCCATGTTACCAAAAAAAAAAAAAAAAAAAAGCAAGAAAACAAAGTAAAAAAAGTATGCTTTGCTTCAATCTACACTCAGAATTCATCAGTTCTTTCTCTGGAGGTAAAAGCATTTTTCATTATGGATTCTTTGGAATTAACTTGTATCATCATATTGATTAGTAACTAAGTCTTTCAAATCTGCTCATGGTTATAATATTGCTGTCACTGTGTACTATGTTCTTCTTGTTTTGCTCATTTAACTTTGCATCAGTTCATGTAAGTCTTCCCAAGTTTCTATAGAGAAATTCTGTTGGGAAGTAGAAAAAAACAAACTTAGAAGACCTTTTTTGTGGCCCATTTCAGCAGAATACCTGGCATATGACAGGTATTTAGTAAATACCCATTGAATGAAAGGCGGGATCATGTCTACATGAAAGCTTCCAAACAAATCTTTTAGATCCATCTGGATATCCAGATTCATCGCCAAGATTTCCTGCCTTTGTCATTACTTCCTTCATTTATCCCTTCAATGAACACTCATTGATCACCCACTATGCACAAGTGACTGTACTCGATGCAAAGGGAGAAATGCTACAAAGATGAATATAACATGATATCTGTCATCACAAAGCTAAAATAGTATATAAAATTTCTTTTCTGTGCAAGTTCTATGTCTCTACCTATTGATGTGACATTGGGCTTCATTTTCCCCATTTGCACAATAAGATGATTACTAAATGCCCTTCTAACCCTTACTTAACATTTATTTAACATCTTGCCTCACTTGGATGACTAGTACTGACTTGAACCCAAAATTCTTTTGATTTTGGGGGAGTAAGACAGTATAGACTGGGAAAGTCAGTGGAGTTGGGGGAAAATCATAAAGGGAAAAACAGAAAATTCACAGTGGGGTGAGAAAGATCGAATATAACTGTAGATCCCAGACAATAGTTTTCAGAGGACTAGAAAATAAAATGCATTTATTTCTTCAACATATAAGTATTCTTGTTCCACAGAGCATGAAACACAAATATAAAGATGCCTGCTCAATTTATTGGGTGAAACAGTCCAGTTTTTGGCAAGTAGAAAAGACATTTCAAATAGGGGTGGGGGACAAAGGCAAGTATTTTATGAAAAGTAGAACGTAAGATCCTTGAGGGTAAGAAGTGTCATTTTTAATCTTTGTATTATTATTTATACCAAGGATATTTATAATGCTTACTAGATGCTGAAAAACCTAAACATTTCACTTAAAGTGGAAGTGGGTTTAATTTTGTGGAAGTGGGTTTAATTTTCAGGTTCATGGATTTAACAGTTAAGTCACTTGGAGATGACTTAACTTGAGGGAAGCTGATTTTTCCTATTCCCTACTCACACTTTTTTCAGACAAGATCATACTATCCAAATTGGGGAGAAGCAGCTGGTGGCTGCTTACATACTCCTAAGTCACGCTTAAATAAATAGAACCAGAAATCACATTCCCAAAGGAGGCAAAACAGCTGCCTCAGAGCCAGGAGAATGTCTTGATGGATGAATAAGAAGAGAGGGTGTCAAGACTGGAGTGTGAGGTTTGCAGGAACTATGGTTAGGACCAAAGCAGAGAATATTTTTCTGTCTAATGGGAGGTGGGTCCTCAGTAGAAATCAAGACAACTGAACTAAGTCACATAAGAAGAAAATATTAGTAAAATATTAATAAAAAAAATTTTTCAGGTTATGGTCTCCTGCTTTCTGGAGAGAGAGAGAGAGAGAGAGAGAGAGGAGAGAGAGAGAGAGAGAGAGAGAGAGAGAAGAGAGAGAGAGAGACAGAGAGACAGAGAGGACAGAGAGACAGAGAGACGAGAGAGAGACAAGAGAGAGAGAGAAGAGAGAGAGAGACAGAGAGAGAGACAGAGAGAGAGAGAGACGAGAGAGAGAGAGAGAGGAGAGAGAGAGACGAGAGAGAGAGAGAGAGAGAGAGAGAGAGAGATAGAGAGAGAGAGAGAGAGAGAGAAGAAGAGAGAGAGAGAGAGAGAGAGAGAGAGAGAGAGAGAGAGAGAGAGAGAGAGAGAGAGAGAGAGAGAGAGAGAGACAGAGAGACAGAGAGAGAGAAAACCTCTCTGACTTTTTTATTCACAACAAATATGGTTGGTCATGGTGCCTGTAGGGACTACTAGAGCTTATGTTCTACGGCAGAAAAGCTTCTTTGGATAATAAATAAAAGTTAATATAGTCAAGTGCTATTCCCAGATATGGCTAATTAAGGGGTACTCATGAATTAAACACAGGTGGAGCTCTGTGACACAATATGCTCTTTAAAATTTTACTGGAAAGGGGATTTCTATCAGGTCAAATCTTAAATGGCACATTTAATAAATGCCTATTGAATAGCTGACTGAACATGTGAACATATATCTTTGCAGAAATTATGAGGAGTGAAATCTAGTTTTTTGTTGGGTAGCATACAATGTGCAGAACATCAAAATGTGAAACTGGCACAAGGAGAAATTTATTTTATTTTAGTCACTTGAACATCATGCATAGGCCACCAAATCACAGACTCTCGGAGCTAAGAAAGACTTCAAAGCTTCTCCGATCTGATTCTTGATCTGATCTGAAGCAGGCATCTCTTGCTATATTCCTGACAAGTGTTATCTACCCTTGGCCATTTGATGGGTGACTCACTTTCTCTCCTGAGCATTCATTTCCTTCCTGGTCAAATGTAGCTGATAGGAAGCTTTGCCCTCTCCCAAATGCAAATCTTCCATTCACTTTTCCTACTCCTGCCCTTTCAGACCAAGCAAAAAAGACAATCTCCTCTTTGCAGTAGCCTTTAAGATATTTAAATATGGCAATCATGTCCTCCTTGCTCTTCTCATCAGGATAAACAGCTCTAGGTCATGGGATCTCAGGTCATGGGATTATGGATGAAACTCCAAAAAACACCTCAGAGGCCATCCAATCCAACACTCTTCACTTTATAGATGTGGAAAATTATTTTCAGTGGGGCAAATTATTTGCTTAAAGTCCTTCCAATGGATTCTCTCATATGATACCAACTCCAGTCATCATTGTGGTGGCTGGTTTTTTTTGGATTTGTTTCATTTTCTTAATGTGTTTATTAAAATGTGTTCCCAGAAAATAAAGATTCCTGAAGATTCCCCAAAAATTAAAATACAAAAAAATCCTACAATTTAAAACTATACAGAACATGATTTATTTACCATTTGATGATTCAGTAAGCACTTTAGAAAGAAAAGACCTTTGGTTTCTATAAACATGAATTATCCTTGTTCAGAAATACTACATGGAGAGGTCTGGTAATGAAAGCTGTAAGTAGCCAAAAGCTTTTGGTAACTAGATCTCATACCTTATATCTGCTCCTCACAAACCTTAGCAAAAACCAAGACTTCAGTTTCCCTAAGGGTCTGAAGAGAAATGATAATTGGGTACCATCTCCATGGAGCCAGCAATTGGCTATATGAACTGCTTTGAGAATGCCCCAACCCCTGCCTGGAAGCCTCCCTGTTCAAACAATGAGGGGATCCTTCAACTTACTTTGTTTCCAAACTTCAGCTTACAGTAGCGTCATGGAAAATATCTGACTGCATGATAATAGCTTCTTATAATCAGAGGCCTCAGGGTTTCTTATCCTGGCCAGGGAAAGAATGAAGAGGGACAAGTCCTTTGATGTGTCATGGTAGAAGTAGAACTCAGGAGTCCCAATTCCTTCCCTTGTGTCAATTCAAACTGAGATTTACATAGAGAGATCCAGGATTTTATTAGCTAACATAATTATGCCTAATGAGCAAGTAGTATAAAAAAGAACCCCTAGGGGATCCCAGCAGAATCCCCAGGGACCTCTTATTTTTATTGTAATCACTACAGAAGGCTTTAAATCAGCCCAGGCGTTACTGGGCATCCACTCAGGCATGGATGAGACATGCAAATATTTCCTGTTAACCCAGCCTGGGAAGGGGCTGGTAAGTCCCTCTGATCAGCATTCAGGTACCAAGAATCCCAGGTGACAGGAGAAATTATTTTGTCCCAGGGCCTTTCTGTTATACTTCAGGGCCTAGGCTTTGCCCCATTAAACCTGCTGGGGAGGCCAGGGAGAAAGAAAGGAGGCTTTGGCCACCTCAAGGAATGCAATGTGCCTCTGCTTTTAATAACAAGCATTAAAATAATCATTCTAAAAATGTCATCTATCAGGCCTGGAAAGCCACTCTGTGGATGGCAGTGCCTATTTTTAGTTGTTTATGATTCAGGTCACAGAATGAACCAATTTCAATTGTTCAATGGGGGAGGGTGGATGTTGGGAATTAGGGTGGGGGGGATAGAGATTTGTTTTTATTTTTCTTTTCTGCCTCCAGAGTTTTTCCACTGGCTCCATGGTTACCAGGCAGATGCCACAGCCATTTTAAGGTCAAGGGGGAGTAGATAGCAGCACAGCAGTCTATCAGTAAGAGCAGGAGGCTCCCGAGGAACTATCTGGTGGGGCACGGGGTACCCAGGGGCCAGTTGGGGGCTGATGCATGAAGGCCATTCTCCACCATCAGTTGACTGTTGTTCCAATCCTTTTCAGGATGCTTCTGAATCTGGGATTAGGGCTTTTTACTTATTTATTTATTTGAGAAACAAAGAAACTCCTGCCTCAGCAGGATTCAATTGGGCCATGAAATAAAGAGAGAAAGGGCCCCAGAGTTGGGGGTGGGGGAGCCAGGGAAGAGATTGGAAAAAGGGACAATTAGCACACTCTTTTAAAAAATTTTAATGTGAAGAGAAAAAGATTTAAAAAAATTGGATACCTCTTATCTTCTACTTCATTGTCCCCCTGAAAGTAAATAACACAGAGGGGAAGCAGTTAGGTAGAAAGAGCATAGAATTTGAGGTCTGAGTTCTGCCACTGGCTGGCTTCATGATCCTGAACAAATCACTTTGCTTCTCTGGCTCTTGATATCTTCATTTGTATAGACTAAAAGACCTCCAAGTTATCATCTAAACTCAGATCCTTTGAACCTGTGCTTACCTGTTTCATTGAGGATATTCCTCAATATTTTCTTCTCTCTCATTCTAATCCATTCCAATAGGTAATTTTCCAAATTAGAGAAAGCTGAGAAAAAGACACATGAAAATCCATGAAAAAGACATCTGGAGGCAGGAACAGAAAATTCATCAAGAATCTTTGGTTCTGGGGCAGCTAGGTAGTGCAGTGGATAGAGCACCACCCTAAAGTCAGGAGGACCTGAGTTCAAATCTGACCTCAGACACCTAACACTTCCTAGTTATGTGACCCTGGGCAAGTCACTTAACCCCAATTGTCTCAGGAAAAAAAAAAAGAAGAAGAAAAAGAAAGCTGCTTTGGTTCTCAGCTCTTTCCCACCCATCTAGCACTAGATCCCTCCGCTGGATGAGAGGTAAAAAAACAAATATCCCTGTTTTTAAGGCAAAAAAATTGACTAAATTGACTATTGACTAGCTGGTGACAGAGTTGCTAATTTTGGAATTTTTCTCTCAGGTTCCTATGTTCAAGGATCTAACTTACTGGGACTGGGTTTCACCTCCCTCCCCTCTTTACATCCTTATCCCAGTCTCAGGTTGCCCATTTCCAATGCTGATTTTCTCTTGACCCAATCATTTCCTGTAGGGTGAGAATGTTTGCCAAGGCTACATCTGCCTTCCCAGTTTTCTTCCTCCTAGTTCTGCCCACTCTACCTGCTACTAATAGAAAAAGGCTTATTGTCCAAAATGAGCATTCTATCCCAGAGAATTAGAAGTTGAGTTAGGGTCAGGCATCCTGATCATCATAATTTTTGCCTTTTTCACTCCTCTTCTACCCTTCCATTCATCCTTCATCTTCTTTTTCCCTCTTTTATTCCCAGGTCTTTAGTTGTGCTTATTCTTGTAAGTTAGAATTGTTATTGTTTTTCAATCATGTCTGTCATGTCTGACTCTTCATGACCCTATATGACCACCTAGCCTCTCTTTTCTCGAAATTGAACTCTATCTGTTCTTCAAAGCTGTTAGAATCCCAACCCATCGATGAAGCCTTCCCTGAAGCATTTCAAATCATGTGTGGCTCAATCCCTTCTCTGAACTCCAATTCTACATATTATTTAAGGGGGAATCTAAAAAACCTTCTCACTAGCAGAACTATGAAAAAATGGAATGATGGAATGGGTTTCTCTTCATGAGAGATCTTCACTAGTCAAGTATGTTGACTATCAGACAGTCCTTCTGTCTCTGAAATCCTGCAAGGCTGTAGTTTCTACCATTCAATTTGTCACCAGCATCATCTGCTGCCTCATTGTTTTCCTGTATTGTTGCTTTGTTGTTGGACTTTTTTTACTCCTCAATATGATCTCCAAGGAGGCAGAGATGGAATCTTTTAGTCCTTTGTATTCATCATAACTCCAAGCCTAGGACTGATCCCATAAAAGATGCTCCTCACTTCAATATTCCAAGGGTCCATGATTCCATCAGTGGGTTCATCCTATATCAGTACAAAGAGTGAGCCCACCATTCCTTAGTAGAAAGCCTTCCTCAGTTGCTAGAGTAGAAAAGTTGATCATCCTGCTGATCAAACTGCTGATGAGTCCCTTTATAGATATTTTAGCACATTTAGGAACCTCATCATCCTGCAAGAACAAATCAGCTCTGCTACTCAGACTTCATTAGAATCCTTTGCTCTACTGATTGAAGAGTAGAGTTTAGAGTTTCTCCCTAAGTCTCCATTTAAGGAAGGTTCCTAGGCCACCCATTGATTTGCTTCCTATGGTTATATTCCTTTCTACTTTTCCATCATGTCCCAGCACAGGATGTCTTCCTCCCTATCCCCTTTTTTGTACCTGTTGTCTTCCCCATTAGAATATAACTTTCTTTAAGACAAGGACTGTCTTCTTTTATATTTGTATATCCAGTATTTAGCACAATCTCTGATACTTAGTAGGTTCTTAAAAATATTATCAAAAGACTAATAACTTGTTTGGGACTTGCCACTTTAAGGTACACTTCACCTGTGTGACCTTCGAAGAGCACCAGCAATCTCCATCACACAATAGGCCATGAGCCATCATAGGTTTGAAGGCATTCTCTAAATAAACTATGCTGGGTGGTTGGATGACTGGTTCATTGATTGATTGGCCTAGCCTATCTTTAGGACTGGATATGGCAATGAGAGATCTCATGGAATGGAAGCACCTTGAGAGTTGACTATTTTGTTTTTGTCTTTGCATCCTTTATAGCCTTACACTTTGTGGATATTTAATAAACACTCATTGGTTTAATTGGTCAACCTGTCTTCATGGATATCTATCTGAAATCTATGCATTGTTCTTTTTGTATGACGTACCCAGTGGCCCAGAGACTGAGTGACTATGAACAGACCACAGATCAATTAAACTAAATTCTTGATGCTTGGTGATGTCACTTGGTTGAGAGTAAAGTCAAACAAAATATATTTTTTCTTGTCTAAAAAGACTTAACTAAAAAGCCTAATTACTGAAGTTTTTTTGAAAATTGAAGACAGGTGTTAACCCTCCTATCCAAGTTCCCCTGACTCAAAAGCAGCTGGAAAGTTTTGATTTTATTTTTTTCAGTTGACCTGAATGATCTGTTGAATACTCTTGCCTGGCATTCACTAAAACCCAAAAGTACAGAAATCTTGCTTTTGTCTCAGGGGGATTCTAAAAAGCTATTAAAGTCCTAAGAGCAAATAATTTCTCCCTGCCTTCTTGGTTGGTTGCTAGTCTGATAGTAACACACCCTGAGGTTTCCAACAGGAAATATTCAGTCCCCACAAGTGTCTTAACAAGATAAGTCACATCAGAGTGTCTGGAGCTCATGAACAGGGCCCTAAACCATCCTCCCCTCACTCACTGATACTTTATCAGGACAGTAAATGCTTTTTGAATGGCTGGGTAGGGAGCTGTAGGTGAATCTTGTTGACCCCCATCAGTGTTTTCAAATTTAGAAGCACAAAGGAATGGGATGGTAGGGATTGGCTTTCTGTAATGAGAAGTAAAGCCCTAGAGAGACTGGCATCTAGATTCAGACCTTGGAAATCTGAAACCACTCTCAAATGTTGGGACATTCCCTATATGTTGGAAACAGGAATTTTCCATATATAAAAATAGAAGCAACTGGGAAAGGCTAAGGGATGAGTGATGCTGAACATGCTACAGCACAAAGCCCTTAAGAGAAACTTGTACAAGGTTCACAACTTCTCTTTCACATACTATGAAAGGTCAGGTACTAAGGTCTTGCTCCAGTTTTCTCATGGATACAGCAAAGCAAAGAACTTAAGTGAAAAAAAAAACACTTAGGAAGCTGGTCCTACTCAAACGACTTAGCTCAGGTGAAAATGACGTGGTGGGATATGTGTGGTGGAAACAGCCTGGCCTTTGATACAAGAAACTTGAGTTCTGGACCCAGCTCTGTCCCTCACCTAACCTGGAATCTTCAGCAAGTTCTTCAAGTTTCTGGGTGGCTTCACAGGTCCTATTCCTAAATTATCTGTGTTAACTCATCAAGACATTTTTCTCCTGGGCATCAAGACTTAAAACACTAAAGTTTCATGAAGTCCTATCTATTCTTCCCTTGCAAAGTCTCTCCCATTAGTGACAACCTTTCGTTTATTTTTAAAATGTATTCATTCATCTTATTTCAATACAACATATACTCCCAACAAACTGCCTGGAAAAAAGCACAATCTTTCAATTAATCTATTATTAACAGAAAGGAAGGAATTTTATCTCCACCTTTCTTCTCTTAGCTATCTTACACAGCCAAGGAAGTACACTAGTACCAGCTCTGAGGTCACAAAACTTGGGTTCCAATCCAGCTTGTGACATTTGTACTTAGTTCTGAATCTCTATTCCCTCACCTGTAAAATAAGAGGCTTGGATAGGAAGATCTCCAAGGTCCTTTTAAGATCTACAATCCTATGCTATAATATATTGAGCTTCCTGGAATATACTTTTCATTCCGCTACTCTCGGGCTCAAATGCCTTCACTGTGTCCCTGTTGCCTATAGAACAAAATCCAAATTCCTTAGCATGAAATTCTCTACAATCTGCCCCCCTGCTCCCCACCCTATTCTTTTCCATAAAGCTTCTGCTCCAACCAGATTAGCTGGCTTCTTCTTTCAGAAATGAACTTTTGTGTTTTCCTGCTTCTACTATTTTGTCCCATTTGTTCCCTCTGCCTGGAATACCTTTTCTCCCTACATTCCCCATCAAAATCCTAAGCTTACTTTAAGACCACCTGTTCTGGGAAGCCCTTTCCTGACAACTCTGAAGGCCAAAGGTGAGCTTTAACTCTCTTAAGGTCTTGTAACTCTTTGGATTTTTAATATGGTATTTGGTATCTCTAGTTGAAACCATAGGCCAGACATGAAGCCTTATTGTCTCTACTTTCTTTTAGATATTTCTCTTTGCTACCAGACTGCTTAGGTAGTATAGTAGATAGAGCCTTAGAGTGAGGAAAACTGGAGTTCAAATACTTGCTAGTCTTTGCCTGCCTCTATTTCCTCATCTGTAAGGGGACTATGATAATACTTCCCTCCAGGGTTGTTATAAAAATAAAATTAAATATTTGTAAGGTGCTTTGCAAATCTTAAAATACTGTGAAAATGTTAGTCATTATTATTATCACCATCTGTCATGTTTGAGGCTTAGATCAATTAAATTAAACAAATTATTTATAGAACTGAATTCATGCTTCCTCATTATCAAATTTGTAAAATACTTCACATAATATAATAGGGGCTACAGCAGGCTAGCGATATAGCAGGTGCTTTAATAAATGCTTGCTCCCTTCCTTCCCCTGCCCCTTTCCTCTGAGCACATATGGATTCCTGATAATAGAATCCTACTATCAAAAAATCTGGATTCTCCTGAACTAAACCTCAGGCACTTGGTCTTCACAGAATAGAATAAAAATGGCATTCCAGTGGGATTCTCGTGAGGAAAACAAATGTAATTCAGAAAGAGAAATTATGCATCTAATATATGATGCATATATATGATGTTATATATAATTGTCTTATACAACACATGTATTACATATATAAAAATACATGCATACAGGTGCATGTCATATATCATTGTGCATACAAAATATGTGTATTATATGTAACCACTCATCATTATGATATATATTATACACATAAATGCATATATTAAATAAGTAATATCTGATTGTGATATATAACATATGTAACACCTATTACATATGTGTAATATATAAATCACATTGTACTAGTACTATAATTTAGTTATTAGAGTATAATTATAATTTCATTATGTAATACATATGTGCATGTTATAATTGCTCTTTCTGCTTTTTAGACATATGACAAATTCTATATAAAGTATTTCTCTCAAATAAACTAGACTCTTTCTGTTTTGCCTTAACATATAGTAGAAGTGACCTGAGTTGGAAGATTACACTGTCAGATCCTAAACTCTAGCAGGCCCCAGCAAAACAGAAAGATTTTGAGGAGAGATGGAAGAAGCCATATTTTGTCCTCAAACCAGCCTGGCCAAGTCAAAAAAGGCTCCCTATTGGGCAGGCAGACACCATTTTGAAATGCAATTTGCATTTTAAAAAATTCATATTTCTATTGTACCTTAATACTATTATGCTTAACACCTTAACAATATCTGCCTTACCAGAATGTGAAATATTTTCAGAGGAGTAAACTGAGGCTCAGAGTAATCATCTGCATTGATTAAGCACTTACCAAGTGTCAAGCACTAATAATACACATATAGAAAAGCAAGATAATTCCTGTTCTCAAAGATCTAACTGGAGGAGTAGCATGTATAAGAGTTCACTGTAAGGCAGAGAAAGTGCTGGTGATTCTTAGGGTGAAGGTTCAGAGCTGATGGCAAGTAGAATAAGAATCATTAACATTTATATGGTACTTACTATGTGCCATGAACTTTACAATTATCATCTCATTTGATCCTCACAATCCTGGGAGATAGGGGCTATTATTATCCCCATTTTACAGATCAGGAATCGGAGGCAAATGGAGGCTTGCCCACGGTCACAAAGCTAGTAAGTATCTGGGTCACATTTGAACTTCACGCCTAGCACTGCACCACCCAATTGTCTCTAATGAGATGGGTGGGGAGTTCATGATGAGAAACAATAGATACAATGCAGGTTGTGGTCATTGGAGGAAGGCACTAAGTCTCCAGTGGAGGCTCCCCTAGCACAGCAGTGGGGGTTTGGATTGAAGCATTAGGAGATGAAAAGTAAAGTGATTTTCCTAAGCTCAAACAGCTGCCTATACCACAGTCTGGCTCCTTGGTTTGTGAGTGGCTATTTTGCAAGGCGGAAACTTCCAAGTTTTATCAAACTGAACCGTCTTAGAAATTCAGTTCAAATTAAAGTTCTCCACTTGTGGGTTTTTACTGGCCAAATGCAAGAAGGCACTGTTTAAAATAGCTTTTGTTACAGGTCACTGGAGATCTGACTGTTCTTTACTCCAAGCTTCAAAAAAAAAAAAAAAAAAAAAAAAAAATCCACAAGCACCTCCACTGTGCCTCCCCCCTTGCAAAATAAGTTCTTTAGTAGGCTCTATGCTTATCAATAGCAACACGGTTTTCTCCCGTGCTCCAACCTCCCTAATAAATAAGTATTACAGCCCAGCAGGTCCCCTGAGGCTTGTGAAAGCCAGATCACCCACAGGTAAGCCCAGCTCTGACTGCTTTGTTGGAGGAATGAAGCAGACTGTTAAGTATTTATATAACTTGGCTACATCTTCAGAAACAGCTCTTAAAGCTCAGAAACCAAGAAAGCCCAAACTCAAACAGGCTCAGAGGGACAAGAAAATCCAAACAGGCCTGGGCAAAAGGCACCAAATATTCTAGAGACCCTGCCAAGGCGATGGGTGATGGTCCCTTGGAATGGTAATGCTTCATGGGAGGATTCCAGTTTCTACCTCTGGAAACTAAGATTGGCCTAAGTGGCTTCCTCTCCAGATCCCTTCCAGGTCTGAGGATTTGGGCTTTGGAACCTCACCATGAAACTATGGACAGTGTGGATATAGATGGACAGATGTGGCTAAAGATTGGGGGAAGAGATTAACCAATCCTAGAGAAATCACCCTCCTGGCTTTCTCTTGGGAATTCCCCACTGATTCCAAGGTCAGAATAGATCCCATTCTATTCTGTCATCAGCTTAGTTTTGTTTCTTAAAAAATACATCTTACCTTTGGGGAGGGTTAGAGGGGTGCATGACATACAATTATCACATAGAAGAACAATCTTAAACAGTTTATTGCTTTCTTGGTAAAAATCCACTTAACTTATATAGACTGTTTTCTTTATTTAGACAGCTATCGTACCACAGGCATAAAATGTCCTTTTTTCTTTTTGTTCAGATAGGTTTAACATCATTGATCAGTTCTTGGGATTTTCCTTGGCTCTGCTGGTTCCCATTTTACTGATTTCATTTATTTTACATAAATACTGTCATCATTTTCTTTCCATAGGTTGCAGCAATAACGAAAGAGCTTCTAAAGTATACAATAAGTTCTGTATTCCTGGGGTGATAGGTAGGAGCAAGTGGTGGGTTTTTTCCCCATTTAAAAAATATACTTAAAATTTTGAGATCTGAACAGTGTAACAATTAAAATAAGAAAAATATTACAGTGCGTTGTTTACTGTAGGAATATTTTACTTTCCTCAAGAACAATATTCCCTTTTGCATGTTGAAGTGAATCAGTCATTTTCTTAGAAACTTACCTACATACAATAATTTAGTAAATGAGAATTAAACAAGGCAGATACTTACTACCAACCTTCTGTCTGCAATTTCACAGCTCATGCGAATAAAATCGCAATAAATATTCAAAAAATAGTTCTTTTTTTTTTTCAGTAAGGCATCTGAGTATTATTACAAAGTTTTTGTACAACCAGAAGGGGAAAGAGGGGAGAGAGAAGATTTTTATGCTGGTTGGCTGAGTATTTCTGTGTACCTCATGGTAAAGAGTAGGCTTGCAGGCTGGCATGACAGGAGTGATGGGAAGGAAGAGAGAAGAAAGATGTTGGAAAGTGAGACATATTGGAAGAGGACCACAAAATTGTGCAAGTAATTGTATGGTTTTCAGTTAGATTCTTCCATCATTTTTAGGCCATCATCAAGACATCACTTTCTGATTAAAAAAAAGAAAGAAAGAAAGAAACAGAACTCTGTTCTTCCATGAGCATAGTAAAGATCTGAAAGGGTTTTTGTCTACCCTCAATACTATATAAATAGCTTAGGTATTCATATGCACCTAATAAGTTTTTCTGGGTTTTTTTTTTTTGTTTTTTTTTTGTCATTTTATGGTAGGTTATTTTTGTTGTCTTATTTTTGCTGGGTTTTTTGTGTTTGGGTTTTGTTCTGCATCATCACTGAGCATCTTGCTGAATCCCCCAGAAGTCAGACTGTCCTTCCGTGGGTCTCCTCATTGCATCCGGTCAGGCTGCAGCTGTGGGGGCTGGTACTGCACAAAGGTTGTGGTGGCGGCTGCAGGGTTGGTGGTGGCGAGGGGAGCCTGCACGGCGCTGGTGTAGCCGTATCCCACGAAGCCAGCGGCGGGAGAGGAGGCGTAAGGGTACTGGTCATAGGCGGCTGTGGTGTACTGGGTATAGGCTTGGCTCGCTGTAGTGTAGTCTATGTAGGGGGACGCGATGGACTGGACAGGAGCAGGGATCACCACACTGGGCTGAACAATCGCTTGTGGGTAAATATAGTGCGGGGTAAGCCTGCAGAGATCGATCGAGGGGGAAAAAGGACAAGTTAAAAAAGCTGAAAAAGGAAGAAGGGAAATCTGTCAGTTAAATTCACAGAATGATGGTGGCTGCTGTGGTCAGAACTCCCCAAGACCCACTCTAGATAGACAGTGTCGTTTAGTGGAAGAAAAGTGGGATTTAAGGGATCACGAGTTCCAGATCAGATTCTTTGCAGCCACACAACTCGGAACAAATCTCTTTATTTTTACGAGCCAAAGCTTCCTTACCTGTAACATGAAGATGACACTAACAGCCGTGGTGAAAGGGGAAGCATTTTGTAAAGCATGAGCTGTTCCCAACAGCCCACAAACGCGCCATCTCCTCTGTGAAGCTTCCCCACAAACCTAAGCTGTGCTGTGATGAATTCCTCCTTTTTACAGCCTGTATCAATCATTTGGCACTTAGGGTAATCGCTTCCTTTTTCTGCCCATATCAACTGTTTGGCACTCAGATCATGCTGCCTCCTGATACCTCTTGTATCTGCAACCCTTCCAGTTGTAAAACATTTAATTCTTCAATTTAATTCTTCTCTGACAGCCTATTTCTCCAGTTCCCAAGCAGACTGTAACCTTCTTGAAGGCTAGAACTGGGTGGATATGTGTGTATAGGTCTATATTTAACACATGGTCTTGGATGTAACAAATATTTGTCGAATAAGTGAATGCCTACAAAGTTATATACTGTGTGTATAACTGTGTGTATACCAATTACACGGGGAAGACAAATAATATAAAACACAACCCCTGCTCTAAAGAAGCTACAGTCTAATGAGGGGTATACCTATACCATACTATACTATAAGAGAGGAAGGCATACATAACCTATATTAGGAGGAGCCAGATGCACAGTGGATAGAGCACATCCCTGGAATCAGGAAGGTCTGAGTTCAAATCCAAACTCAGACAATTATTAGCTGCATGACCCTAAGTATGTCACTTAATACCAATTGCCTCAAAAATAATAATAATAATAAAGCCTAATGAGAAAGAAAATATAAGGAAAGTACACAGAAGAGGTCCAAGGAAAAGTATTATTAAAAAAAAAAAAAAAAGGAAGTGTTACATATGTGAATCAATGAATGACTGAATGGGACACTTAGGAAAAGGGAAGCTAAGTTACATTGTTTAATTTAGAACAAAAGATGGATGATGAACTTAGATTACTTTTGGAGACTGAGCCAGACATTCTTTTCTTCTTCACTGGTGTCTAATTCTGTCAGGCTTTTCTTGTAGGAGATGAGCTTTTTACTCTTTGGTCTTGTCAGAAATCAGGATAGGACTGAATGAAAAAAAGGCTAGAGAGAAAGAGACAGACAAAGACACAGAGATCTAGATAAGGAGGGAGAGAAAGGAGGGAAAAGGAGAGAAAGAGAGGAAGGGAGAAAGACAAAGAGAAAGAAACAAAGGGAAATGGAAGGGAGAAGAGAAAGAGAAGGGGGGAAAGAGAGAGAGAGAGACAGAGAGAGAGAGAGAGAGAGAGAGAGAGAGAGAGAGAGAGAGAGAGAGAGAGAGAGAGAGAGAGAGAGAGAGAGAGAGAGAGAGAGAGATAGAGAGACAGAGAGACACAGAGACAGAGAGAGAGAGACAGAGAGAGAGAGACAGAGAGAGAGAGACAGAGAGAGAGAGAGAGACAGAGACAGACAGAGAGAGAGAGACAGAGAGAGAGACAGAGAGACAGACAGAGACAGATAGAGACAGACAGAGAGAGAAAGACAGATAGACAGAGACAGACAGAGAGAGAGACAGACATAGAGACAGAGAGACAGAGACAGGAGAGGAGATACAGAGACAGAGAGAGACAGAGAGAGACAAAAGCAAAGGGAAACACAGAGACGAGACACACAGAGAAAAAATACCAGATCCAACAAGATAGAGAGCCTGACATAGACTCTAAAGAAAAGGTTGTTGATTGAGCAGAAAGAACACCAGAGTAGGCATTGGGATATCTGGAGTCTAGTCTCAGTTCTGCCCCTAATTCAGTTTAATATTCCCCACTTGTGATTTTGCTGGTGCTGTCAATTATGGCAAGGAAACCCTTACCAGGGCCAAAATAGTTCTACAATTTATAGTCAACTGAGTTGCCTGAGATCCTGAGAATTAAGTACATTAAGGCCCCAACTTCCTGTGTAACTCTGGGCAAGGTTTCCTTTTAGCCTTGGTTTCCCTCTATTCTTGGCTTGCCCACCTCAAGAAGTTGTTTGATCGAGGGGAAGGAACAGGCCTTCATAGAACATCCACTATGTGCCAGACACTTTACAAATATTATCTCATTTAACCTCACAACACCAGGAGGTCAATGTTATCACTATCTCCAGTTAATACAGTTGAGGAAACTGAGGCAGGCAGCAGTGAAAGGATTTACAGTTACAGCTAGTGTCTGAGGCTGGATCTGAACTCAGGTCCTCTAGGCCCCAAACTCAGGACTCTGTGCAGTGAGCCACTTAGCTGCCTCACATCACAATACCATGCAAACAGCACTGGCTCTGCAGTCAAAGGGGCCTGGGTCCAATGTCACCTCGGATGTTTGGATATGTCACATTGCATCTCTCTGAGCTCAGTTTCCTCATTTGGAAAATAGAGAGGTTGGGCCAGATGGTTCTAGCCTACCATAAAATAAATGATTAAAGGTACTTTGGGGGGAAAATGCAATGCTCTGTAAAGATGACATTTATAATCAAATCTATGAAGGCACTTTGACGATTACAAAGCATGATGGGAAACCTAAAAAAAGTAATGACATTATGGGTCAAACAGGGTGGGGAGGGGAAGAAATAGATCAAAAGTTCTCTGGGCCATAAAACTCTATGGGATTCAAATTTTGGGCTAAGGTTCAAGTCAGATTTTATTTTATCCACATTTGCTTGTCTGTTCCTGATCTGAGTTAGGGCTTCATTTAGGCTCCAGATGGCTGCAAATTGCTCCTGGGTCCCTGATAACCACAGCCTGAATTCCTCACTAAGGGATACCTTTAAATTCCCTGCCTGCCTCCATACCTCTCGGAGTGCTGGTAAAGGCTGTGGTACTTTTACTGTTTACTTTCCTCAATGCGATATTCCTCCTGCAGTTACCATGTCAACACACCCAAGCCCTTTAGAAATAGGCAGTGACTTGCATTATATTCTGCAATGGTAACCTTTGAGGATGTTTGCCTTTTAGGCCCAAGAAACCCAAGCTAGGGGGAAAAAAAGGAGAGACTTTCTCCCTCTCTCTGGCCAGCCCTACCAGATCAAAGAAACAATGAGGGACTCTCACTTTTTTGGGGAGAAGTCATGCTGGAAGACAGAAAAGAGCTCTAAGAACTGCATTCTTCCGGGGTGTGTGTGTGTAAGTAATTCAAAGGCTCTCCTCTGTTGGGATCATAGGAGAGACTCAAGAAGAGACTTCATAGGCCATCTATTCTGATCTTAGATGAGGAAAACAGGGACTGGGGAGGTTTAGGGAGCTTGCACAGATAAGGTCGGAGTTGGAATTTGAACCCAAGCCCTCCAACTATAGAGTCTTACACAGTACTATTGGTCAACTCTCCAGACCATCCAGAGAGCCCCAGTTCTGTCTCTTGGTCAGCACTACCCCCCCCCTTTCAGGTAGGAAACTACTTCCCAGGACTTCCACAAGGTGGAAACTAGCAATATAAAAGAGAGCAAAATGCAGCCATCGTTCTCTCCATGCCCTCCATGGCAATTCCCTCAGAATTTCAAGAAAATACAGTACAATAACAAAGGGGAAGCTATAGTCCTATGGTCAAAAAGGCTATCCACTTCTCTTATGTCCCCTCCTGGTTTCTCAGGAGATTAGATTAGTTGATCCCCAAGGTCCTCTTCAACTATATAACAACTAAGGTTTCTTGTACAGAGTTCAAAGAAAATCCCCTTCTGAGTGAAGAATAATGGTCCTTCTTCCCTTCCCTATACAGCCTCCTACTTTCTTTCCTCTCAATTTTGTACCAGAAACACTTCCCCTCCATTGCATGGTGGAATCCATCCATTGATCAGAGCAGGGAAGAGCAGCTATGGTCCCCCACTACCCTCTGGGCAGAGAAGGCAAGTTTTTCCTTGGGCCTTCACCAAACCACAAGTTTATCCCTGCAGTGGCTAATTTCTGTCAATATTTACCACTCCAGCCTGGCCTCAAATGGGGTTTAAACAAACAAACAACAACAAGATAACCCAGCCTTCCCCATGGCCTGCTGGGGCAGGAGCTTGCCATGTGCTGGGTTACTTTCTAATCAGGCTGTCCTCCTTTGGTTCTGAGAAGAAACTAGAAGCTTATCTGCTCTAGTCACTGCAGGGAGAGGTATTGGGTGGAGGGTGGGACTCCCTGGTAGAGAAGGCAACCCTTAAATATGGATTCTCTGCCCAGTTCTTCCCAGTTCACCAGCATCCGATGGTGTGGGCAAGCTCCCCGAAGTTGGTTAGGAAAAAATCCATGGAACTGAATGGGGATCACAACATAACATCCTCACTTTTTTTGTTGTTGTTTGCTTGCATTTTGTTTTCTTAACTCATTTTCTTTCTTTTTTTTTAATATCTGATTTTTTTTTCATGTGCAGCAAGAGAATTCTATAAATGTTTATACATATTGATTTAACATATATTTTAACATGTTTAATGGGGGTGGGAAGAAGGAGGAGAAAATGTGAAACACAAGGTTATTCAAGGATCAATATTGTCAAATTATCTGTGCATTTGTTTTGAAAATAAAAAGCTTGATTTAAAAAAAAAAAAAGAAAACAAAAAAAAAAAATTAAGTCCAGAGTCAAGTCCAAATCAAGATGACTGGAGATGGCCCAGAAAGTACTGGATGACCTTGGAACTTTAATTTAAAAAAAAAAAAAAAAAAAAAAAAAAAGGAAAATGTCCCATGGTATCAGTCTATGTGCCAGACAAGAGAAAGTCTCAAGAGATCCCATTATGGGGAAAATGAAGTTAATAACAATAATAATAGCATAAATAATCAATAAGTATTCAAGTACTTGCTAAGTGCCAGAATTTAGAAAGACAAAGACAAAAAAATGAAATTATCTCTCATTGGAAACAATGAGCAGGCAGGAGAAAACAGCATGTGTATATAAGCAGAGGCAAGTTAGGTGGGGGCAGTTGGATGGTACAGTGAATAGAACACCACCTCAGGGAGGCCCTGAGTTCAAATCTGAACTCAGACACTTAGCACTTTCCAGGGAGTGACTGAGCAAATGGGTGGAGGTGGGGAGTAGAGAGTGCACTAACAACTGGGGGGTCAGGAGAAGTCTCATGGGAGGCCGGAGTTAAAGCTGAGTTTAGAAGGAAAGTAACAAGAGGATCATTGTCCAGAGCTACCTGGTCCAATAACCCCCATTTTAAAGATGAGGAAATTGAGACTGAAAAAATGAGATGACATCCCAAGGTCACATAGTAGGCAAAAAGAAGAGCTGAGACAGGATCTGTAACTTTAAATCCGGGGCTCCTTATTGTTGCTATTAACAAGTCATATTTGTATTGTGTAAAGCGGAAGTTTTGGTCTTTCCCCTTTTCCCCCCAGATGGGGAGAGATGGACAAAGGAAGGGAGAAAAAGGTTTTGTTGATTGAAAACATATACATAAAATTTAATTTTAAAATGTTTTCTGATATGTATGTACATTTTTAACACATTGGATTACATGCTCTCAAGGGGAGAAGGTGGGGAAGGGAGAAAAATTTCGAACACAAGGTTTTGCAAGGGTGAATGTTTCAAATTAGCTTTGCATATATTTTGAAAATAAAAAGCTAATATTTTTAAAAAAAACCAAACAACAACAACAACAAAAAAAAAACCAGCTTTCTGTTAGGTGTCCCAAAAGTCTGCACTATAACAATGTCTTCAACATATGATCAAACACTCTTCCAAAGCAAACCATTCCACTTTTAAACGATTCTAATTGCTAGCAAGTTTTTCTTTACATATAACTGAAATCTGCCTCCTCTGAAACCTCCACCCACCACTTTTCAAATGGCTCAGACAGACAAATAGAACAAGAGAGATCTAGGTCTAGATGGAGAACCTAGATAGCTCTTTGCTTTCTTGTGTGATCCTGAACACTTTCCCTCTCCAAGACCCAAGTTTTCTAAGAGATAAAATGGTATTTGGACCAAATTATCTCTAATGTTGTTTCTCGTTCTAAATCCTGTGATCACATAAGTCTAAACCTTCTTTTCAGATACTCTGAACCTCTCTTTCTTTTATGAAATGAAAATCCATAGTACCTACAATAGCAATTCAACAACCAAATAAGATATTGTATGTAAAGCTTTTTGATGGTCTTAAGGCATTATGGAAGAGCCAGTTGTTAGTATCTCAATCTATTATTATAATCCATCCACTGTACTCCTACTCTGGCCCCCTCAGGAATACCCCCAGGAGCTCTTCTGGGCTCTAGTGATCTCCACGTGGCCAACTGGGTCACCTTCCTCAGTCCACAGCAGGAATGGGCCTCTAAAGGCCAGTCTGCATCTCCCTTATTTTACAAAGGCCCGAAGTGAAGCCCAGAATTGAAACCAACCCCATAGCTTTCCCTACTGCATCTGGGGTGCAGAATAAACCTGACATTCCAGATAGAGTCCACCAAAAGCAGCCTATAGTAGGACTGTCACTTTTCATCCTGTGTACACTATGGGGCTCTCTCATGTAGCACCATATGACATTAACTTTCTTGGTTGGCCATGTCAGGCTGGTGACTCATTCTGAGCTTGCTGAAACCCCCAATCTTTTTTTTTTCATTCACTGTTGCCCGGCCTTCACCCCTATGTGATTGTGAAGGTGATTTTTTTGGGAAGCCAAGTACAAAAGTATACAAGTTATTCCAAAAGTCTTGTGCACTGAAGCTCTAACAGTTGAAACTGTACTAAGACTTTTTGGGACACCCTGTCTATTTCTCTCTTAAATTTCTTTTGGATTTGTTTATTGAAATTTGTTAAATTTCTGGATTTGTTTCTTTCTTCCTTATCTGTCAAGATCTTTTTGTATCTGAACTGTCATCCTTCTTAAATATCACTCATAATCTTATCTTTGCTACCATTAACCCTTCATCTCCAAACAAGGAAGAAAAAGCATGATATGACTCAACTGTGTCAAGATACTCAGTATTTTTGGAAGTTTTATGATATGAGTTTTATATTAACCAACCCCTATTTTTTTTCCCTAAAACTAGAGAGGCAAAGGAGGATGTAGGTTTTGTTCCAAGGGAAATAGACATAAATCTTTATAATCCTCACCTGAGATATCATCCTAAATGTCTCAGCTGGGTTCTCCATCACCATTTGGACCTAGCAGTTCATAAACAGCTTATCTGATATTTACCTTTTTACTCTTTAGCAAAACTTTTCTTGGTAATAAATTCATGATGTCAGAAAAATTGGAAGGGAGATGTTTAACCTACTTAAAGAAACAAGTTGTTTTCAAGAACTAGGCCTAGGCAGGACTACTCACCTGAATTTATTACACTAATTATAAACTTAAATATTGAAAGAATTCAAGATTTCCTAAGTTATGAGATCTTCAACTCTCCTTTCTACTTCTTAGGTGATGGTCTTTATGATTTACTGTGCCTGAAAATTCAGCCAGTGATTTAATGTGATGAATTCAGCAAGAGTCCTCTGACAACAGACATACAGCTAAATTCAGAAGTTTTCCTTGAAATCTTTTCAGCCTGGAAGGACTTGTCAAAGCTTTCTCTGCTGGTACAACCTACAGGAACCCAAAATCACCTCTGAGCCTCAATGAGGAGGAAAAGCTTAATGGAAGATTTAAAAATTATCCTTTTCAATTGTACATGTTTAACCTAGGGATTGCTTGATAGGGGAAGAGAGGAGTGGTGAGAGGGTAAAAAGTTTGGAACACAAGGTTTTCCAGGTATTTGTAAATGTCAGAGGGAAGGAAGGAAGGAACGGAAAAAAGGAGGGATACAAGAGAAGGAGGAAGGTAGGAAGGAAGGGAAGAAAGGAGGGAGGAACAGAGGAAAGGAAGGAGAAAGGAAATTAGATATAAATACATTCAGAGTACATGGAAGGTAGGCACTACCAACTGAAAAAGTCCTTCTGCAGAAGGAAGGTTTTGAGCTAAGTCTTGAAGGAAGCCAGGACATCTTGGAAGTTAAGAAGGAAGAACATTCCAGGAATGGGGGAAAGAAAGTCACAGCAAGGTACAGAAATGGAGATGGGATGCCATGTGCAAGAACAGTAAATAGATCAGTGTTGCTGCACATGGAAGGGAGTGAGGTGTAAGAACACTGGAAAGGTGAGAAGGGTTTTAAAAGTAAAAGTGCATTTTTATTTGATTCTGGAAGAAACACGGAGCTAATGGGGTTTAATGAGTAGGGAGGTGATGTGATAGTTTAAGAAGATCTCTTTGACATCTGAATGAAAGATGAACTGGAGTGGGGAGAAGCTTGCTGCAGGAAGACCAATCAGGCAGCTATTTAACAGCACAGATACAAAGGAATGAAAGCCTGAACCATACTAGTGGCTATGTGACTGGAGAGAAGAAGATATATCCGAGAATGGTTGTGAAGGTGGAAATAACATTTAGTAACCTGGCTATGTCAGGTAAGTGGGAATGAGGATATGAGAATAACAAAGCTGCAAGCCTGAGCGACTAGGATAAAGATGATCCTTCCAGCGTTTCCATAGGGAAGCACTTGGGAGAAAAGACAGACATTCTCTGACTTCAGAAATCATGAGCTGGTCTCATCTATAGTTGGATAAGTGAAGAGAAGACTATCAGATTGAGACCTTGGAAACCTCATTGTGGACCTTTTGAAAAAGAGAAATAAAATGTGTCTTCTTTTCAGTTTAAAAAAAGGGAGAAAAGACAGTTCTGTTTTGGACACGCCGAGTTTGGGATGTCTATACAACATACAGTTTGAGATGTTCAACAGGCAGTTAGTGATGCCCAAGAGAAAAGTTAGGGCTGGATATAGAGATCTGGGAAGAATCTTGATAACTGAATCCATGGGAGGAGATGAGGTCACCAAGTAAAATAACATTGGAGGAAAGGAGAAGAGGGTCCAGAACAGAATCTTGGGTACCCACAGTTAGTGGATATCACCTGAAAGAAGATCCATCAAAGAGTGAAAAGTCATACTGGAGTAGAATCAGGAGAGAGAAAAGTGTCACAAAAACCTAAAGAGCAGAGACAATACCGGACAAGAGATGACAAAGTCAAAACGCTGTGGAGAGGCTAACAAGAAGGAGCGCTGAAAAAATGCTATTATGAATGGTGAGACAGCCTAACAAAACAGGAGGGGCTCATCACTAGACCATTATCCTCCACTTGATGATTTATTTTCACCATGGCAAGTCATGAAATCATGCAAAAAAAGCTGCAACAGGCAAGGAGAGAGGTAGCATTGAAATCATGGACCTCTGGAAGTTAATTAAGTCATTTGTTAAAGCAGGTCCCATAAATCTACATTTAATAACACTTTATTTTTATTTAATATTTTTATTTTTACCCAGTTATATTTAAAACAATTTTTACATTTGTTTTTTAAAACTTTCCGTTTCAGATTCTCTTCCTTAAGAAAGCACCTTCGTTAAGAAAGCACATGTGAAATTATACAAAACATTTCCATAAAAGTTATGTTGTGAAAAGAAATAGATCTTCCCCCCCGCCCAAAAATAATAATAATAATAAAGTAAAAAAAAAGGAGAGAGGATATATTTCAATCTGTATTCAGATACAATCGATCCTTCTCTGGATATGAAGTTTTTTTTAACTTTTATAACATTTTTAATAAGTTCTTCAAAGTAATTGTGGATCAATGTATTGCTGAGAATAGAAAAGTCATTCACAGCTGATCATCCCAGAACATTGCTGTTACTTTATACACAGTACACTTCACTTCCCTTAAGTTCATGGAGGACTGTCCAGGTTTTTCTGATAGCATTCTGCTCATCATTTCCCACAGAACAATAAACTATAGTAACATATCACAGTTTGTTTATCTATTCCCCAACTGAGGGGCATCCTCTCAGTTTCCAATTTTCTGCCCTCAGAAGAGAGCTGCTATAAATACTTTTGTACATAAAGGTCCTTTTCTCTTTTTTTAGAAATCTTTTTTGGGATTCATTCTTAATAGTGGTATAGTTAGGTCAAAGGATATGCATGATTTTATAACCTTTTGAGCATAGATCATATCTTCTGATCATTTATCAATTGGGGCATTGCTCTTTTTTTTTTTTTAATAAATTTGACTCAAAATTATTTTTACAATTACTTCTAACTATATTCCCCCAATTTGTTCTATTCTCTTTCCTTTTGCCCAGTTCCTCCCCAAAAGTGTTTGCTACTGACCACTCCTCCCAAAATGCCCTCTCTTTTATCACCCTACCTCCTTCTCCTCCTACTTTCCTATAGGCTAAGATAGATTTCTGTGCTCATATGGATGAATAACACTTAGTTTAGTCTTCAGCTTAGATGTTTATGTATTTGAAAGTAATATAGAATCATTTATTTTTAAATACAGCTTTAATTCTCCACTGGTTTGATATCAGTCATTTTGGACGCTGTCCGGCTCTTTTGTAATGGACAGTTCCTAATTCAGAACTGCAGGTTACTAAGTTCTTACCCAAATGTCAGAGAAATAAGTACAATCAAAGTGAAAGCTATTCTCTGCTAGAATGAAGTAAAAGTAACTAAGAAAATTATATATATATATATATATATATATATATTTTTTTTTTTTTTTAAGTTTGGACCTGTAATTTCAATAGTTCAAGGAATTTCCTGTAAGGAAAATAACCTCTATGAATGTGCATCAGGTTGGTCTATCCACACTATCTTCTTTTTGGGAGAGGCAACTGGGATTAAGTGAGTTATTCAGGTCACAAAGCTAGTACTTATAAGAGGCTGGATTTGAACTCAGGTCCTCCTGACTCCAGGGCCATTGCTCTGTATAGTTAACACCATACTTCCCCTACAATATCTCAAATACATCTTTTGCATCCACCTTCACGGTGCCCCTCTTCACATAATTCCCCCTACACATGTTCTCTCTATTTATCTAAATCTTATCCATTCTTGAAGGTATAACATTCAACTCCCGACTCTTCCTTCCAAATCTTCCTTGAATTCCTGAGCTCACAGGAATCTCTTCCCTCCTCTGAACCTGCTTCCATTCTAAGTCTGTAACTTATTTGGTTTTTAGCATATTCTACATTGAGGACAGTCCTGGATCTATTTATAATGTTGTGGGAAAAGTCCCAAGAACAGTTCAAATCTTTTATCTATCATAATACTAGCTACATGGTCTTGGGCATATCATTTGCCTTTTGAGCAGTAATCTGCAGAACTTTCCTTACAGTGTGTTGTGATAAGTCAAAGGAGCACCTTGTCAATTAAAAAGTACTATTTAAAAAAAACCAACCTTGGCCAAACTAGCTAATCTCTCTAAACCTCCCTAAATTTCTGCATCTATTAAATGTGATAACTTACACTTAAAGAAGTAATAATGTATACTCCCCAATTTAGAGCTGCTGTAAGAAAACTCCATTTTAATAAATCTTTTAAAAATACTATAGAAGTAGGAACTATTATTATTAATTTCTATAGTATCTGTTGTATAAGCTCTGTTTCTCCAACTAAACTACAATTCATGAGGGTGAAGTTTATCTTGGACTTCTATGTATCACCAGGATTCACCAAAGCAGACAATTCAATATTTGCAGATTTGATTAAAAGCCAAAAGATTGCTCTGTCAGGGGAAAGAAAAGTAATTAAGCAATGTGAGTTTCTGTGTGAAAAACAGCGGGGAAGGGCAGTTTGGGGGATTCCCAGTGACTAAGCTCTGGGTGAGACATACATCAAACCTGAGAGGAGCTCAACGGGCTCCTACTGGGAACCAAGAACAACAAATGTCCGACCCTCCCCTCCCCACAGAGCCTGAGTAACAGAACTGAAGCTACCCGAATCACCAAGATTAGAAATAGAAAGCACAAGGTTGTACAGATCTTATCATAAAAGTAATAAAGAACAACTAAACGCCAGATATAAAGCTTTACAGTTTACAAAGGATTGTCCAAGAGGCAGTCCTATAAAGCAGGAAGTACATGTTTAGCACTGGTTTCCTCCTCTGGGAAAGGGGGGGATAAGAAAGGTTAAGACTTGCCCCAAGATAGGGCTTGAATCTGTATCTCACTGGTCAAGCACTGCCCTCTTTCCACTGAATATGGAGGCTTTCCTTTCCATTTTGGACAGTGGGAACAAGGAGTCCAAAGACCTAGGTTTTAGTCTTGGTGCCACCTCTAATTCATCCACATCTTAATTAATAGCCACCCCTTTCTGGACTTCAGTTTCCTCACACGTTAAGTGACAGAAATTCTATGGTTCTATATCCAACATGCCTTTCCTTTTTGGGTAAACACTTAATGAGTAGCTATATAATTAATTTCTCATGGATGACAATTAAAGAGAGCTCTGCCTTTTTTCACAAGCTTGAAGGTCATAACACACATCCTCCTGTCTGATTAAGATTGTACTTAGCTCCTCCCAGTCAGTTGTACTGTTGTCTAAAATTAAGAAGCTTTTTTTCCAAAAAGGGGAAAGGAGAAAGGATGGGATTAATATAATAGACTGTTATCCACAGTTGCTGGGAATTTGAGGGATGCTATTTTGAATCAGAGGTCAGCAAGGTCAATTAAAGAAGAGAAGGATGACTTGGAATAATGTTCTTTCACACAAAACTAAGACAGCTTTTTGGAGGACAGATTTAGCCAAAGAATGGAAGAAGCTGGAAACCAGCATTGAGGTGGAAAGGGTCACTCGTTTATTTTATTTGTATCCCCAATGTCTAGCATATAGTAGGTGTTTAATATGATTAAATATAAAACAATTTGAGGAGGAAGAGATCGCTTAGTATTAGGGAGCTGAGATAAGGTTTCCCAAAGAGATTCTTTGTAAAAATCATGGAAAGAGGAAACGTCAAATTTAGAGAATATCAAGTAGACCTTTTTTGCTGGATATCAAATGTATACAAGAAAATAAGATGAAATAGGCTATAAGAGTCATCCCGTGGGGGGCTTTGTTACCAAGATGAGGTGCTTGTACTGCAGTCAAGGAGCAGGAATTCCCTGAAAGTTCAAGAGCACAATAATGATATATTCATGGCTAATGCTTCAAGATTTTTTTAGCAGTTATATGGAAGATAGAAGAGAAAAAGGAGGCATTTTAGATACCAAGAGTTCTATCAGGAGATCTGTAGGAGCTCAGGTGAGGGGGAATGAAGATGCAAGTAGAGAGAAGGGAGCATATTTTTAAAATGTTATGAAGACAGAATAGATGAGGTTTGGCAAGAAACTAAATATTGGGAAGGGGTCAGTGAGAAACGGAAAAGAATCAAGAATGACTTTAAGGGTTCTGAATCTGAATGATTAGAATAATTGTGGTGCCCTCAATTGAAATATAGATGTTTGGAGGAAGGATAGATTTCAGAAATATTAAAGAGATTTGTTTAAAGTATCACCGAATTTTAAAAATTGAAAGGGACCTCAACAGCCAACTTGTTCAATCTACACCCTAAGTAATTTCCAGTATGACAATATAAGCTTTAACTCATCTCAGTTAAAAGGCCTTCAATGAAGGGGAATCCTCCATCTCCCAAGGGGACCCATGCCATTTTGGAAAGGCTTCACTTGTGAGAAAGTTTTTCCTGACATTAAGATCAAATTATGCCCTTTGCAATCTCCATTCCACTTGTTTTGTTTTCTGAAGCTAAAAAGAACAACTTGACAACCTTTCAAATTCTTGAATCTATCTTCGCTCCATTCCCAAGTCCCTACCATGACTGGCTTTCTCTCCCCCCTCCCCCAGGTTAAACATCACTAGTTCTTCTGGCTTGATCTTCAAGAGTTTGAGATGCCTACAAAACATTCATCTGAAAATATCTAACTGGCAGCTATTGAGGCGGGGTTGGAACTTAGGAGAGAGGTTAGAGCTGAATAGATCTGCATAGAGATGACTAAATCACTGAACCCATATTAGAAAGGGAGAGAGAGTGAAAGGAGAAAGGAGGGAGAGAGAAGGAATGAGAGTATGAGAGAAAGAGAGAGAAAGATAAGGGGGAAAGGGAGAGGGAGGCAGGAGGAAAGGAAGAAGAAAAGGAAAGAGAAAGAGAGAGTCAAGAGAGAACAAGAATAGAATCACATTATGGTGATAAAAATGACATTTATTCGACAGGATGAAGGGAAATTACCACCACATAAATTCAATAGGCTCAAATAAAAAAAAACCCTAATCCATTTGTATTTGAAACTTCTGAATACATGGATACTCTGTAAATAAATTAATAAAAACCCTCCCCAAGTAATGGGAATGATTGGCATTTGGGAACTGGGAAGCATGAGATGAGGTTTGGTAGCTCTGTATCCCGCCTACTCAAAAGATGCTGAGCCCAGAAATGTCCATTTTCCTATCTTTCAACCACTCGGATGCAAAGGCCTCTGGGAACTGACTGCACACCCAGCAGACAAATGCCACCCTCTGGCAGTGACCTCCATTCGGGAGAAAGAAACAAAGTCCTTTATGTTCACTAGCAAAGGCACGCACACCCAGGACGCCTGGCAAGAACTTGGCTCCCAGACGGCGCTGCTCAAAGGGACGACTTTAAGTAAATAAGCGCAATTCCAAATACTTCGCATTCCCCTCTCAGGCCTGAAGAACGTGTCGGCGTTTGGCACATCGCGCCTCTGGTGACATCGAGGCTGCTGCTGTGTCATAGCCCGGATATGATGACAAGCCTCCATCATGCCTGAGCAATGCTCCCTGCCCATTGGTCCTGAGCTGCAGAACAGAATTTCTCTCCTCTGCAGGCAGAGGCAGCTGGGTGGATGGAAGGCTCCCATTGGGAGCCAAACTCTTCAAAAACCTGAGCGTTCCAGCATTAGAAGCTAGCAAATGTCCAGGAAGGTGTGGAGTTGCGGCGAGAACTCTGTCACGGGCTCACCAGAGAACTCCCTTTTCCCTATCAATACAACCAAAAATGTGTAGGGACAGACCCTTCTTGGAAAGTCAATTCATCAAGGCCACTGAGGGAGAGCAAAGGAATGTCACTTTCCTTTCCTGACCATCAGATACTTACTCAATTCAGAGGCACATTGGCCTTGATCACAGGTTTTGTAAAAAGGGGATTATATCTAACCCTTCATTTTACAAATAAAGACCCTCCCCAGCCAAAAGAGGAAATGACTAAATCCCAAGGATCTTACACAATAGATGAGATTTGAATGCAGGTTTTCTGCTTCTGATGCTGGACCTGTTCACTTCAACAGGATCTTCCTAATGTACCCTCTAGCAGTGATAATCATATTTGGATTCCACAAAGTGGTTTAAGGAAATCTAAGGAGTTAACCATAAAGCTCCCCTTTAGGACCCTCTCAGCATGAGTCATTCAGTGCATGTTCAGGGGATTGAACACAAGGGTCACAGGATTTAGAGCTGAAAAGGATCTGAAAAGTCATTTAATACAACACCCCTCATGATGAAGAAACTGAAGCTTGGAAAAATTAAATTGATTGCCATGAGGCTCCTGGCAATAAGTGACAGGGCCAGGGTAGGAACCCAGGTCAGATCCTGACTTTTACTGTAGAATTACCATAGTTGTCTGTTTTCTGGGGACTAAAAAAGAATGGACAAATCCAAGCAAATCATTCTCTTAATGTCACTAAATGACTCTAAAAAGGGACAAGGACAACTTAGAAATCAATCCAACAATTCAGCAAAATTAATTTTCCTAATAAGTCCTCCACTCCCCAAACTAAAAGTTACCTTTAAATACAACCTCCCTGTCACTTACTATGACCTAGTATCTAACCTGCTGGGAAGTTCTGGTTGAGAACTTATTTGCCAATTAGAAGATTTCTCTGTGTTCTTGGTCACTCCCTAGAGAAAACTTTTTATTTCTCCTTTGCCAAGTTAAGGGCAGGCTTAAGGAATGTGTTGATCTGGGTCCAAACAGAATCTGCAGATTGCTCTACAACACTACTTATTAGAAGGAAGTCATCCCCCTTAGGGGAGAACCAACGCAGATGGGCAGAGGACAGATGTTAAAGTGGGCAGATGGTGCTGTAAATTAACAGGGAGAAGGGCCCAGCATCAATAATCCTCAGAAGCTACTCAGACAAGTAGAAAAAAGTAAGCTCTATGTACTTGACTGTCTTTTGTTGAACCTTGGAAAAGCACTGGGGGGTTTCGAAAGGAATCTTCTGCATTCCTCTGCTCATGAGGATCACTTAAGAAAATATAGGAAGCCACACCAAACTACTGGGAGGCTATGGTGTTATCTTGCTAACAGTCGGACCTGAACAATGCCAGGAGAAGGGGTGTGATCCTGTAAGCCACATAGTCCAAACACAAACAGAGCTAACCCGGCCCTCCTCCCTTGTTCTCCTCCAGGCATCAAAAGAGCCACATTGTCCATCACCCTGGAAACCCTGAACACAATACAACGGAAAAGATGTTGGAGGTTCAAATCCACACTCCTTCCTGAATACGTAGGTTCAGACCCTTCTTGGGAAGTCAATTCATCAAGGCCACTGATGGAGAGCAAAGGAACATCATTTTCCTTTCGTGACCATCAGATACTTGGTCAGATCAAACAAATAGCAGAGAAAGGCATCTTGGATCTAGTCTATCTTCCCCCCCAAAAAAATTAAAACAAAAAAAATAAATAAACCAACATCTGTATACTTCCTTCCTCCCCTTCCATGTTCCCCTTTCCTCCCACTAATCCACATTAAAGACAGATGTAGAAACCTGATCTTTTAAAGGCTAAACAAAAAAAGTCTGATAATATGACTGGGACCAAGTAGTATCATATGGTGGAAAGGGCAATGCCTTAGCGATTAGAAACCCCAACTAATTGTGTGACGGCAGGCAAGTCACAAACTCTCTGGGCCTGAGTTTCCTCTTGCCATATGAGAATAACATTGTTGCAAAGGAATAAATAGGCTAATACATCTTGACTTATAAACTTTAAGGTTCTAGACAAATTTGAGTGATCATTGCTATTAAGTCAGAGAAATCGGATCCCTGAGACTTCAGCTAGGAGCCCAGAGGAAGAATCCACAACAGTATCACAATGACCAAGAAGCTCAACGCTGAGCAAAAAATATTCAGTCAAGCTAAGAACAATATTCATCTCTTAAAAAATGCAAAACAGCCCTAAATACATATGCACAGTCATATGAACACATTTTATTTTTCAAAAACCCCTGGGGACCAGAGCTGCTGGGTGGTTGTCTGGGCTTTGGAAGACCAAAGAACAGCAGACTTAAGGTCCCAGAATTAGGAGGAATTCAAGGGTCAAGTCAGGGCTGCATACCTGATCTGGGTTCCTCCATCAGTAACTTTCTATGTAAGTTGTCCCCTTCATTAAAATGTGAGCCCTTTGAGGAAAGACTTTTGCCTTTGTATTTTTAGTACTTGATACAGAAAGTACCTATTAAATTTGTGGTTGTTAACCATGACCTTTCAGTGCCTCAATTTTCTCATTACACCTTCTCTGAATACAAAGAATAAATAAATGCAAAGAAGAATGACACCCCTCCCCACCAGGGATGTCCAGAGCTTCCTGGGTCAATTCTACACCATCCCCCACCTGCTCTCCCATGCCTAGATATGGAGGCAGTGGTCACTAAAAGTCAATATAACTTGATCAAGAAAAAAGTCACTTTGATTAGTTGACCGGTCCATCTGGGAAAACTCCATTAGGATTTTCTAAGTCTCATCTGAACAAAGCTATTGCTGTAGAAAAATGGGAAGAGGTGAGTCGATTATAGTAAAGTTACATAGATTTCTAAGGAGTCTTATTTCAGGACCCCCCAGAGCAATCATTCATCATGTGATGAAATCTAAAAAAGGCAGTGTGCTGTAGTAGATAGGCAGCTGGCCTCAGAGACAGAAAGATTTGGGTTAAAATTCTACTTCATGACTGTGTGAACCACTCTTGTTCTCTAGGCAACTAAAAACTAAATCACAAAATAGGTGCCTATTAGCATTGTTAAAGAGCAGCCAGGTGTTATAGTGTCTAAAGTCAAGAGAACTCTTCCTGAATTCAAATCTGGCCTGGGCAAATCACTTAATCCGATTTGCCTCAGTTTCCTCATTTGTAAAATAAGCTGGAGAAGGAAATAAGAAATCACTTTAGTATTTCACAAAGAAAATCCCCAATGGGATCACAGAGGAGTTAGACATGATTGAAATGACTGAACAACAACCAAAAAACATCATTAAAGAGAATTTCTTCGCTGAAGGCTCCTGATACCATTAAAAACAGTCCAAAGAAAAAGTCAACCTTGAAGGAAGTTTCTACTGTTATATCCTAACATTGATATCTATGACTTTGATTAAGCCATAAATGACAAGTTTATCTACTTATCAGAACATTAACTTAAAACGGTATTATACAACACAATGAATGCCAGAAATCAAAGTCTTGATAAGACTGACTCTAGAATAACATTTAATAGACAGATATACAGTCGTGCTTGGGTTCCAAAATCAATGTCCCAGACAGGATGGGGGTTCACATATAGCTAAATGGTTCAGATAAAACTACCTTGGGTTGAGTGGTCTGTAAAGTTTTACATGAGTCAAAGTGAGCTATGGCATCAGCAAACCTAATTTAATAATGGGCTGCAATTAGAAGGGGATCAGGGCTAGGATGAGAGATATGATGGTTCTGCTATAACCTGCTCAGACCCCACTGGGAGTACTGAACGCCATTTTAGAAAAGACAATGAATGAAATGAAGGCAGAGGATGGTGAAAGGCCCCAAGATCATGTCTTAGATGTTGAAAGGAAATGGGAATAAGTCTGGAGAAGGGAAGACAGGGAGATGGAAGAGGAGGAGGAGGGGGCTTTTTAAATGCTTGAAGACAGCTGCCCCATGGAAGGTAAAGTAACAAATTCCCTTCTTAAATCTACTGTGAGACTTTAGGTCAAGATATTTTAACCTCTCTGTTCTTCCATTTCTCAGTAACCTCCACTGAACGCCTACTGCTGAGAGATGGATGATAGATATAGGCAGAGGATTTAGTAACCCTCACAGCTAACATTTATACAGCCCTTTGATGTTTGCAAAATGCTTTACAGGCTTAGCACAGTGCCTAGCACATAGATGGCACTTGATACATGCTTGCTGATTTGACATTCCTTATTTTATACTGTTTGATATTGTGTCATGAGTGACAGAACCTTAGAATTGAAACGAATGTTAGAGTTCATGAAGTCTCGCCTCCAAAACAAATGTGCCCTATAATATTCCCAAAAAACGGTCATCTAGCTTCACTACTTTCCTAGGCAGCCCACCTTGCCTCTCGCACTGAATTTTAACTCCCTACTAGTCAAGACTTAGGAAGGAAATTTGGTATCGTAGGGGAAAAAAAATCCTGGATCTGGAATCAAAAGACTTAAGTTTGAATCTCAGCTGCAAAAATTACTAACATCACAACTCTGGGCAAAGGCCCTTTTACATCTCTAAGATTCAAACACCTCATCTGTGAAACATATCCTTCCTGGACTTAAACTACTTCTCAGAATTAAAATAAGGAAAATTGCTTTGTCAACTTTTGAAAAGTGTGAGATGGTATAATGTTTTTTTTTTTCTTTTCCTACAGCCCTCAACTCACCTCCAGCATTAAACAAGAACAAATATATACCATTCAATAATAATAATGGTACACCACGACTATGCCTCACGTCACACTTGGACCCAGGTCCTTTCACTCCAACCCCAGTGCTTTTCCTACTATATCCTGTTTCCCACCAACAAACATCTGTTGGTTTTTAGAAGAGGAGAGAATAAACATTTATATAATGTTTTGTACGTGTTGGGTACTATGCTAAGCATTTTACAAAAATTATTTCATTTGAGATTCATAACAACCCTGAGAAAAAGGTGCTCTTATTATTGTTGAGAAAACTGATATAGACATAAGGCAAATGACTTTCCCAGAGGCACAAAGCTAGTAAACTCAGGTCTTCTTGACTCTAAGTATATGGCTCTCTATTCATTGTGCCACTTCCGCTGCCTCAGTGTTTAACAGTAATACTTTTTCATTCATTCATTAAACAAATGTTTAATTTAAGCAAAATGTTTAATACATGTGAATGCATGTTTATCCAAGTGGATATAGATTGGGGATAGAGATGAGCCATTAAGGGATTGATTCTTCCAGGGCCTGAGTAGTTCCTCCCACCTCATGGCAGGGATGAGGTGATGTGGGCCAGTTACCCTAAGAAGTACAGCCAAGGAAATGACCTACATCCCATTGGGTACCAGCCATCATCTCAGAGGCAATAAAATGCACGAGCTACAACACGTCATGGTGATATTGTAGTTTAAAACACACACACAAAACTAATTCCAAAAAAACATTAGATTTGAAACCAGAGGCCTGCAGCTAACAGATCTCTAAGATCTATCTAGCTCAAAATTCTAGGTTATCTTCCCAATGACCTATTTCCTAATTACCTGGGATAGCTTCTCCATGACCTCTGTACCTGTCACTAACCCTTAACCCTAATTCCAATGATTTTCTGCTAGTTCTAAAATGCCCATTTTCAGACGCTCAGAGTCCCTCTGCCTCTCGCCCCTTCACTCCTCCCTATGTTCTACCATAGCCTCCACCATGATGAGTGAGCTCCAAGTGGCCTTTGCCAAGACTTTACTCTCTGGGGTCTGGTGGGAACAAGGCAGCAGGCCTGACAGGTTTCCCATCTGTTGCCAATGCCCAATGGTGCCTGAATGCCAAGCAACTCCTCCACCACCCTGTGTGCAGGATTTCTAAATAAAACTCCCTATTTTGCGTGTCTAGGGCCAAGCTGGAAAGGCAGTCTCCTGAAGCTTCAGGCCTGGGTGTTCTTTCACACCCAGCACAAGAGGAAATATTTCTAAAGTGCAAGCGTGTAGGCCAGTAGGGGACGGGGAGGGGCCTGGGCTTGGGAACAAGCCCTTGGAAAATACTGCTGAAAATAACTGCGAAAGAAAGGGAAAAAACCACCCTCTTTTCTGTTACTGGGCTTGGCAAACAACAGGTGCAGGGTGAGGCTGCCCCCAAGGGTGGCTCCTGATGGAGAAGGGCTGTGCCCCTGGCCCCCCACCTTTGCTTCGGATAAGCTATAAAACAGGAAACTGGGGGGCAGGGTTGGGAGGAGGAGGAGAGGCAGAGAAAGGGGGTACAAGGACACTGCTTGTCAAAGGCATCCTGAAAGTAAAAACAACCCATGTGACTGTTTTGAGAGTGTCACCACAAAAGAGAGATAAAAGTTGATTTCCTTCCATCTTTATTTTTCTCCTTTCTGCTCCAAGGGAGCAGCTTCTATGAGAAGAGGAAGGAAAGACCCCGAGCTTTTGAGAGGAGCTCCATATCCTGCTTCTTCCCCCCAGCCCTTCTCAGAACAAAACCCAGGGGGATCCACTGCTGGCTTCAGAGCTAGGAAAGGCTTCCTGGACCCTCATGAGCAGAACGCCACTTTCTGGAGAAAACATCTACAAACGTATTTCTAAGAGCTTTCAGGCCAAAAATATACTTCATGCTTCTGAGGCTCCCTTTGTCTCTGACTGCTGATGCACCTGGGAGACCTTTGAAGGACTAAGCCTATGCCAAGTACAGCCCTCCACCTGGATGATTATCCCATTCTCGGAGGTTTGGGCTTCTCTCATTTTATGTTTTCACTGCACAGCAAAAGAGATTCTGCGGGCCAGTATTCTATACTCTCTGTGGTCTTAGAATCAATTCCAGCCTCAGTTCAGTTATTCTGCTCAGGGTTGTTCAAAACTCCTGGGCTTTTACCCCAGAAATACCTGTGACTAAGTTTCACATCCTATAGAACTCTTTAAAAAGTGTAAAAAAAAATTAAATTAAAAGATTGGGGCAAGACATTAGCTCTCTGGGATTCATCTCCAGGTCGGCAAAAATGAAGGAGCCTGATAAAATACTTAATCTCCAAAGGCCCCTTTTAGCTTTATAAACAAACCAAAACTTCGCCATAACTTGATCTCTTGTGATTACAGAATCACAGATCTAGAACTGAAAAGGACTCTATCACCTTACATTAATGTCAGAAGTAAGTTTTGAAAGCAAAACCTTGACTGCAGAGCCAGTGCATTTTCCACTGTACCACACTTGTGTTGATCAAAAGGATTATGATTTACATATTAACAGTTTTTCTCTGTTGTAAAAAGATCACCTATCCTACTAATTTCTACCCAACTTAAATGCCACTTCTATAATATATCTTTCTTGATGCCCTTAGGAGAGGAAAGGTTCTTAACCTTCAAGGGGGTAGGGGAAAGGAAGAAGGCATCTGGTAAAACTAGGGGATAATACATTATTTTTTAAAATTCATACTTGAAGGAACTTTTTTTCTGCTCTCTGGCAGCTCCTTTTTCCCCACTGGTGAGTTCCTCCTACCAGGCCTCTTTTTAGAGGAAGAGGCCACGGATAGCCTTCCCAGCTGTATGACTCTCTGGAAACCAAGCTTCATCCATAATCTCATCCTATCCATCTGACCCAGGGGCCTCTTTAGCCCTGCCAGCCCCCTTCTCTTTTTGGCGAGTTCCTTCTGGGGCATCTGTTTGGGAGAGAGGCCTGTATCAACCAACTTCTTTCTGGCTTTCCTTACTTCAGCACTCACCGCCTCAGCACCTACTGCTTTCCAGCTCCCTTTTGTGTGTTGCCTTGCCCTATTAGATAATAAGCTCCTTGAAGGCAGGGCTTGCCTTTGTTTTTGCTTGTATCTTTATCCCCAGAACATACCTCAATGCCTGGTACATAGTGAGTCTTAATAAATGGGTGTTGCCTTGGTTTCCATTTCAGTTAGAGATCAGTGAAAATAAGGATGTAATTTCCTACCCATTCAAGTTCATGACCCTACCCTAATAATAACACTTTCCCATTTGGAGCTCAAATTTGTAGTGTATTTATGTATATTTTGTATTATAACTACCTTATGAGCATAATACAATGACTTATGAGCAAGAAGTGATACAGGAGAGAAGATTGAGAAAATATGATCAGAAAAGATGGATTGGTCATGATGAGAATAAAGGATAATAGACAGCTTGTGTTGTCTTACATGTGGGGTTAAAGCATTTCCTATCAGAAGTGATGGCCTTAGAATGCAAGGAAAGACATATCTACTTTTTAATAGTATAGTAAAGGAATGTGTATTGCTTTACTATACATATCCATTCTGAGAGTTTTGTTTTTCTTTTTCAGTGGAGGAAGGCAGGGAAGAGAAAAAGGAAAGAAGATGGATTCTATTTAATTGGATGAAAATTTAATTTTTAAAATGATCTGCAGAATCAATCAATCAACAAGCACCTATGCCAACCATTAGACCTATAAAAACAAAAATGAAACTGTTCCTGTCTCCATGGAACTAGTATGTTTTGGGAAGAAGGCAGCATGTATATGCTTAATATATAAACCTTTACCTGGCTCCAAATCTTATTTCACATTCTTTCCTTTCATGGACTCTCAGGCAAACTAGACTAACTAGTCACTGAACTCAATATATCTTCTCCTGCCTCCACAGCTTGACAAAAGTTGTCCCCAGTACCTAGAATGTATTTTCATTTCCAACTTGTAGAAATGTATTTTCCTTGAGTTCTACTCAAATGTCACTTTCTCCCAAGAAGCCTTCTGATTCCCTAGTTGTTACTACTCCCTCTTTCCTCAAATGTTCTTGTTACCTTGACTCCATTGATTGATTCCCAGCTCCTCTGACTCTGAAGTCACTATAATTTCCATTATATCATACGGACTCTGTAAAGTTATATCCTTTTATTGGAAGGATTTAGTGGCTCAGTGGTTAGAAAGACCCAATTTCAAATCCAGCTTTAGAAACTCACTAGCAATGTGACCCTGAACAAGTCACTTAATGTTTGTCTCAGTTTCTTAAACTATAAAATGGAAAAAAAAAATAGCATCTATTATCCTGAGTTGTTGAGAGGATGAAGTGAGATGTTTGTAAAAAGCCTGGAACATAGTAGGCTCCATATAGGTGCTTATTTACTTCCCCTATAAGAATTTAGTTCATTGAGAGCAGAATCTATTTGGTGATTTTTTTTTGTCCTTGCACCCTAAGTATTCACAAGACACACAGACACACACTCACTCTCTCTCTCTCTCTCTCTCTCTCTCTCTACATATATTTATATATGTATATATATATACATACACACACACATACACATATATGTGTATATATATGTATAAATGCATCTATACATGTGATCTACAAATGTACATATAAACTCTATACACACATATAATAGGTACTTAATAAATGTTCATGAAACAAACTAACCCAGATTCATACAACAAAAGAAATAACACTGAAGTCTTAAAAAAAATTCCAGGATTCTCTCAAATATATTATTAACATGTTCTACTTAACGCAGGGTAGAGACTGAGAAGTTATCCGAGAGGCACCCAGCACAAGGGGCCGCCAGGAGTGGTTTATTCACTTGCCCGGTGGGCCAGCCCAGACTGACCCAGTGCCAAGCTACCCCTCACCCCCACACCCATCATCAAATTATCAGACCTTTTCATTTAGCATGTAGCTTTTCCAGGCAGACAAAAGCAAAGCTGAGTCAGACTGCTTTCCTTTCCCCAATTGTTTGGGGAAAGACAAAAAGGGCGCTGACTCTTCGGGCTCATCGAGCAAACACCTGATCGCTTGCCTAGGAAACCAGGCATGGGGTTATTAGCAGCTCAGGGTCACACGGACAGACACACACACTCTTCCTCCCCCCTCTGGCTAACTGTACTTTCAGTGACTGAAAAAAATCACCAGAGCAGAAGGCAGCACAGTTCCTGATTTACTGATCCTTGCAAATAAAGAGCCAGCTGATTCTCCATCCACCTACTCAATGCTCAAGCCTCCTCTTCAAATTCACTCCTCCCCTTATTGTCCCTTGGCAACTAATATATAATTTAGAGTCCACATTGTCATATGCAGCAAAAGGCAAGTGCCTATGAATTAGTAACAAAATGCGGGTGCCGGAAGACAGGGACAAAAACATATCAACAGTCACTTGCACAATTACACAAGGTTAAATCTATAACCTACTTTTTTTCACCCTTGGTTACCTAAGGACAGAACAGTATGAGATCAGAAACCCAAAGGAGAAGGGAAAAGGACTTTCTGCCTGAATTACATGTAATGAAAACCATTTGGTGACTTCCTCATTCTCCCCTCCAATTCATAATAACCATCCTTCACCTCATTTGATCATTATAATAACCCTGGGAGATGTTCGAGATATGCAGGAAAGAATTATTGCCTCCTACTTTACAGATGAGGAAACTAAGGTTAGAGATTAAGTGGCTCACCAGTTGAGCCTGGGCTGAAATCCTGATTTAAGGCCTAGGGCTTTTTCCATGACACAGCATTATCTCAACCCTTACTCTCCACCATTCAACCTATTTCCCTTCTAGATCATTTTAAGTCTTATATACTAGGAATGCTATATAATATATGGCATATATGTGAAAAGGCCAGCATATAACTCTTGGTCTAGAAGGGAGATGTCATGAGCTCCCTATTACTAAGTCTTTAAATAGAAATTATATAAGTGCTTATCAAGAAGGTTATGAAAGAGCTCTCAGTTTACCTATCAGCTGAATTGGATGAACTCTTCTCAATATGAGTACCCACGATTCATTAGAACTGAAATGACAACTATTTTTTCCAAGGACATGATACGTGGACTCAGTTGGGGAAAGGTAGTCTAGTGCTCATTAAAAAAAAAAAAAAAGAAAAAGAAAGAAAAAAAAAAAGCCTATTTTGCTCTGTAAGCCTTGACACACACACACATACCCCACCCCTGACCAACGTCCCTCAAAAAAAGAAAACCCCTATCAATATTCTCTTTCTGCAATGGTACAAAGAGACCTACATCAATCATTAGGCACTTGAATGAAAGTGGTATGACAGGGTCTATTATTCTCTTGAAGTACACTCGTCTTTTTTCCGAACAGCTGCCAGACCCTATTAGATGTACAGAATGAGGGCTGAGCAGGGATGGGATCTGCTATTGAAAAAGGGCAAACAATAGGCCCCTTTACATAGGGGATTCAGTCTCTGTATAACATCTGGCCAAAATCAATTTTTGACCTAATGTTACTTTCATTTACTATCGGACTTGGTTTCATATGTAGCCTGTCATCTCACTGAGCATTAGAACCTGTGCTAAGGCTGTCCTGAAAAGGCTTTGGGGGTGTGGTCAGCCTGCAGTCACACATGGAAGAAGCACTTCTGATCAAGGAGTCTATTTTCGTAGTCTTGGGCTCTGCCCGGATTTTTTCCTCCCTAGTTCTCATAGTTTCAAGTTTCTGAATCCTTGAGAAAGTGGTCTTAATTCTTTATCAGAGGGAGTTGGGCAGTTTGTGAAGAAAATGAGAGTAAATAGCTTTTAAGTCACAGTAAAGCTAGAGTACAAATGCACCATTTAAACTGGAGAATTTTAGGACAAATGGATTGCTACCTTCTTTAAAAAAACAAACAAAAACAACCAAAAACAGAAAAACCCAGAAACAAATGGATTTGCTCCTACCCTATAAGAATTATTCTGTCCTCCTATCTAACCCCTCCATTCCCATAAAAAAAAAAAAAAAAGTCATATTCACTTACCCATAAGATCTCTGGATAAAAGCGGGGTGTAACTGCTGAACACCAATTGTAAAACCTAGAAAAAATAATATTGGAAGTATAAGAGGAAATATTGAAGGTGATTATTAGGTTGCTTGCACATGTGTGTACATACTCACTAGATTTGAGCACAAGCTGTCTTACATGAGTCCTTTATTAACATGCATTTCTCAACTCAAGAGATCTAGAGAATGTCCCAATCCAGCCCGGGGTTGCCTCTAGGTAGAGCTGGTCACACTATTTAGCTTCAGAGGTAGGTATAAAAACTCTCTCTCCTTTCTCTTTTCATTTTCTAGAGGAAGTGACAGCTCTGGAGACAGTAACAGCAACCACTCCCATTTCTACACTACATTCTCCCCAGCGACCCCAGGACCAGGCAGGGGAATTATTTTCCTCCTTTTAATTCTTAAGGATACTTAAGTTGACCTCTAGTTACATGTCTCAATGGAAAATGGGGATTTAGCTCTAGATTTCTGCACTCCTCATTCAGCCTTCTTTCACACTGTTCCCGTAAAAGTTCAAGTTTTTGGTTCATGTTCCGTTTTGGCTTTTCCTAAACGTAGGGCTTACTTTTGTCAAAAGGGGTTTCTGACTCTGACCCGAGTACAAATGCCAAGTGACGACTGGGCTCCCTGACTCTGGGGAACACAAAGTAACCAACAACAGCTGATTCAATGACAGCACGAGGCCGAGGCTGTGAACGTGCATTTTATACTCTACCATCCATAAGTATGCTGAATATAGTCATGTGAGTAGGGAAAAATGGAGGAAGAAAAACAAATCAAGGTTGTTCCTCTCACCAGTGTGAATACTCCTTGGCTTGGCTCCCAGGTATGCCAAATTAACGTTCGCTTTGCGGCCATCTATGATGGGGTTGGGGTCTTTACAAGCTCTCTCTGCTGCAGCTCGGTCTGCCATGGTAACCTGGAATGAAGCACACGAGTTCACAAAGGTCCTACCCACACAGGGTCTTTCTCTGTACTATAAAATCTTTCCATTTTAATACTCACTCTCAAGTGGGATGAGTAAGCAAAGGAGGAAGCTCACTCCAAAGGGAGTTCCAGGTGTTTTTCCTTTCCACCTCAGCTTTACCCAATGCCCACTGGGATAGTTCCTCAGACTTTCCTACCTGCCACTGAGCATTGTCCACGGTGTAAAAGAGCCCAAACCCAACCCCAAACCTTAGTTTGGGGAGAACAAGGGAAAAAGGGGGGGCCTTTGTTGACCATCTAACAAAAGGCACCAGTGGGACAAAACATTTGGGTAATTCTGAAATTCAAAAGCATCACAAATAACGAGAGAGGAGAGAAGCCAAAGTCGGCCAGGTCTCCAAGTTCAAATTTGGGGCTGCTCCGTCCCACCAAGTCTCCCAACTTCTCCCACCGGGAGGGAAAGGCTTGCCAACAAAACATGGTGTCACACAACACTTAGGGGGTCGGCCTGGGAATGAGGAATGAACTTGAACATGGTGTCCTTTCTCTTCCAAGTTCCCCGGGAGAGAACGGGGCTGGAGACCATAGAGGTGGCCACTCTCCCCCGCCCTCGGGGCCTCTCCGAGAACTAAGCGGGGGTGACTGCATGTAAACTTTTTTAAAAACTTTCTCCGCAAGTCTAGAGTTTGTTCTGAAATGAAAACGTGCTGTGAGCTCCCTGCAGGTGCAGGGGACCAGAGCTGCTCACCGCCTAGGGAGTCTGGGCCAGGGTCTCCGGGGGGGTGCGCACTGCTCAGTGGGACGCACGCACAGTGGGGGCGGGGTGGGCAGGAGGGGGACGGTTGAAAAGCCGGGGTCTGACTCGAGTTTAGAGACGGAAGAGCGAACGGCTCACCAGCTTACACAGACGCAAACAGCAACTCCAGCTGAAAGGTTACAGATAAGACGGTGGGGGAGGGGAGGAAAGTAGGAGGGGAGATAGAGACCGGGAGGCCCAGTCCCGATGACAGGTTCTACAAGGAGGATGCCATCCCCCGGAAACGGCGGAGAACATAAGCGTATTTATTGAAAACCTTCTAAAGTTCAGTCCCAAGGAAAGGCACGCGCGCCCAGGGAGGTCGAGAAGGGGAGAACCAGCAGGCAGCCTCATCACTTCCAAGTAAAGTTTTCGGCTTCCACGGGGAGTCGGGGGCAGGGAAGACACTGGTATCTAGCCGGCGCGGGGTCACTTACAAAGCCATAGCCCCGGGACTTGCCCGTCTGGCGGTCGGTGATGACCACCGCTTCCTCGATGTCCCCGAAGCCCTCGAAGTACTTCCTCAGGGAGGAGTCCGTGGTGTGGTAGGGCAGCCCCCCCACGAAGATCTTGGTGAAAGTGGTATCCTTCTGCAGGGTGTGCATGGTGCCGGCCGGGGGCCGCCCGCCGCTCAGCGAGCACGGCGCCTGTTGGAGGAGCATCCGCGCCGGGGCCGCGGCCAGACGGAGCCCGGGGGCCCCGGGGGAGCCGCGCTCGGCTGGGTCGTGCGCGCCCACCACCCCCTGCGCCCCCAAAAAACTCCCCCTCCAAAGCGCGTCCCCTTCCTCTTCAAGACGGAGCGAAAAGCGCCTGCTTTCTCCACGCTCAGCGCATCGGGGAGTGAGGAGCAGGTGGTGCGCGGGCCCAGGCACACGCAGCAGCAGGAGAGCGGTCCGGGCTCCGGCGCAAACGCAGCCTCGCGCCGCGGGGGGTATCGCCACCTCCGTGGCCGTCCCGGCTCTTTGTAGGCAGCACCGCCCCGCTCCCGCCCTCGGGCCCGCCCCCGCCCCGCCTCCGGGCCGCCCCTGGGCCCGGCGACCGCCGGGAAACGTAGTCCCTGGCCCAGCCCTGCGCTGCCTCGTTGCGTCCGTCCCGCGAGGCCCGTCCGAAGAGCGGGCTTTCCAGAGGACACTAGGTGAATGACGGCGTTTGCAGCTCGGGGTCTGGTCCGTGGGCTGAGTGAAAAATGAAAGCCTGCGGGAAGAGACCCCTGGGTCTTGGAAGGGAGGGTTCCCCAGCTTGGAGTCCTAGAATCTTCCATCCACGGGGGTCAGAGACCATCTCCCGTCTGACATTTGACAGGAAGGGGACTGAGGCCAGAGTGCCACCAAGTTTTAGGGCCTTTGGAACATCTTGTGTAACTAGTGTATTCCGAGAAACAGGCCCGGAAACGGGGCCTTTTACTCAGGTTAACACGAAGACCTCGCCACCACACACAGAAGATGGATACACGTGCGGAGATAGAAGAGAAAGAAAGGGGGGAGGGGAGGATAAGAACAAAAGAAAAAGAAGCTGCACACCCAGCTCTCAAGGAGAAAGAAAGGTGCGTGACGCACACGTGGCAGCACTGCTCAACACAAGGGAGGGAAGAAAAAGAAAGGGGGCGCACACGGAGACAGCTTCGTTCGTTACTCAATACAAGGGGAAAAGAACCAAAGAGTTTGCACTGCCGCCCCCCCCTCCCCGTGAGCACCAGGTTAAACCTTCGTCGCTTTTGCAAGTGCACGTTATAATGAGTATAATCACCTCCGCTTTCTGCGGCAGGAGCATAAATGAGGTAATTTACAAATGCTTTGCCTGCTTCCGAGGGCGCGAAACCTGGGCGTGGGTCCCGGACTCCGGAAGACAGGCACGGGTTTCCGGGACCACCAGCTCCCCGATATCCCCGCTCCGCTGCACCAGCCCGCGCGGACGCGGACGGCCGAGAACCGAGCTCGGGGAGCACGGTCGGCTTCCCGGACAAGCCCACGCTATAGGCGACTACAAGTCCCAGGCGCCTCGGCAGATGCCCGGCCCCGGCCCTATGCCAGACATGCAAAAGAGCCTGGGGCTGGTGACTCGCGGGCTTTGCGCGGATTTGCCCGGGACAGTCGGGGTTATTTGCCTAAGAAATGAACGTTTGCCAAACAAAACACTACAAAAAAGTTTGTGCTCTTGGAGCTTGCTTGAGAAAGAGGCTTCAATGCATTGTAATTCGTCTCTTGGGTTTACCTTTAATTCTGGTATCTGGGTGCTGTGAGAGCCTGTACCCGGGAAAATAGGGTTGAGAGAAAGAAAACGTGGAGCGGGGTCTGGGATAAAGTAGCCACTTTAGATACCGGCCAGGGCGGAGATTGGGGGAGGGGAGAGGGTGTCAAGGGGGTTCGGGCTGAGGGGAGATATGGACCGCAAAGAGACTGAGGAACATAAGAGGCACGGACACCTTCCCTACTTTTTCAAATTCCCTCCCCCACCCCCACCCCCCGGACCGAGGGGGAAATGTGGGCCGAAAGTAAGAGAATCTGATGTTGGGCTGAGGAGGTGCATAGGAAGTGATTTGCTCAAATTCACACATAACAGGAAGGGACAGACAAGGAACCAACCGAGTACACCTATTAGGTATAGTGTATGCCTAGCTCTTGTAGTTCTAATATTATCACACATTGTCAGAGTTGGAAGAAAACTATAGATCAAAGCCATGAAATATAAAGAATCCTTACTAAATTTAAAAAAAAAAAAAAGGGAATCCTTGAACTTGAAGTCATGGAACTTTATGGAACTTCTTCGGCACATTTTACGGATGAGGAAACTGAGGTGAACAGGGTTAAATGGCTTGCCAGAATCACAAGTGTCTGAGGCAACATTTGGATTCAGAAGATAACATTTTCTGACTTTAAGTCTAGCTGGGTACCATAACTGCTACCTAGCGGCTCCCAAGTCCTGAGACCCGAATTCAGATTCTGATTCTAAACTCATCTATTAAATGAGGGCATTGCACAGGGCGACCTCCGAGCACCTTCCATCCTGGGTTCATTTCCCATTTTTGAATGTGAAAAAAAAAAAAAAATGAAGCCCACAGAAGGCAGGAAATGAGCATTTGTTTATTAGGTGTCTATGTGTCAGGCACTTCATACCATTTGTTCCTCATTACAACCTGGGAATTGGTGTTATCACATACCCCTTTTACAGTTGGGGAAACTGAGGCAAAGGTTAAAAGGTTCACACAAATAGGATTTGAGGTCAGATTTGACTCCAAGCCCAGCCCTCCACCTGCTCTCAGGCCCAGATGACTTGCCCAACATCCCACACCATGTGCCAGTCTGTTCTATTTCCACAGGCACCTCTTCTAATCTACATAGCCCATCTAAATTGAAAGCTGGCTAATGGCCACATCAGTTTGATAATCCTTTAACCACAATGATTTGCTTTGATCAGAAACGCTGCAGGATACATTCAATCTAGAGATTTGCCAGCCAGGGTAATTATGAATTACCACAACAGTCACCTCAAGGAGGAGAAAGCTCCCTAAAGAAAAATGAGTGAGTTACCTGACCACGTTTTAAACAATATCCATCCCAAACAATTGGCAAAGAAACTCTCTAGGTATATGACATTGGCTACAGCCCAGATTTAAACATACTAAATAGTCAACACCTGTCTGCAAAATCTTGAACAACCACCAGGAAGTTCAAATAATCTCGATTTTTTATGTGCAGACATACATCTATCCTGAAGGGTCACTGGAAAATCAAGAAAAATCCAAGTATGTTTAATGATGTTTGCTAGACATGCATTTTATTATCTTTGAAAATTCATTAACTTGGGTATGGTACAAATGTTACTGATGATGCTTCGATCCTTAGGATCTTTGAGAATTCTGGGTCACTTTTATACCAAAATGAGTCTTTAAAAAGGAGAGTTTTGAAGAAGGAACTCTTATTTAATTGGACCGTGTCCAACCTGTGTTTGTACCCTGCTTTACATCTGTGCAGTGCATTATCCAGTGTCAAGAAAATTCAAATCAGTTTAAATAGTAGGTATGAACAAACCCAAGAATGTTACCAGGAAGGAATTGCACTTTATAGGCAGCAGGAAAAATGTCACCAGATGTATAACCAGCAAAGGACATGGATCAGTCATGTCAAGAGAAAGTGGTAATAGCTACTGGGCATAGCACATGTCAACACATCTGGAAGAAGGTCCCCAAACACGAACCCTTAGTAGATAATTTTGGAGACAATATGGACAAGTCACAAAATGAGGAGTATATGGCTTACAACTGGCTCAGTGACTCTTATCAAGTGGAATCCTAGAGCATGGAGTAGTATCAGAATGCAAGGTACTCAGTAGGTATGCAGGAAATGCTACTCTTCTGTGATGTGGATAAAAAGAAAAGCTGGCTTTAAGTCTTGCTTCTAATACATACATTTAACCCCTCGGTTCCCTAAGCACTTCTCTCTGACTATAAATTGCAGAGAAAGGGAGGAGCTGCACTAGTAGACAGAATTCTCTTAGTGGGGAATTTTCACTATACCATTTAAATCAAAGGTCTAGTGCCTCCTCTCTATTTATTAATCAACTCCAGTTTGTCCTGTATGTTTCTTGTTTGTACCCAGCTGTAAGCAGTTGTCTTCCCTATTAGATTGAGCTCCACGAGAGCATAGACTGTATTTTGCTAATTTTTTATATTCCCAGAATTTAGCATAGTGTTGGGCACATAGTAGGCATTTAATAAATGTTTAATGACCAACAGATATTCTTCTCTTTTTCAACTAAGTCTTCTGGAAGGTAAGAAGTAAAGAATAACAGGAAAACACTTTATATTTATATATCCCTTTGATTCTCAAAGCATTTTCATGTAAATGATGATGATGATGATAATGACGATGATGATGATGATGATAAGTATCTCTATAAGAGCCTTGGGTTTTCTTGGCAAAGTTACAGGAATGGTTTGCCTTTTCCTTCTCTGGCTCATTTTACAGATGAGGAACTAAGGCAAACAGGGTTAATCGGCTTGCCCAAGGTCACACAGCTTGTAAGTGTCTGAGGCTAGATTTGCATTCATAAAGAAGACTTTTCCTGATTCCAAGCCCAATACAGTATCCATTGTGCCACTGCCATTAACAACCAATAATGTGCATATAACTCTTTGAAGTTTGAGTAGTTTGAGTAGGGTAAAGGGCCTTAAGGGGGCGGAGGGCAAGGGGTGGGGGGAGAGAGAGAGAGAGAAAGAGACAGAGACTGGGTCTGGGATTAGAAGGCTGGTCTCTCAGCTTCGAGTTGCAAAGTACTTACTATAGGGCATGCATTTGATGAGTATTAGTTGGGGATGAACTAAGAGAGTTGTCCCAGTCTTTAAAAAATAATACTTTAGTATGGGAAGGGGCCTTTGAGTTAAGCTAAAATTAAGCATGGTTCTACTTGTCAATAATTCCACAAGTCAATAAGCATTTATCAAATGTCTTCTGTCACTGTGTCAGACACTGTGCCAAGTACTGAGGATACAAGAAAGCCAAAAGACAGCTCCTGCGTTCCAAGAGTTAACAGACTAAGGAGAAAGACAAAGAGCAGACAAGATACCTCTTGGGTAAATTGGAGATAATCAGCAGAGGGAAGATATTAGTAATTTTTTTTTTAATTTAGGTCTTAGTATTAAAGTGGAATCAGGACAAACTTTTGGAAGGCAACAACATTGCTGCTGGAACTTGAAGCTAGGGGAGCCAAGAGGTGTTGATGAGGAGAAAGAGAATTCCAGGCTCAGGACATAGACGGCCAGTGAAAATGATGGGAGATTGAAATTGACCTTAGTTGAAAATGGTCAGTCAAGAAAATGAATGTCTTTTGCCAGATAAAGCCAGGAAATCAATGTCATTGCATCTTTTTGTGTATTTGGGAGGAAGAAAGGTGTAGGAAGACTGGAAAGCTAGTTTACTTTGGGCTGTAGGGCATAATCTCTTAGAATAATTGCTCTATCTTCAGATCTTGACTGGAATGTTACTGGGGGCCCCTGAGAAAGGTAATGAGGGCCAAACAAAACCAGTCAGGCCAAATTAGTGTCCTACGGGCTGCCAGGCCTGGGCGTGCCCTGCCTCTCCTTGCCAGGCTGAAGCTTCTGTTCCTCCCCTTTGCGCTGTCCAGACTCTTATTCAGTTCATCCACCAACCTTTTCCTAGCAACAGGAAAAGAAAGAAAACTTCCTTAGGTTGCTCCTTATTGGAACACTGACCCCCACTCTGTGAAACCTTAAGGTAAAGAAAGCATCTTTTGGGTGAAGCAGTGTGGAGGCTGTTCATTAAATCTCTTCTGAAAAGTAACAATTAAGTTTCCTTCCTCCCATACTAAAACCCTGGACCGATTTGGGAAACTTGTAAAATGTAAAAGAGGCAAAGTCCTTCCAACCTCTGGATCCTATGACTTAGTTTATTGGATCCTTTCTTTTCCGAGGCAGTTGGGACTAAGTGATTTGCTCACATCTAACTGTCCCTACTGGATCCTTTCTAACTTGACAGCTAGGTGAGAGCAGTTTTGATTTTTGGGGGGCAAGGGAGAATTGGAAGGAAGATGAAGAAACAAGATCTCCTGGGTTGGAGAAGAGGAAGGGAGGTAAATGATCTTGTGACTTTGAGCAAATCACTGTAGGTGATAATAGGAATAATATAAAGGAGAAACTGTAAGGAAAACCTTCATAATGCTGATCAATGCAGTGACCAACCATTCCTCCAGAGAACTGATCACAGAAGCATCTCACAAATGTTTGACAACCAACCAGCACTCCAGAAAGAAAAGAGGGGAGAAAAAGCAGTCTGGCACACTTTTAAGTTCAATTTGCATTCTTAACATTTCTCCATCACTTTCTTAAGTCTAGACAATCAACAAAGCAATAAATCAAGACCAGATTTGCAGCCATTGTCAGTTTCTGAGGTATAAATGCTTCCTCCTTTCCAGCGGGCTCAGGCTGACTAATGGTGCAGCAGCATACCGACTTCTATGCTGGGGAGAAGTTGACTAGCTGTAGGCAGAAACATACATTTTCACATATAACCATTGTGGATCTGCTTTGTTGGACTGTATTCATCTGGGGAGAGTTCTTTTTTTTTATTTATTTATTTTATTTTTTATTCATTTTTTCAAATTATCCCCTCCCTCCCTCCCCTCCCTCCCCCCATGGCAGGTAATCCCATACATTTTACATGTGTTACAATATAACCTAGATACAATATATGTGTGTAAATACCATTTTCTTGTTGCACATTAATTATTAGCTTCCGAAGGTATAAGTAAGTAACCTGGGTAGATAGACAGTAGTGCTAACAATTTACATTCGCTTCCCAGTGTTCCTTCTTTGGGTGTAGTTATTTCTGTCCATCATTGATCAACTGGAAGTGAGTTGGATCTTCTTTATGTTGAAGATTTCCACTTCCATCAGAATACATCCTCATACAGCATTGAAGTGTACAGCGATCTTCTGGTTCTATTCATTTCACTCAGCATCAGTTGATGTAAGTCTCTCCAAGCCTCTCTGTATTCCTCCTGCTGGTCATTGCTTACAGAGCAATAATATTCCATAACCTTCATATACCACAATTTACCCAACCATTCTCCAATTGATGGACATCCATTCAACTTCCAGTTTCTAGCTACAACAAAAAGAACTGCCACAAACATTTTGGCACATACAGGTCCCTTTCCGCTCTTTAGTATTTCTTTGGGATATAATCCCAATAACAGCAATGCTGGGTCAAAGGGTATGCACAGTTTGACAACTTTTTGGGCATAGTTCCAGATTGCTCTCCAGAATGGCTGGATTCTTTCACAACTCCACCAACAATGTATCAGTGTCATCTGGGGAGAGTTCTATAGAGAAGGCAAGAAGGAAGAGAGATTCATTGAAGACTGATTGTGATCTTAAAAAAAAAAAAGAAATGTTTTAAAAAGTACAATCTTTACTTAATTATGTATATAAATGTGTATTTCCACCTCCTCAACTGTAGGATGTAAACTTCTTGGGGGCAGAATCTGCTCTCTTTTATCCTCAGGGCCTAGTTATATAGTAAGCACTGAATAATTGCTTGTTGAATGAATGAATGGGTTTCTAAAGTCCTTTCTGCCTCTCAAATTCTGATTTTAGGGAATTCTAGTTTCTTCCTACTAAGGTGAACTGGAAGACTGTTATTTTCCTTTTTCACATTCCTAACTCTTCCTTCCCTCTCTTTCTCCCTTCCCAATCAAAGCCACAGAGGAACAGAAAATGGATCCCACTCCTGTGATTCCTGTTCCTACACAGCTCACCCCTGCCTTTGCACCATCTGTTAGGGGTGACTGGCATTATAGGATTTCATATTATTGATCAAGAGTTGATGATCATTTTTTGGTTTATTTTTTTCCCTCAATAGTATTTTCTTTTTCCAAATATACATATAGTTTTCAACATTCATTTTTGTAAGATTTTGAGTTCCATATTTTTCCTCCTTCCCTCTCTTACCTTTCCCTTCCTCAAGAGAGCAAGCAATCTGATATAGGTTATATAGGTATAATCATTTTTTTTATATTGAAATTGTGGAATTTTATTTTTTGGTTGTTGCCCTTTAACTCTTTTTTTTTTAATTTAATTTAATTTTTTTTAATTCATTTTTCCAAATTATCCCCTCCCTCCCTTCACTCCCTCCCCCCCAATGGCAGGTAATCCCATACATTTTACATGTGTTACAATATAACCTAGATACAATATATGTGTGTAAATACCATTTTCTTGTTGCACATTAATTATTAGCTTCCGAAGGTATAAGTAACCTGGGTAGATAGACAGTAGTGCTAACAATTTACATTCGCTTCCCAGTGTTCCTTCTTTGGGTGTAGTTATTTCTGTCCTTCATTGATCAACTGGAAGTGAGTTGGATCTTCTTTATGTTGAAGATTTCCACTTCCATCAGAATACATCCTCATACAGTATTGTTGTTGAAGTGTATAGTGATCTTCTGGTTCTGCTCATTTCACTCAGCAACAGTTGATTTAAGTCTCTCCAAGTCTCTCTGTATTCCTCCTGCTGGTCATTTCTTACAGAGCAATAATATTCCATAACCTTCATTAGGTATAATCATTTTCAATATTTTCCATATGAGTCATGTTGTAAAAGAAAAATCAGAATAAAAAGGGAAAAAAAAGCATGAGAAAGAAAAAGCAAACAAACAAAAAAAAAGTGAAAATAGAATATTTCTATACTAATTCAATTTCCATAGTTCTCCCTCTGGATGTAGATGGCATTTTCTTTTCTTTTTTTTTAAATTTTTAAAAAAATATTAGCTTTTCAGTGTTACTACTGAACTTATATCCCAAAGAGATCTTAGAGGAGGAAAGTGGACCCACATGTGCGAAAATGTTTGTGGCAGCCCTTTTTGTAGTGGCCAGAAACTGGAAACTGAATGGATGCCCATCAGTTGGAGAAGGGCTGTATAAGTTATGGTATATGAATTTATAGAATATTATTGTTCTCTAAGAAATGACCAGCAGGATGATTTCAGAGAGACCTGGAGAGACCTACATGAACTGCTGCTGAGTGAAATGAGCAGAACCAGGAGATCATTATACATGGCAATAACAACACTATTTGATGATCAATTCTGATGGTCGTGGCTCTCTTCAACAATGAGATGATTGAGGCAAGTTCCAATTGTTCAGTGATGAAGAGAGCCATCTACACACAGAGAGAGGAACTGAGTGTGGGTCCAACATAGCATTTTCACTTTTTTCTGTTATTGTTTGCTTACATTTTTGTTTTCTTTCTCAGTTTTTTTTTCTTTCTAGATCTGATTTTTCTTGTGCAGCAAGATAATTGTATAGATATGTATACATATATTGGATTTTAAAAATTTAAAGGTTATCTACAATAAAAAATAGCTTCTTAGTTTCAAAATATATACAAAGATAGTTTTCAACATTTACCTTTGCAAAACCTTGTGGTCCAAATATTTTCTCCTCCCTTCCTCCCACTCCCTTCCCTAGACAGCAAGTAATCCAGTATATGTTAAACATGTACAATTCTTCTATATATATTTCCACAATTATCATTGTGGAGAAAAATCAGATCAAAAAGGAAAAAAATGAGAAAGAAAACAAAAAGCATGCAAACAACAAACAAGAACAAAAAAAGGTGAAAATAATATGTTGTGATTCACATTCAGTCCCCATAGTGCTCTTTCTGATTCAGATGGCACTTTCCATGACAAGTCTGCTGCAATTGACCTGAATCACCTCATTGCTGGAAAGAGCAGCATCCATCAGAGTTGATCATCACATAATCTTGTTGTATCTGTGTACAATGATCTCTTGGTTCTACTCACTTCACTTACCATCAGTTCATATAAATCTTTCCACACCTTTCTGAAATCATCCTGCTGGTCATTTCTTATAAAACAATAATATTCCATAACATTCATATACCATAACTTATTCAGCCATTCTCCAGTTGATGGGCATCCACTCAGTTTCCAGGTCCTTGTCCACTATAAAAAGGGCTGCTATAAACATATTTGCACATGTGGGTCTTTTCCCTTTTTTATGATTTCTTTGGGATACAGATCCAGTAGAAACACTGTTGGATCAAAGTTTGATAGCCCTTTAGGCATAGTTCCAAATTGCTTTCCAGCATGATTAGATCAATTCAGAATTCCACCAACAATGTATCAAGAGTCCCAGTTTTCCACATCCCCTCCAACATTTGTCATTATCTTTTCCTGTCATCTCAGCCAATCTGGTATCTCAGAGTTGTCTTAATTTGCATTTCTCTAATCAATAGTGATTTAGAGCATTTTTTTCATATGGCATTTTAAGTTTTTCAGTGGATGGCATTTTCCATCCCAAGTCTATTGGTATTGTTTTGGATCACTGCATTATTGAGGATCATTTTGTTTTTCTGAGATTCTTGGCTGTTACCAGGATACTCTTCATAGTCTGTCATTCCCAACACCTACTCTAGGCATACATGATCCTCTGAGCACTGTTATGGCCAAATATTTGAATCACTCCTGGTCCAGGGTGAGCAGGGTTCCTGGGGGCCAGCAGATTGCCACCTCCAAGATCCTGCCACTTTAAAAGACTTTACTTTCACAGGATTTACCTCTCCCTCTTCACAATGGAGATGGGGGAGTGAGGTTCAGGTAATCTCTAATTTTAGCATCCCTAGGTCCATTGTTCCACTGTCTCCTGTGTTATGACTTCTCCTGTGTTATGTTCTCTATTTGACAACTTTTTTCACTCCAGATGAAAAAATTACTAGCTATGACTCTAGCAAATGCCATGGCCTTTAAATGAATTTGTGGGTCAGCTTGATCACAGAATTTCATTGTTATGTTATCTAGTCCAACCCATTTCTGACCCCAAATTCCCACCAGAACCCTATTCAACTGATTTCTGAGATTCAAGCAAGGATCTCTAGGAATAGGCTTCTAAAGAAAAGGAAATTTTCCATTGCAAATAAGTTTGATTTTCAAGTGTAGTCCTGAGAAAAGAAACTACGACTTCTGTGTACAAAATTACAACAGAGCATGTAGGAGGGGTTCTTGATAAATGTTTATTGGATGAACTAAATGCTTCCTCAAGATCCATTTCCCCATGTTGCCAAGGTTAGAATGGTTCTGTGCAGGTAGATAAGTTTGTGTAGGAAGGAGGGACAAGGTTTCTCCCAGCTGCCTCCATCTGCAAGAATTACATTGACAAATATGATCTTGTCTAAGATAGATGGACCAGATGAATGCCAAGTGCAGAAACATCAAGACTAACAAAGAAGAAAACTGACTCAAAAGTATATTCAAACAATAAAGAAATCTGCATTGTTCATATTTTTTAAACTTTGTCAATTAATTTTTTTAAAGTTCCATTATAAAAAGGCATCCCTCCCCAGCTGGTGTCTTCCTACCCATGCCATTCTTTTCTACCATGACCTGGGTGCTTTCTCTATGCTTACAAAGTACATTACAACTCAGAACTGGAAGGAACTTTAGACATCTTCTTATTTAATTTCTCGAGTTTTACAGGTGGAAAAATGAGGCTCAAAAAAATAAGTTATCTTAGATCACAGAGGTACTAAGTAGAAAAGTGGATTTTAGATCCTTTCCTGGAATCAAGAAGACCTGAGTTCAAATGTGACCTTAGACACTTATTGGTTGTGTGATCTTGGGCAAGTCATTTAAGTTTGGTTACCTCATCTGTAATTTCCTCATCTGTAAAATAAGCTGGAGAAGAAAATGATAAACCATTAGAGTATCTTTGCCAAGAAAATTCCAAATAGGGTCATGGCAGATAAAACTAAAACAACTGAATAAGAACAGTTGCTCACCCAGCCTCAATGACCAATTCCATGTGAATGATCCTTAGCAAGGTTGCTCTTCTAAGCACAATTGTCAATCCAAGTTTTACTAAAGTTCTTGTGTCCATCTCCTTTCCATTCATTTGGAAATTAGAGGTTTCTAAGGGCACTGTGGATAGGATGTTGGACCTGAAGTCAGGAAAACCAGAGTTCAAATTCAGCCTCCGAGACTTACTAACTGTATGACTCCTAGGCAAAACACTTACCCTCTGTTTACCTCAGTTTCCTGAATGGAAGTTGAGGATAATAATAGTATGTATCTTCTAGGGTTGAATGAGAAACATTTGTAGAATTATTATCTCAGTGCTTGGCACATAGTAGGTGGTTGATAAATTCTTTATTTTCATTCCCCTTCCCTATTGGTCATCTACCCAAGTTCAAGCTGTCATCATCATCTTTCACTTGGACTTTTGGATTCCAGTCTTCTAATTTCTTTCCTCTTCAATTCACCTTTCACAAAGATGCCAAAATAAAACACAAACCTAATGGAATCACTCCTTGACTCAAGAACCTTCTTTTAGCAGTTTCCTATTGCCTCTAGGATAAATACAAATGTCACAGCATGAAATTTAAAACTTTTCACATCTGCCTTTGCAGGTTTTTTTTTTTAATATTACTCTCTCACACAAGCTTTATGTTCTGGACAAACTAGACACATTTTCTCTATACAAGAAAGGTGGGGTATTTGGGGTGCCCAGAGAGGACTAGCATCTTTGGTAGGAGAGCTTGCCAAGCTCCTTTCAGGCCTGTTCATACATTGTTGATGTCTACCTGGCTATAAATTATGTGCAAGGTCACACTCTGGTAGATGAACTAAACAGGCCTCTGGGAGCTGGCACACCACAGGCAAATAACTGTCCATAGAAGATATATAAGTATAAATGGCAGGTGATCTCTAAGGGAAGGAACCAGCACCCTTTCCCCACAATTATCTGGTCTGGAGCACCAAAGGACATTGAGACTGGAGTTAGAACTAGAAGTGACCTTAGAGATGATTTTGTTTGCAACCCTCATTTTAGAGAGAGGTAATCTAAGGCCTAAAGAGGATAAGGTATAGGTACAGAAATGAGATTTGAACCTTAGTGTTCTACCTGAATCCCAGGCTCTTTGCTCTACATCTTAGAATTGCTATTTAGTTTTAAATGTCCTCATGTCCTGAGTAGATAGAATGTTTTTGCCCTCTCCCTAATAACATTGTAACCTACATATGGTCAGTGCTCAATAACTACATTTTGGCAGTGATTTTGACCATTTTGGGCAAGCTCAATTACCTGTTTGTCTTAACCCCATTTTCGACATCCTCTAAACTAGATTTGGGCAATAGTGTTGTGGAGGAAGATAGTCTCTTTTCTTTCTTTTGGATCTGGGAATTCCACATGCCCACTGTCCTGCTGTTGAAGAAGTCCTGGCACTGGAAGGACAGTTAAGGCTGGACAAGAGCACCTTGGTAGGAGAGTCAGTCAGTCAGTTGTTCTTGTCTCTAGGCCAAGGCAAGAGAAGGAATGCCCTGGGTAGAAGGGTTCTCCCAGGCCCTTCTAAGCAGTCATGGAACTTCATCAGAGAGGCAGGTCACAGAAAAATGTTTCCAAATGGAGCCAGCCTACTCTTGTTAAACAACTCAGTTGGCAAGAACAGCTGCCTTTGGCTGGTTCCCCAGGATTTTCATGGAGAAAGCCAACAAGACGGAGAGCTTCCTAATGCTTGCTATTTTCTATTCAGCACCTTAACTGTCCCAGCTATGTAACCTTGCAAGGGATAGCTGTTCTGCAGGAAGTTTCTCCTTTATGTTGGAGCTTGTGCTACTCCCAAACCCCCAGATTCCTTCTTATATTTCATGACACCTATGAGCTTGCTGAGAGAAGAGAAGATAGAGATCACACAGTCTCAGGAGGTACCCTTATATGGTCAAAAATGCTCTGTATACATCCTGAGGCATTCATAAGCAGCCAATTATCTGGCACTAAGAGACCAAAAAATATATAACACCTCAAACAAATAGATGTGCCCATGTCAAATGCTAAGTTTCCATTTCCAGAGAAAAGAACCACAATCCAAACTGGCCACAGGCAATAAAAAAATTGAGGGCATTGATTTGGTTTTCAACTATCTCTTGATAACCAGATTTTATCACCTGGTTCCTATTTCCAAATCAGTCCCATACCCCAAGACACTTATAAAATGATGGAGTGATAGTCATGAGGGTTGTGAAATTTAGAAATCCTTGATTGCAGGTGGTGAAGGGTGAGCTACCACAGGGAAAAGATGAGTCAGTCACATCATTTTCACACCTTGTTGTCACATTTCTGTTTGAAGGACACAGCCCAGATACTCTCTGTCAATTAGTCAACTTGCATTTATTAAGAACTTACTAATTTGGGGTGCTGTGCTAGGATTTATGGGTTTAAAAAAATACAAAAATATACTGAACCTTTCCTCAAGGAGCTTAACATTTAATGAGGGGGTTCAACATCATCAACATGTAGAGAATAAATGGAAGGTAATCTTTAATAGAAAGGATTTGCACTGAGAGAGACCAGGAAAGGCCATCTGGGGGGAAAATGTGGAATTTGAAGATGCCTTAAAGGAAGTGAGGGGAGTAGAGTTGAGCTGGCAGAGTATTTCAGACTTGAGGAAAGCCAGTTGAGGATAGGAGTGGGGAGAACCAGAGCCAAGAGATGGAGTGTTGTGTATAAGGAAAAAGCAAATAAGCTCAGTATAGCTGGATAAATAGAGTGTTAAGTCTAAAAGACTAGAAAAGTAGAAGGATGAGCTGGGGAAGTCTTCAAATGGCAAATAGATGATTTTTTTATTTGATCCTGGAAGTAATAGGGAGGCTACTATGGAGTATGTATATGTGGTGGGAGAAAGGAGCAAGAGATGAGGAAGCAGTTACCATGATGAGAATTGTGCTTTAGGAAAGTCACTTGTATTTGACAGCACACACACTCTCTCTCTCTCTCTCTCTCTCTCTCTCTCTCTCTCTCTCTCTCTCTCTCTCTCTGTCTTTCTTTCTCTCTCCCCCTGCTTCTCCCTCTCCCTCCTTTCCTCCTCCTTCCTTCTCTCTCTGTCTCTGTCCTCTGTCTCTCTCTGTCTCTCTCTCTCTCTCAGAATATGATCACACAACTTTATGGTTTTAGTTGTAAGAAAAAAAAATATCTCAAGAAAAGGAAATCGGATATCGAGTCAGAGCTGGGTTTATATCCTGGTTCTGCTACATCCTACTTATGTGGTCTCAGGTAAATCACTCCCTTAATTTGGACCTAGTTTCTTCATCTATAAAGATAATGATGGGATTATATTAAATAATCTCTTAGGTCTCTTATCCTCTGAAATAATGATATATTGAATGAAATAATCAAAAAAGGCATTTATTAAGCCAGACTCTGTGCTAATCAAAGAGATGCAAAAAAGGGAAAAGACAGTTCCTATTCTCCAATAGCTCAAAAACAGAAAGAAAAGTCCAAATTCAAGATAAAGTTAATATTTAAATGGCATTTTGAATTTAACATATATATGTATATACATACATACATATATACACACATATAAATGTATATGTGTACACACACACACACACACACACACACACACACACACACACATATAATTTATCCTGATAGCAGCCCTGTGAAGTAGGTGCTTCTCAGTGAACATTTATTAAGTGCCTGCTATATGGCAACCCTTATGCTAGGCACACATACACACAAAAATAATGCCTGTCCTCAAAGAGCTTACATGTTATGGGAGACATACAACATGTATCCAGAGAAGCCAATTCTATCTAATTTTAAGAGGAAGAGACCATTAAAATATGGGACATCCAAAAAGAATTCTTGTAGGAAATGGCGCCTGAGTTGAGTCTTGAAGATACTTGATTTTATGAGCCAGGGTCAAGGAGGAAGTTTATTTCAGACATATGATATATTCTACACATAACATTGAGAAAATTCTATACAAAAGACAGTAAGAAAATGGGAAATGAAATGCTGAGTTTGGGAAATATCAATTAAGTCATTTTGGCTGCATCATTTAATTGGTGAAGAGAGTAATATGTGGAAAATCAGGAAATGTGGGTTAAACCATAGGCTATACAGCACTTTAAACACCATTCTGAGGAGCTTGTCTTTCATCTCAGAGGCAGTCATTCTACAGGCATTTTCATGTTCAGTATGTATCAATTAAGTTCAAGAACTCATCTTCCATCACAGATAGTTAAGTGTCCCAATCAGGATTCAGATCAATATCTCTTCTAACTTCAAATCCAGCTCTTTGCTACCAGGTTGGGAGGATCTGGTTAAGTTTAACTTTTGGCTCTGGATTGGTTAGAAACTTTGAACCACATGGAGTGTTACCAAGTGGAAATGTTGCAATATGTGTTTATTTTTTAATATTTCATTGTGTCTTTGAGATTTTTTTTGTTTTTTTGTATTTTGTTACATTATTATCATTTATTAGTAGAAGTACCTTTCTTGAGAACTCTCTTTGTAAGGAAGGGGAGCAGATGAGCAAAACTGAAATGTTAACCATATCTGACAGTGTAACCAGCAAACCATAGCCATAATTGACCCTTGAGATAGGATGATGTTTCTCTGTTGAGATGAGAAAGATGTTTCATTATCAATGATTACATTCATCCAAATGCAGGCCCTCATTACATGGTGTTTTATTTTATGCCATTATGGCCTTTGTAAATATTGTCTTCCTGATTATGCTTTTTTTTCCTGTGTCAAGTCATGTCAGGTTTACCATATTTCTCACATTTCTCATAGTTATCATTTCTTATGGCACAATAATATTCCATTGTATTAGTATATATCAATTTGTTCAATCATTCCCTAGACAATGGATATCTGACATTTTGTTATGGCAAAAAAAAAAGCAAAGTGAGTTTTTAAAATTCAGTGCATACAAGATTAAATGCTTTTTGTGGGGAGAGGGGGTTGGGGTCAAGGACAAGAGGATTAGCTAGGAGATTCACTGAAAATATCCATGCATTCTTTTGCACACCATGTGGCTAAATATACACAGTTACTATGGAAACACTTCCTAAAGCCATGAAGAAAAAGCCAAAGAAAGGCAATTTTAACAATATTATTTGACAAGTTTTTTCTCATCCTGAATGACTGGGCTTAGCTTGAATTTCAATCATTCATGCAGAGAGCAGAAGATCTGGGCTCAGAATGAGTCAAAATACTGTCATGTGAAATAGACTCCCTGATCATGTCTCTTTGGGAATTGGTTGGTTTATTTTCCTTTATAGAAAACAAGGTTATTCACACATTGTGATAGATCTCAGGGTTCAATAAAAGATGAAAATCAGTAATTTATCTTTATCATAAGCAATCCTTTATAGGAATATGAGGCCTTGTATATAGTTGGCACTTAATAAATATTTATTGATTGATTGGCTTTGGTTTTAATCATAGGACTTTAGATCCAGAATGGGAAGACACTTTAGCTGTCACTAATCCAGAGGTACTAAATAGGTGGCCCACAATATTCCCAAGTGCAGCCTAAACAAGATTAAAATATCACTCCTAACTGATTATAATGTATTGAAATATTAATAAAAAAGATATATAAACATATGTATTTTATGTCAATACATCAGGGATCCTTCTATATGGCTTAGTTGCCTCCATTTTTATTGAAACATGACACTTCTAATCTAATCTGATGTCATTATTTTTAAAATAAGGAAAATTAGATCTCACAGAATCTGACTTACTCAGAATCACATAAATAGTAAAATGAAGAGTCAGGACTGGGAACTCAAGCCCCATAACACCAAGTTCAGCTCTCTTTTTATTGTGACATGCTGGTTCCCTTATGTCCAAAGGGCTATAAAATAATGTACATACTCTTTGACTTAGTAATATCACTACTAGATCTGTGTTCCAAAAGAGATAAAAAACAAAAAGGAAAAGCACCTATATGCTTTCTTTTCTGGAAGCAGAGAATTGGAAATTGAGAGGATGCCCATCAATTGGGGAATGGCTGAATAAATTGCGGTATATGATTATGACTGGAATACTATTGTGCTATATAAGAAATGATGAGCAAGATATTGTCAGAAAAACCTGGAAAGATTTCCATTAACTAATGCAAAGTTAACAGCAATGTTGTAAGATGATTGGTTGTGAATGGCACAATTATTTTCAGCAATATAATGATCCAAGACAACTCTGAAGGACTTATGTTGAAAAATGCTGATGAGAGAAAGAGCTGATGGTAGCTGAATACAAATTGAAGCATACTTTTTATTTTATTTTTCCCCCCCTGAGACTGGGGTTAAGTGGCTTGCCCAGGGTCACACAGCTAGGAAGTGTTAAGTGTCTGAGATCAGATTTGAACTTGGCTCCTCCTGAATTCAAGGCTGGTGCTCTATCCACTGCACCACCTACCTGCCCTGAAGCATACTTTTTAACTTTCACATCATTATTATTATAGAAATGTTTTACATGACTACACATATATAATATGTACACTGTTATATTGGGAAGGGAAGAAGAGAGAGAATCTGGAACTCAGAATTTTAAAAAATGAATGTTGAAAATTGTTTTTACATCTAACTGGAGAAAAATTTTAAATACTAAATTTTAAAAAGTGCTATTTCCCTAAATCCTTCTGGTTTTATTTTTTTTTCAACACCTTTTCTTTCATTGAATTAATTGGAAGAATGGATTTCTCTTACATGAAGACATTAGAAATTAAACCCTTCATTAAGGTTCTTCTCAGATGTCTCCCAATGGCTTGAAGGTTCTCAAAGGTTTGCCTATGTTCTCAGAGACTTTGTCAAGCAAGTTAGAAGACCTTCCTAGGTGGGCCTGGTGATGGACTGTGTGTCTGTCCACCAAGGACCAGCTCAGCTAGTCCTAGAGAGGCTCATCACCAGGAAGTTGGCAATAAGATAAATTTTTTTCTGTCAAAACTCATGAAAATCATCAGTTAAAGAATGAAAGGGTTATTATGGCTTACACTGGTTGAAAGAAGACACACAGAGTGATGAAATAATGGATTTTTGAGTAATGAAGAATAGACATAGAACAAGAGTCCACTAATAAAGCTTTGCCTCAAGGCAAAACACCAGCAGTCCTCCAGTAGGCAGAAACAACAAAGTTTTGCCCCTAATTAGTAAGAATAATTAGTTAAAATGGAAGCTCCTCTTGCTCCTTGCAATGACTTCATACTAGTTGTCCAAGGTCTTTTGTCTGCCTCTTTGGAGCAATATTATGTCAACATTCCATCCCTTCCCTCCCCATCTGAAAGTGTACTTTAAATATCCTCCCTTCCTCCTTCTTTCTCCTTCCTTCCCTCTCTCCTTTCCTTCCTCCCTCCCTCCTCCTCTTTCTCCTCCTCCTCCTCTTCCTTCTCCTCCTCTTCTTCTCCTCCTCTTCCTCCTCCTCCTCTTCTTCTCCTCCTCTTCTTCCTCCTCCTCCTTCTCCTTCTCCTTCTCCTCCTTTTCCTCCTTCTCCTCCTCTCTCTTTCTGTCTCTGCTTCCATCTCTGTTTCTGTTTGTCTGTCTGTCTGTCCTTCTCTTTCTCTTTCACACACACACATACACACACACATACACACACACACACATACACACACACACGCAACTACTATGTATAAAAAAATTTTGAGTTAAATATGTATTAGAAACTAAGGGAATGTAGGATATGAAATGGTATTCTGGATTTTTCAAGTTTTTTTAAAAAAAAACAAACATATTAAAAAAGCAGACAAAAACACAATTCCTTTGAAAAATTCTATTCTTTTGAAAACAAAAACACTATTCCACCAGGGTGTGTCAAATACCATTGACCTGGATAAGACTAGAGATGTCATTCTGATCACTTTAATCAGGAAGACCTCACTGCCCTATAAGTGAATGAACCAGAATTTTTTTTAATACACTCTATAATGAGGTATACAATTCTATTCCAAGATCAATATCAGGTGCATAGTTCAAACTGTAAACACAATCTGTTCTTTTAACCACTGACTGCAAGCCATAATTAATATAGTATAACTGCTCACATTACAAATCCTCAGTTAACCTTGTGAAATTTCATTAGCACTAAACCTGCAAAGTAATCTAGAGTAATACTGACAGTGCATTTAAAAAGGATGCTGTGCTGCATTTTAAAAGTGACATTAATATGTCAAAGGAGAAATCTGCCATTTAGATCAGTACTGAAAAATAGAAATATACAAAAAATGATGATGAGATAGCCACACTGATGCTGTTCCTTCTTTAGGTTTTTTTTTCTCTTTAGGTTTTATTTCTGCCTTTTATTTTTACATGGTATTTCACTTAATGCTCTCTAACCCCTAAAGTGAACTTTTCTCCTAACAAAGAGAAAAACCATCTACTTGTTGTCCCTGTCTTACGATGCATGAGGCACATTCTGCATCTCCAAGGCTCACCTCTCTAACTAAGGTCTATCTAAGGATGGGTTTTCTGAGTCCAAGACCATCACCATCAGCTTAATTATTTTTAATGCATTGCTATCATTTGTTATCATCACTATTATGTGTGTATATGCTTCTCTTGGTTCTGCTTTTTATAGTCCCTAACACTTCAGGTAAATCTTCCCATTTTTCCCTAAATCATTCAAACCACCATTTTTATTTGGGCAATAATATTTCTCTTTACATTCATTCATATGCCACAGTTTGTTCAGCTATTTCCCAATATATGCACCATTCCCAGAAAAAAATGCTGTTATGAATATTCTATTCTAGGCAATTATTTTTATTATTATGTCCCAAAAATATGATTCCTGGGTCAAGGGACATAAACAGATTAGTATTCCTTTTTATGTATTTCCAAATTATATATGGATTCTTCTTTGAATACTTGATAGAATGGCAGAGTGAATAAAAAGTTGGACTTAGAGTCAGGAGAACCTGATATCTCAGATATTTGGTAGCTATGTCACCCTGGAAAAGATATTTAACCTCTCAATCTCAGCTCCTCATCAGGAAAATGGGAATAATAATATCATCTACCTCACAAGGTTATTGGGAAGATCAAATGAAATTATATATTTAAAGTGCTTTGCAAACTTTCAATGTTATGTTAAATGCTAGCTATGATGTTGGTGATGATATGTATTAGCTATGTTGTGTTTATAAGTACATCTGGATCAGTGTTCTCCCTTTCTTCCCTTTCATAGTTTTCTTATCTCTTATTCTATTTTTTTTCCTATGATTTGAGTTGTTAAAGAATTCTGGTTCTTATTTTGTTCATTTGAATATTTTAAATATTTTTTGTAGGTAGCCATCCCTTTATGTTTGCATGGTTTTGGTTTTTGCTTTGTTTTGTTTGTCATACAATTTGATGAAATAATTTCTGATAATTCTTTTTATTGTAACTCTAAGTAAATTAATGTAGTTTACTTCTTATTTTGGCCATTTGATTTTTTTTCGAATTACCTAATTGATATGAATTGTGTTAATTTAAAAAACAGATATTGATATTTATCACTTCTAAAGTCTTTTCTTCTCACTTCTATTTTTCCTTTGATTTTCATGATTTCTGCTTTTATGCTTGAGATGTGTTAATTTGTTGATTTTCTAGTTGTTTTTTTAATTGCATATTTAGATCATTGATCCTCTCTTTTCTGATGTTTTCTGGGCAGCTACATGGCATACTGAATACGAGTACTGGTTTTAGAGTCAAAAAGAACTGAATTCAAATTCTGTCTCAAATATTGATCAGCTCTGTGACCCAGCAAATCACTTAAGCTCTCTCAGCTTCAGTTTTCTCATCTGTAAAAAGAAGATAACAATACCTAACTCACAGAATCATTGGGAGGATCAAATGAGATAGCCACTATAAAATGCTTTGTAAATTTCAGTGCTGTATAAATGCTGGCTATTATAATTATATAATTTTTTTTCTCTGAGGATTGCTTTAGCAATATTCTAAAATCTTTAATATCTGATCAGCTTCTTGTCATTCTCTTTGAAATAATTATTTCCATTATTCTATAATCTATTACTTCATCTTCATATAGATTCATATCTTTATTTCTTTTCCTAATAATAGTTATTTCTATTGTCTTGTGATTTATAATAGGTCTTTTTTACATTTATTTACTATTTATTTGTGCATGAGCAAAACACTATGTTCAAATTTTACCTGTGATACATATTGGCTATTTGACCTTGAATAAATCATTCAGCCTTATCCTCACTCAGAATATAACTCTTTTTTTTATAGTCCATAATATTATATGGTTTCTCTATTAGATATTTAACTCTGAAAAAGGAACATTAAATGTTTCAGCAATTGATATGTTAACTATATATATTTTAAACTACTCAGTTAACTTTTCTTTTTCGAAGTTAGATATTATATCTTTTAGTGCATATATACTTTTGTTTCATAGTCTATGGTGACTTTAAACATAATGTATTTCCCCTGTCTTACCTTATTGACATTGTGAATTTTATTATTGCCTTGTCTGATGTCTTCATTGCAGCTCTTACTTTTAGGACTTGTCTGCTGCATAATAAATTTTATTCCAATCCTCACTTTCATTATGAAGAGCAATTTCAAAGTGTTTTTCTTGCAGGCAGCAAATTGTTGAGTTTTTAAAATGAATTCTCCCATTTCCTCATTTTATGAAAGTTTATTTAATCTATTCATATTTAAGGTTTTGGTTGTTATATTTTTATTCTCCATTTAATTATTTAATATTTATTTTCCCTTCTTTTTTAAGTTACCATTTGATTTCTACGATTAGCTTTTCTTATACTAATTTGATCCCAGTTTCTTCCCATGGACTCTCTTACTTCCTTCTATTTCTCTAAGCTCTTCCAAGTTTCTTGAACTTGTTTAAATTATTATTTTCTCTTCTCAGTGCAGATAAAGAGAAGTTCAGGATCTTTCCGGTTCCACCTTCCAAAACCTCAGTACATTTTTTAAACTTAACAACATTCATCTGTGGAGCCATTTTTTTTCAAGAATAGATAGCTTTAAGAAATAGACTAGTGGATCAGTGGAATAGGTTGGGTTCACAGGACAAAATAGGAAATAACTATAGCAATCTAGTGTTTGACAAACCCAAAGATCCCAACTTTTAGGATAAGAATTCATTATTTGACAAAAACTGCAAGGAAAACTGGAAATTAGTATGGCAGAAATTAGGCATGAACCCACACTTAACACCACATACCAAGATAAGATCAAAATGGGTCCATGATTGAGGCATAAAGAACGAGATCATAAATAAATTAGAGGAACATAGGATAGTTTACCTCTCAGACTTGTGGAGGAGGAAGGAATTTGTGACCAGAGGAGAACTAGAGATCATTATTGATCACAAAATAGAAAATTTTGATTACATCAAATTAAAAGGCTTTTGTACAAACAAAACTAATGCAAACAAGATTAGAAGGGAAGTAACAAACTGGGAAAACATTTTTACAGTTAAAGGTTCTGATAAAGGCCTCATCTCCAAAATATATAGAGAACTAACTCGAATTTATAAGAAATCAAGCCATTCTCCAATTGATAAATGGTCAAAGGATATGAACAATTTTCAGATGATGAAATTGAAACTATTTTCACTCATATGAAAGTGTTCCAAATCACTATTGATCAGAGAAATGCAAATTAAGACAACTCTGAGATACCACTACACACCTGTCAGATTAGCTAAGATGACAGGAAAAAATAATGATGAATGTTGGAGGGGATGTGGGAAAACTGGGACACTGATGCATTGTTGGTGGAGTTGTGAAAGAATCCAACCATTCTGGAGAGCAATTTGGAATTATGCCCAAAAAGTTATCAAACTGTGCATACCCTTTGATCCAGCAGTGCTACTATTGGGCTTATATCCCAAAGAAATACTAAAGAAGGGAAAGGGACCTATATGTGCCAAAATGTTTGTGGAAGCCCTTTTTGTAGTGGCTAGAAACTGGAAATCGAATGGATGTCCATCAATTGGAGAATGGTTGGGTAAATTATGGTATATGAAGGTTATGGAATATTATTGTTTTGTAAGAAATGACCAGCAGGATGAATACAGAGAAGCTTGAAGAGACATGAACTGATGCTGAGTAAAATGAGCAAAACCAGGAGATCATTATACACTTCAACAGTGATACTGTATGAGGATGTATTCTGATGGAAGTAAACAGAAGATGTAATTCAGATTCAATTGATCAATGATGGACAGAATCAGCTGCACCCAGAGAAGGAACACTGGGAAATGAGTGTAAACTTTTTGCATTTTTGTTTCTCTTCCCAGGTTATTTTTACCTTCTGAATCCAATTCTTGCTGTGCAAAAAAAAAAATTCGGTTCTGCACACATATATTGTATCTAGGATATACTCTAACATATTTAACATGTATGAAAATGCCTGCCATCTAGGGGAGGGGGTGGAGGGAAGGAGGGGAAAATTCGGCACAGAAGGGAGTGTAAGGGATAATGTTGTTAAAAAATTAACCATGTAATGCAGAATGTTGGAGGGGATGTGGGAAAACAGGGACACTGATACATTGTTGGTGGAACTGTGAATACATCCAGCCATTCTGGAGAGCAATTTGGAACTATGCTCAAAAAGTTATCAAACTGTGCATACATACCCTTTGATCCAGCAGCGTTACTACTGGGTTTGTATCCCAAAGAGATCTTAAAGAAGGAAAAGGGACCTGTATGTGCAAGAATGTTTGTGGCAGCCCTCTTTGTGGTGGCCAGAAACTGGAAACTGAATGGATGCCCATCAATTGGAGATTGGCTGAATAAATTGTGGTATATGAATATTATGGAATATTATTTTTCTTTAAGAAATGACCAGCAGGATGATTTCAGAAAGGCCTGGAGAGACTTATAGGAACTGATGCTGAGTGAAATGAGCAGGACCAGGAGATCATTATATACTTCAACAATACTATATGATGATCAATTCTGATGGATGTGGCCCTCTTCAACAATGAGATGAACCAAATCAGTTCCAATAGAGCAGTAATGAACTGAACCAGCTACACTCAGCGAAAGAACTCTAGGAGATGACTATGAACCACTACATAGAATTCTCAATCCCTCTAATTTTGTCCGCCTGCATTTTGGATTTCCTTCACAAGCTAAATGTACACTATTTCAAAGTCTGATTCTTTTTGTTCAGCAAAACAACTGTTTGGTCATGTATACATATATTGTATTTAATTTATACTCCAACATATTTAACTCAACCTGCCATGGGGGGGGAAGGAGAGGAAAAATTGGAACAAATAGTTTGGCAATTGTCAATGTTGTAAAATTACCCATGCAAATATTGGCAAATAAAAACTATTTTAAAAAATTAACCATGAATATGTAATGTAAAAAAAAAAGTTAAAATAAATTATTTAAAAAGGATAGCTTTTCCTGTCTCTTTAATTTTTTCTCCCTTTTTAGCTTTTTTTGAAATTTAGCATCTCATGCATAGGCTATTCATTTAAAGTGTTTTTTATTCTCTCTGTAGGTCATTTAAGGTAGAACTTTTACAAAACAAAAGTTTTGGTTAATTCACTTTATTTGTTAGAGCAATGAAATGCCCACCCTCCCCTTTCTCATCTCTTTCATTTAATAGGGGACTGGCCAATGAATCTATCTTTATAAGCATGCAGGGAGTAGCTGCTGGTGCAATTCACTTTGTGGAAGAAGCTAGGGAGCTTGTTTCTGGGAACACTGTGATGATGGAAGTGCCTTGGAGAAACTTATGGGCATGTGGAGACATTCTTCAACTTCAGTCCGCTAACCACATGGTGAGGATTTTTTTTTTTTTGATTGACTGGAGATGTATTCAAAAGGTCTAGCCCAGCAGAGCTCCAGCCTCTTCTCCCTTGGATTGACCTTCTTTTACTCGGACTTCCTGCCAGATGGTATCCAGGGAGAGACAATGTTTTTTTTGTTATTGTTTTTTTTAATTTTTTTAAATTTTATTTAGAATTTTTTTCCACAGTATATACTCATGAGTAATTTTTTTATAATATTATCCCTTGTATTCATTTTTCCAAATTATCCCCCCCTCCCTCTGCTTCCTCCCCCCGATGACAGGCAATCCCATACATTTTATATATGTTACAATATAACCCAGATACAATATATGTGTGTAAATACCATTTTCTTGTTGCACATTAAGTATTAGATTCCGAAGGTATAAGTAACCTGCGTAGATAGACAGTAGTGCTAACAATTTACATTCACTTCCCAGTGTTCCTTCTCTGGGTGTAGTTATTTCTGTCCATCATTGATCAACTGGGAGTTGGATCTTCTTTATGTTGAAGATATCCACTTCCATCAGAATACATCTTCATACAACATTGAAGTGTACAGAGATCTTCTGGTTCTATTCATTTCACTCAGCATCAGTTGATGTCTCTCCAAGCTTCTCTGTATTCCTCCTGCTGGTCATTTCTTACAGAGCAATAATATTCCATAACCTTCATATACCATAATTTACCCAACCATTCTCCAATTGATGGACATCCATTCATCTTCCAGTTTCTAGCTACTACAAAAAGAGCTGCCACAAACATTTTGGCACATACAGGTCCCTTTCCCCTCCTCAGTGTTTCTTTGGGATATAAGCCCCATAACAGCAATGCTGGGTCAAAGGGTATGCACAGTTTGATAACTTTTTGGGCATAGTTCCAAATTGGAGAGACAATGTTTTAAGGAGAGGGGCTTCACATTTCTTCCTCTGAACCTGTTATGTAGCCCCATGAATATGGACTTCAGTGCTTTTACCTCAGCATTTGCTCATTCATTTCAGCTGAAGAAAGTTTGAGTTAACAGCCTTGAGTGAAAAGTCAGGAGAGGGAGCTGCTGGAAAAGAGGCTTGAGCAGATGGAATTAGGGAAAGATAGCCCAGCTTCTCAGGGGAATGTCCTAGAACCCTGAAGAGGGGATCTCTCCCCTAGCCAGCATCTCTCAAACAGCATGAAGTCAGAGCTTACTTTCTACATTTATTTGTTTAGTTTTGTTTCTTGTCTGTGGAGTCTCATTCCTTGAGATCTTAGGTTATGAAAAGAACCAAAGTAGTATATATATATTCTTGAATAACAGGATCTGATAGTACTTTATTTTCAGGTAGACTTAAGGGACCAGAATTTATTTCTCTCTTCTTATGAAAACTAGGCTTGAAGTACATCTGTAACTTTTTCCTATCATTTATGTCTATTCTTCTTGACTTGTTACCTCTTAGTATCTACCTTCTCTACCCTCACCACTCCTGAAAAAAACCCCACTATTTAAAAAATATTTTATTTTCAATTCACAGAACAAAAACTCATTTCCATAACACAGTACAATAAAAAATACAACTGCATGTGAAACTGCAATCTATCACGTACATACAATTTGCTATTCCTTCCAAATATACACGTTATCTAGTAAATTTCTTTTTTTTTTGCCTTTTTTCTCTCCCCTAACCTAGAGTTTTAAGTCACATATTCGTAATTTAATAATTCCTGTTATATTTGCTTTACATCACTAGCCTCTTAGATCCTTTTATTTTTATTATTCTTTATTCTTGACATACAACTATGGTTACTGGTCTATTCCAAACTGTATTATATAATTTTAACGGCTCCTGGACTTTCACAAGGCAACCTTTTACTCTTCCCTAATTGATTTCCTATCCCAGTCACCATATCAGTTTTTCCAAACTTTCTCCTCTCTCCAAAATATCCCTCATGAGCTCCTCTCCTGATCTCTCAGCTAAGGACCTTAAATCATTATCATCTAAATCTGAATCATCTGAAAAAACAGAGCCCATTTATTTTGAGCTCCCTTTTTCCCCCTTATCTCATAGTTCCTTGACATCATCTTTAATTAGATGAAGAAGTGACTCTTCTCTTTGTCCATCTATCTGTGTTTTTCCTTGATCCCATCCCTTCTCATTTTCTCTAACAGATTTTCTCCATTATCATCACTTCACTATCTCTAAGATTCATTTGCTTCCTATCTATTGGATCCTTCCCTCTTGCCCATGCTTGGAACCTTTACTAGATCCTATCATACTTACTAGCTGTCATGCTTGTTGATTGATTATGTTGGTATAACACTAATTGCTCTAACTGTTGATATAACAAAGGCTTCTGTTTCTGAAACAAATATCCTTCTAGTGATAGTATATATCATGGAAGCTCTGAAGAACTAGAGTTTAAACTCCTCCAGATGGCAATGGAGAGACTAGGAATTATGCTGGAAAAGTGGTATTAAGATGTCATTAGATAAATGGAAAACAAGGAAAAAGATATGGTGAAGAGATAAAGGATATTTCCATTCATTGTCAAGACAACAAAAGGAAAATCCTTACACAGTGCTGGTACTTGCAGGAGATTATAGGATGATATGGACAGGGGTTCCATGAGATGAGCAGGTATAAGTAAATTTCCTCTTTAGAGAGAATATCCACATCAAGATCTCAGAGATATTGGAATATTGGAAATGGGACATTTTCAAAAAGGTTAAATAAACTAAAACTATAACTTTCTGGCTTCTTGGTTTTCTTTCTTTATAGATTAGTTCTATAGATCCATGATATTGTAAGTTAGGAAATGAATCCTAGCACAAATTTGAAATATTGTTAACTGTAGTGAGCCAAGTTAGCCCTGGCATTTTGATTCTCTCTCCAGAAATTCTGCAACAAAGATCTCAGAGGAGCCATGTTTTCCTTATATACTTTAGGCTACCACTATTCTAAGGGGTAAATACAAATGTATAGCTCTCCCAGCAATAACACTACCAAATTAGGATTAATATGACTAAGAGATAACCCTAAAGTAAAAGGAAGAGTTCACCTGGTTTTATTTATGGTTTATGGTATGTTTTCCTCACAACCACCCTGTGAGCCTCAGAGCATAAATGTATGATTCCATTTTATAGGTGAAAAAACTGAGGCTCTGCAAAGGGAAATTATTTGCCTAAGGTCTGACAGGTTTCAGAGTCTAGATTTGAACCCAGATCTCTCCTGACTTCAAGTTCAGTGTTCTGTTCATTATATTACACTGCTTTTCATTATTATAGAATACTTTATTATAACTAATTTTGTTGTTCTGTTGTTTCAATTCTGTCTGACTCTTCATGATCCCATTTGGAGTTTTTTTTAAGTATAGAGAGTGTTTTGCTATTTCATTCTCCAGCTCATTTTACAGATGAGGAAACTGAGACAAACCAGGTTAAGCAACTTGCCCAGGGTCCCACAGCTAGCAACTTTCTGAGGCCCTGATGTGAACTCAGGTTTTCCTGACTTGAAATCCAGCGCCACCTAGCTGCCCAGTAACTAATATGATAAATACTTAATCACTTAACAAGAGCCAGCTAGGAGGCAAAGAAGATAAGAGTACTTGGTCTGCAGCTGGGAGGGCCTGTGTTCAAATTTGGCCTCAGACATTTACTAGCTTTGTGGCTCTGGACAAGTCACTTCAGTCTGCCTCAGTTTACTCAATTGTAAAATGGGAATCATAATAGCATCTGCCTATCAGGGTTGTTTTGAGGATCAAATGAGATATTTGTAAAATACTTAGCCTGGTGCTTGGCACATAATAGCTGCTTAATAAATGTCTTTTTCCTCCCCTCCTTCTTTCTTTTTTATCTCCCATCTTTCTTTCCCTTTCTCCCCCTTTTTTCTTCCCTTTATTCCCCTTTCCATCCTTTCCTACTTTCTTTTCTTTCCTTCCTCCCTCCTCCCTCCCTCCTCCTCTCCCTCCTCTCTCCCTTCCTCCCTCCTCCCTCCCTCCTTCCCTTCCTCCCTTCTCCCTCCCTCCTTCCCTTCCTCCCTTCTCCCTCCCTCCCTCTCCTTCCTCCCTTCCCCCCTTCCTCCCTCTCCTTCCTCCCTTCCCCCCTCCCTCCTTTCCTCCTCCCTCCCTTCCTCCCTCCCCCTCCCTCCTTTCTTCCTCCCTCCCTTCCTCCCTCCCCCTCTCTCCCTCCCTCTTCCCTCCTTTCCCTTTTCCTCCTTCCTCCCTCCCTCCCCCCTCCCTCCTCCCTCTCCCCTCCTTCCTCCTTTCCTCCCCCCTCCTCCCTTCCTCCCTTCCCTCCTCCCTCCCTCCCTCCCTCTCTCCCTCCTTCCCTTCCTCCCTCCCTCCTTTCCCCTTCTCCCCCTCCTTCCTTCTTCCCTCCTTCCTCCCTCCCCCTCCCTCTCCTTCCTCCCTCCCTCCCTCCCTCCCTCCCCCCCTCCTTCCATCCCTCCCTCCCTCCTTTCCCCTTCTCCCTCTCCCTCCTTCTTCCCTCCCTCCCCCCTCCTCCCTCTCCCCTCCCTCCTCCTTTCCTCCTCCCTCCTCCCTTCCTCCCTTCCCTCCTCTCTCCCTCCCTCTTTCCCTCCCTCCTCTCTCTCCTTCCTCCCCCCCTCTCCCTCCCTCTTCCCTCCTCTCTCCCTCCCTCCCTCTCTCCCTCTCTCCCCCCTCCCTCCTCCCTCTCCCCTCCCTCCTCCTTTCCTCCCCCCTCCTCCCTTCCTCCCTTCCCTCCTCTCTCCCTCCCTCCCTCTCTCCCTCCTTCCCTCCCTCCTTTCCCCTTCTCCCCCTCCCTCCTTCCCTCCCTCCTCCCTCCCCCTCCCTCTCCTTCCTCCCTCCCTCCCTCTCTCCCTGCCTCCCCCTCCTTCCGTCCCTCCCTCCCTCCTTTCCCCTTCTCCCCCTCCCTCCTTCCCTCCCTCCTCCCTCCCCCTCCCTCTCCTTCCTCCCTCCCTCCCTCTCTCCCTGCCTCCCCCTCCTTCCGTCCCTCCCTCCCTCCTTTCCCCTTCTCCCCCTCCCTCCTTCCCTCCCTCCTCCCTCCCCCTCCCTCTCCTCCCTCCCTCCCTCCCTCTCTCCCTGCCTCCCCCTCCTTCCGTCCCTCCCTCCCTCCTTTCCCCTTCTCCCCCTCCCTCCTTCTTCCCTCCCCCCCTCCTCCCTTCCTCCTCCCTCCTCCCTTCCTCCCTTCCCTCCTCTCTCCCTCCCTCCCTCCTTTCCCCTTCTCCCCCTCCCTCCTTCTTCCCTCCCTCTTCCCTCCCTCCCTCCCTTCCTCCCTCCCTCCCTCCCTCCCCCCTCCTTCCCTCTCTCCCTTCCTCCCTCCCTCCCCCCTTCCCCCCTCCCTCAGCTTTATCACCTCTTTTTCAGGTCTCTATCCAAGAGTGGACCGCCCACCTTCCCCGCTGTCTCCTCCCACTCCAAGATGCGCACCTTTAGTGCCCTAGGGGCCTCCGCCAGTGCGTGTAGCCGATGGAGCCCACTTCAGTGACCTGGGCTCACACGTCCCTCCACAAAGCGCACCTGGAATTCAGGTTTTAAGAAGAGAAGACGAGGCCAGAGCACTCCACGGACTGATATTCCGCGCGGGTCTCTAATCTCACTAAAAGAAGAGCGTTTTCATTTCCGTGGCGCGTTTGCCCCGGACTAGAGAAGATTTAAGTTCTGTCCCCGTTAATATTCCGTTAGGTTCGCGGCCACCGCCTGAGGAGACCTCACACTTGGAGCGGCAGGCACCGTATAAATCGGGAAGGGAAACTGGGCCTTCGGGCCAACTTTGGGGCCAGAACCTGTCGCTGGTGCCACCTAGTGGCCTGCTATGAAATTGCTCGCAGGGGTGGATGGAAAACTCGTCGGTTGGTTTAGTCCGAGCGGTTCCTCCGTCTTTAGACGGCAGAAAGGGACGCCCGAAGCAAGCTCTGCCGGCTGTTTGCCCGCCTCTTATTTGAAGGTGCAGAAGTGCACTCCAGTGGAAAGCTAAGCGAGCCACATTCCCAACCACACTTTGCCCCAGCTGTCAGAATGCCATTGTGTCGCATGGTCGGAGCTAAAAGTGACCGTCAAGATCTAGTCCCTTAAATTTCGGAAAAGAACGGTGTGGTGGGCACGTGACAGCAGCGCCCACCCCCTCTTCTGTGTGCCAGGCGCTGTGCTGAGAGCTTTATAATTATTATCTCATTAATCCTCGAACAATCCCGGGAGGTAGGTGCTATCGTTATCCCTATTTTACAGATGAGTAAGTAGAAGCAAACGGGTTAAGTAACTTGTCCAAGATCACAAATTAGTGTCCAAAGCTGGGTTTGAACGTAAGGCTTCCCGAGCCCCAGACTTTTTCCTCCGCTGCCCAACGAGTAGCAGCACGGCTAGCGTTCCAATCCCCGTTCAGCTCTTAGAGATTCTGCGTCCGGCTAAGACACTGGACCCCACTGGGCCTGTCTTCTCCCGCAAAGAATGAGTGCGTGGGGAAGCCCTCTGACCCGTTGGGCTGAAGGGCCCACCTCCTCACGCGCCCTGCGCTGACTGGGCTCCGCACTGGTTGTGGCCCACAACCTCAGGGGGTGCCTGAGAACCCTAACGCTTGTGAGCGCCGCCTCTTCGGGAGGGCTTGCTGGGGCCAGGGGCGCCGCCACAGTTTTGAGAACATCCTCCTTGGAGAGCAAAGCTAGTGAGCTACTTGGACAGTACAAGTCCAGCGAGATAAGAACTTGGTGGGAAGTCAGACTCCAGTACGGGGTTTATCCTATGAATTTTGGATCCCTTACATAGAGCTCCGTGAGGAAGGAAGGACTGCAGATGTCCTATCAGTCCTATGTTCAATGGCCTTCCAGGTGTAGATGATGGGTTATCTGAGTGTTTATTCTTAAGTGTCTCTTCGTAGGTTCTTGTGAATTCTGTAACATGACTACCATGGAAGATTCAGTAGGTTAGATTTCGCTCCATCCTCAGGGTTCTAGTGTCCTCAAAGGGGGCCGGGGTATCTAGGCTTTCTGCACATGACTTCAGCTCCCGCCCATGGAGTTTCCTCAGTTGTAGAGGGTGACTAACAGTCAGAGTCACTGTTGCTTTCTTCCAAAGGTATAATCACAGATACACAAACTCTCTCCTCCCAACTCACAGAAGGTATAATCTTACTCCACTGTGCCCCCTCAGTCTCTGGGGAGGAGGAAGGGATTAGCTTGATTGCCATAGAGCCCAGTTCCAAACCCCTGACCCCCATCACGTTCCAGTCCCAGGCACATTGACTTCTCCAAGACGCCATGCTGTGATGACTGACTGGCTGCACCATCTAGTCTGTAATCCTGGCTCCAAGGTCACCTTTGCTCAAACACGAGGAAGACAAACCACAAAGAACAGAAACAAATTTTTAAAAATCCAGGCCCATTTGTTAAAGCCAGGATTAAAAAGAGACACAGGGGAAAGAAAATCCTTCCCTTTTCACTGGTTCAATGCATGGAGCCCAGCTTTTGGGTGAGCTATGATCCCTTTGGACTTGGCAGATGAGCAGCAGCAAGAGTCTCCTCTTGTCAGATTTAAAGATGAAGGTCACACCCACTCACGTGATACAGAATGCAGAAGGTGTCTTCCATGTGGGGCATGAAGCAATCTGCACATGCTCCAAAAATCCCTCAAGGCTTCTTCCTTGGGGCCTGAACTGGGAGTGTTCAGATAAGCTTAGGTTACATTTAGCATCTTGTGCATTTGAATGAAATAAATGCTGTACCATACCCAATATCCATATTGTACATAGAGTAACAGTGTAAGAGATGGAGCTTTAGCTTTAATTTCAAATTTTTCTTAGATTAAATTCAGGATGGAAGCAATGAACCAAATGGAGGAAAACAATGACTTTTGGGGGAATCAATCTTTATGTTTGAACCTAATGCATGTGAATCCAAGGTTTGGGTTGTTGGGATTTGGGGGATGGTGATCTGGAGAATAGGGAAGGAGTAGCAGATGAGTTTCATATAAAATGATAGCGTTTGATTAGGTGGTCACTAAAGTTCTTTCCAGATCTAATTGCTGATCCCTTGAAAGGGACTTCCAAACCAAAAAGCCTCAGATTACAAATCTAGTATTCATTCCTATATACTTTTTGTAATTCAAAAAATTGCCATATTGAAATCAATAGAGATTTATTAGTCTATTTGGTCTATTTGTTAACAATTTGTAATTATTATATTCAAAACTTTTCTAGGTAATGGGAATACCAATATGAAAAATAATACAGTTCTAGTGTGCAGTATACATTTAAATTTGGGAGATATGCCAAGTACTCAAATAATTGTGATACAATGAGAATGTGATAGGGCAAAGAAGTGAGCCAGATGAAGTGCCCTAGGAAATTGAGAAGGGTGAGATCACTTTCATATATGGCTCGACAGGAGGGTAAGAAGGATCCATGAAGAAAGTAACATTTAAACCTGAAGATGAGAAGGGATTTCAGTAGATACAGATAAGAAGGAAATATATTCCAGATCTGGGGAAGGGAGATGGGAAATGGTCTAAGCAAATGCATAGAAGAAAATCAGATAATATTTAGAAATAGTTAACAATATGGTTGCAAAGATTATTATGAAGGTGAGCAGTGTAAATTAAGGTTTGAAAGGTTGAAAAGATATAGATTGGGGTATCTTAAATGACAAAGTTTATTTTTTTCTCATAGGTAATAGGGAGTCACTGAATATTCTTGAACAAAGAAGCAATATTCTTTTCAGTGAAAGCAAAACTCTATTAAGTACTTTTTGTGCACAAATTTGTTTTTTTTTTTAATTTGAAGAAACAGAATAAGCAAAAAGAAAAACATTAAAGCAATACAAAACAAAAGGGAACATTGTCATGTGCGCAGCAGAACGTCAGGGAGGATTCAAAATATATGACAACAAATACCAATTTAAAAAGTATAAGTGTGTGTGTATTAGTAGAAGAAATTATATACATGAATGTCCATCTTTACTTTCTTATAAACTATTCTTTTGTTCTCTGCTGCACACTTTATTTACTTTATTCTTTTTCCCCCTTTCATCTCCCTCACCCCCTAACAGGCTATAGCAAAGAAAGAATATATTTATATATACATATATAGACACATACATATACATACAGACACATAGACACACATATATCTCCCTTTCACCCCTACCCCCAAGAAAGCTACAATTAAGAAAAGATATTTATGTAGATATATCTGTATATACATGCATACACACACTCACCCACCCACATACCACATCTATACACATTTTTACTATCCCTGCTGATTCTTTCATTAAATTCTGCTCCATAACTTGTCTTACTACTACTTAACTTCCTACCATCTAGGGATCTCTCCCTCACCCTTTGCTTCCCCATCCACCTATCCCTCCCTCCTTGTTTCTTTATAGATTTTGGAGGGTACTATACCTTTCTTGACATATATACACACACACACACACACACACACACACACATAATGTTTGTGCACAAATTTGTGAAAGAGAATGAGAATGCAAAATAAAAAACATGAACAGTCCCTGACTTCAAAGAGTTTATATTTATTAAAAAGATACAGGGAATTTAAATTCTGTTGGGGAGATAGAATGTGCACACATAAATAAATACATGATAATTTGAGGAGATATTAAAAGTTGGAAGAATGAATATTGAGAATTACTTCCCAAAGGAGACATTACCTGAGCTGATTTTTGAAAAAAGCAAAGGATACTAAGTGACAGAAGTGATGAGTGAGAACATGATGAGGAGTGAGACATATAGCCTGTATACACAGAGATTGGAGATGGAATGTTAAGTCAGGGAATTGCTAATTAATCTTATTGGTCAGTATATAGAATGTGAAATATGAAGGATCTAGAAAGATAACCATTTTATGAAAGGCTTTGAACGTCACAATTAGAAGCTTCTATTTTAACCTAGAGGCAATAGGGAATCACTGAAGACTTTTGTGTAAGGGAGTGACTTTGACAGACTTATTCATTGTCTATGTTAATTCAGCAGCTATGTTGACAAGTAATTGGAGAAAGAAGATATGGGAACTCAGGAGGCTAATGCAATAGTTAGTACAGAGAGTCTGAAACAGGGTAGGCTCCATATGAGTCATTTGTGATAAAATGATAATTGAAAACCTATAGGAGCTGCTGAGTTTAAGAAAAAGTAATGAGATAGAAAAAAATAAGCACTTATTAAATACTTACTGTGTGCCAGGTGCTGTGCTAAGCACTTTAATTTTTTTTACAAATATTATCTCGAGTGATCCTCATAATCTTGCAAGGTAGTGCTAGAAAATATCTGAGGTTCTGTTTGAAATCAGGTCTTCCTGACTCCATTCCCAGTACTCTATCCATGGTGCCAACTGAATGCTGCAAGAGACAGTAGTAGTTGTTGTTCATCCTTTATTTTCAAAGACCAATAAACAACACCAGGAGGATGATGATTTGTAAGTGAATTAGATTTAAGTGGTACAGAACTATTCAAAGTAATCAGTCTCAGAGAGCAAAGAATGATGTTCACAAAAAGTTTTGAGAGACACTGATGCTTGGGAGAAACACAAATGCTATTTGAGGGCAAAAAAAAAAAAAAAAATGATGATCCAGCAGAGGAAATATAGACCCATGGTACCAAACCAGTGGTGCCAGCTTCCATGACTTATCAAACACTGGAAATTGAGGGTAGAGGCAGCAGAGGCTTAAGGGTAGATTTGAATGCGTACCTAGCATCAACCCTTTGGCTCCAGCCCAACATGCCAGGGGATAAGCCACACCCAGAAGGAGCACTGCATGTCAAGCAGGTGCTCACCTCTTAAGTGTCTCAACACTTAAAACAAAAACAAAAGACCTAAAGTACTATTGAATGCTTGAGATTAGCTGGCACTACTCAGAATATCTTATGGATGTATTTTCTTTGGTACCAAGTCTGCTACTGCCTCTCATTTTCTGATATTGAGGCTCTCTTAAACCAGTAGATTTAAAAAAAAAAATATTTTCTTAGTTTCCTGAAGGATGAACTCCAGAAAGGGAGAAACTAGAGACTATTTGGGAAGCTTATCTCTTTTTGCTTTGTCTGAGATCATAATTGCTACCCTTGCCTTTTATACTTCAGCTGAAGCATAACAGATTCTGTTCCAGCCCTTTATTTTAACTTTTTGTGTCCCTTTCTGTTTTGTGTGTCTCTTGTAAACAATTCTTAGATTCTTATTTCTAATCCATTTTGTATCTTTTATGGTTGAGCTCATTCTATTCACATTCATAGTTATGATTTATCATTATAGATTTCCCCCATCCCATTTTCTTATTTATCTTTTTCTTTCTTTTTATTCTGTCCCTCCTCAAAAGTATGTTTTGCTGTTGACCGTTGTCTCCCTTAATTGTCTCCCTTAATCTACCCCCCCTTTATCCCTTATCTCTTATTCTCTTCCACTTTTATTTCCCTATTGAGTAAGATAGATTTCTATAAGTGATTGAGTATATATAAATATATACACATATATGGTCTTCTTCCTTTGAACCAATTCAAGCATTGCTCAACATCTTCTACTTAACCTTTCACTATAAAAGTTCTTCCTTGCAAGCCTCTTTTTGTTCCTCACTCTATCTCTCTCTTCTCCCAATGCTTTCCCTTTCTTACTTTCACACTTTTTTTTTCTTTTTCTTTTTTGGAGGTCATCCCAACATAATAAATTCATACTCATGCCCTCTAAGACTCCTTCTAACTGCTCTAATAATAATAAAGTATTTTAGTTAAATGTATCATTTTTCCATGTAAGAATGTAAAGTTTAACTTTATTGAATCTAGTATGATTACTATTATTATTTCATGTTTACCTTTTATGGTTCTCTTGTGTCTTATGTTTAAATGTCAATTTTTCTATTCAGCCCTTGTCTTTTTATCAGGAATTTTTGAAAGTTTTCTTTTTCATTAAATATCCATTCTTCTCCTACCCCCAAAGGATTATGTTGTTTTGCTGGATAGGTTATTCTTGATTGTAATCCTAGCTCCTTTGCTTTCCAAAATATATTCCAAGCTTTCCACTGCTTTAAGATGAAAACTACTACATTTTCTGTGATTCTGACTGTTGTTCCATAATATTTGAATCATTTCTTTCTGACTGCTTACATTTTCTCCTTGACTTGGTAACTCTGGAATTTGGCTATAATATTCCTGAGAGTTTTCATTTGGGGATCTCTGTCAGGAAATGATCAGTGAAGTCTTTCAATTTCTATTTTTTTGTTTAGATATAAGATATCATAGCAGTTTTCCTTAATAATTTGTTGAAATAGATGTCTAGGCTCTTTTCAGCCTAATCCAATAATTCTTAAATTATCCCCTCTTAATTTGTTTTCAAGGTAATTGTTTTTCTAATGAGATATTTCATAATTTCTTTTATTTTTTTTATTCTTTTGACTTTGTTTTATTGTTTTTTATGTCTCATATAAACATTACCACCTACTTGCCTAATTATGATTTTTTTTTAATTTTTATTTTATTTTATAATTATAACATTTTTTGACAGTACATATGCATGGGTAATTTTTTACAACATTATCCCTTGCACTTACTTCTATTCAGATTTTTTCCCTTCCTCCCCCAACCCCCTCCCCCAGATGGCAAGCAGTCTTATATATGTTAAATATATTACAGTATATTCCAGATACAATATATGTGTGTAGAACCGAATTTTTTGTTGCACAGGAAGAATTGGATTCAGAAGGTAAAAATAACAGTTTACATTCATTTCCCAGTGTTCCTTTTCTGGATGTAGCTGGTTCTGTCCATCATTAATCAATTGGAATTGGATTAGCTCTTCTCTATGTTGAAGAAATCCACTTCCATCAGCATACATCCTCGTACAGTATCATTGTTGAAGTGTATAATGATCTTCTGGTTCTGCTCGTTTCACTCAGCATCAGTTGATGTAAGTCTCTCCAAGCCTCTCTGTATTTCTCCTGTTGGTCATTTCTTATAGAACAATAATATTCCATAACATTCATATACCATAGTTTACCCAACCATTCTCCAATTGATGGACATCCATTCATCTTCCAGCTTCTAGCCACTATGAAAAGGGCTGCCACAAACATTTTGGCACATACAGGTCCCTTTCCCTTCTCTAGTAGTTCCTTGGGGTATAAGCCCAGTAGTAGTATGGCTGGGTCAAAGGGTATGCACATTTTGATAACTTTTGGGGCATAATTCCAGATTGCTCTCCAGAATGGTTGGATTCTTTCACAACTCCACCAACAATGCATCAGTGTCCCAGTTTTCCCACAGCCCCTCCAACATTCATCGTTATTTGTTCCTGTCATCTTAGCCAATCTGACAGGTGTGTAATGATACCTCAGAGTTGTCTTAATTTGCATCTCTCTGATCAATAGTGATTTGGAACACTCTTTCATATGAGTGGAAATAGTTTTAATTTCATCATCTGAAAATTGTCTGTTCATATCCTTTGACCATTTATCAATTGGAGAATGGCTTGATTTCTTATAAATTAAAGTCAATTCTCTGTATATTTTGGAGATGAGGCCTTTATCAGAACCTTTAACTGTAAAAATGTTTTCCCAATTTGTTACTTCCCTTCTAATCTTGTTTGCATTAGTTTTGTTTGTGCAGAAACTTTTTAATTTGTTGTAATCAAAATGTTCTATTTTGTGATCAATAATGGTCTCTAGTTCTCCCTTGGACACAAACTCCTTCCTCCTCCACAAGTCTGAGAGGTAAACCATCCCATGTTCCTCCAATTTATTTATGATTTCGTTCTTTATGCCTAAATCTTGGACCCATTTTGATCGTATCTTAGTATGTGGTGTTAAATGTGGGTCCATGCCTAGTTTCTGCCATACTAATTTCCAGTTTTCCCAGCAGTTTTTGTCAAATAATGAATTCTTATCCCAAAATTTGGGATCTTTGGGTTTGTCAAAGATTAGATTGCTATTTTTATTCACTATCTTACCCTGTGAACCTAACCTATGCCACTGATCAACTAGTCTATTTCTTAGCCAATACCAAATGGTTTTGGTGACTGTTGCTTTATAATATAGCTTTAAATCAGGTACACTTAGACCACCTTCCTCTGACTTTTTTTTCATTAGTTCCCTTGCAATTCTCGACCTTTTATTCTTCCATATGAATTTTGTTGTTATTTTTTCTAGGTCATTAAAATAGTTTCTTGGGAGTCTGATTGGTATAGCACTAAATAAATAGATTAGTTTGGGGAGTATTGTCATCTTTGTTATATTCGCTCGGCCTATCCAAGAACACTGAATGTCTTTCCAATTATTTAAATCTGACTTTATTTTTGTGGCAAGTGTTTTGTAATTTTGCTCATATAATTCCTGACTCTCCTTTGGTAGATATATTCCCAAATATTTGATACTATCGACTGTTATTTTGAATGGAATTTCTCTTTGTATCTCTTGCTGTTGGATTGTGTTGGTAATGTATAAAAATCCTGAGGATTTATGTGGATTTATTTTGTATCCTGCCACTTTGCTAAAATTCTGAATTATTTCTAATAGCTTTTTAGCAGAGTCTTTGGGGTTCTCTAAGTATACCATCATGTCATCTGCGAAAAGTGACAATTTGATTTCTTCATTTCCTACTCTAATTCCTTGAATCTCTTTCTCGGCTCTTATTGCCAAGGCTAGAGTTTCTAGTACTATATTGAATAGTAATGGTGATAGTGGGCAACCTTGTTTCACTCCTGATCTTACAGGGAAAGATTCTAGTTTATCACCATTACATATGATGTTTACTGAAGGTTTTAAATATATGCTCCTTATTATTTTAAGGAATAGTCCATTTATTCCTATACTCTCAAGCGTTTTTAGTAGGAATGGATGTTGGATTTTATCAAATGCCTTTTCTGCATCTATTGAGATGATCATATGGTTTTTATTAATTTGATTATTAATATGGTCAATTATACTAATAGTTTTCCTAATATTAAACCAGCCCTGCATTCCTGGTATAAATCCCACTTGGTCATAGTGTATTATCCTGGGGATGATTTTCTGAAGTCTATTTGCTAATATCTTATTTAAGATTTTAGCATCAGTATTCATTAAGGAAATTGGTCTATAGTTTTCTTTCTCAGTTTTCGATCTACCTGGTTTAGGTATCAGTACTATGTCTGTGTCATAGAAGGAATTTGGTAGGACTCCTTCAATCCCTATTTTTTCAAATAGTTTACATAGCATTGGAGTTAGTTGTTCTTTAAATGTTTGGTAGAATTCACCTGTAAATCCATCTGGTCCTGGGGACTTTTTCTTAGGAAGTTGGTTAATAGCTTGGCCTATTTCTTTTTCTGAGATGGGACTATTTAGACTACTTACTTCTTCCTCTGTTAATCTGGGCAAGCTATATTTTTGAAGGTATTCTTCCATTTCATTTAAGTTATCGAATTTATCGGCATAAAGTTGAGCAAAGTAGCTCCTAACTATTGTTCTAATTTCCTCTTCATTAGTGGTGAGTTCACCCTTTTCATTTTCAAGACTATCAATTTGCTTTTTCTCTTTCCTTTTTTTAATCAGGTTTACTAAGGGTTTGTCTATTTTGTTGGTTTTTTCATAAAACCAACTCTTAGTTTTATTAATTAATTCAATAGTTTTTTTACTTTCAATTTTATTAATCTCACCTTTTATTTTTTGAATTTCAAGTTTTGTGTTTGTCTGGGGGTTTTTAATTTGTTCCTTTTCTAGCAATTTTAGTTGTAAGCCCAATTCGTTGGCCCTCTCTTTCTCTATTTTATGCAAGTAGGCCTGTAGAGATATAAAACTTCCCCTTATTACTGCTTTGGCTGTATCCCACACATTTTGGTATGATGTCTCATTATTGTCATTTTCTTGGGTGAAGTTATTAATTATGTCTATGATTTGCTGTTTTACCCAATCATTCTTTAGTATAAGATTATTTAGTTTTCAATTATTTTTTGGTCTATTTTCCCCTGGCTTTTTATTAAATGTTATTTTGATTGCATTATGGTCTGAAAAGGATGCATTTACTATTTCTGCCTTACTGCATTTGATTTTGAGGTTTTTATGCCCTAGTATATGATCAATTTTTGCATAGGTTCCATGAACTGCTGAGAAGAAAGTATATTCCTTTCTGTCTCCATTTAGCTTTCGCCAAAGATCTATCATATCAAACTTTTCTAGTATTCTATTTACCTCTTTGACTTTTTTCTTATTTATTTTGTGGTTTGATTTATCTAATTCTGAGAGTGCAAGGTTGAGATCTCCCGCTATTATAGTTTTGCTATCTATTTCCTCTTGCAGCTCTCTTAATTTCTCTTTTAAGAATTTAGATGCTGCACCACTTGGTGCATACATGTTTAATATTGATACTGCTTAACTATTGATGCTGCCCTTTAGCAGGATATAATGCCCTTCCTTATCTCTTTTAATTAGATCAATTTTTGTTTTTGCTTGATCTGAGATGAGGATGGCTACTCCTGCTTTTTTGGTTTTGCCTGAAGCATAATAGATTCTGCTCCACCCTTTTACTTTTAGTTTGAATGTCTCACCCTGTTTCAGGTGTGTTTCCTGTAAACAACATATAGTAGGATTCTGACTTTTAATCCAGTCTGCTAACTGCTTCCTCTTTATGAGGCAGTTTGCCCCATTCACATTTATGGTTAGAAGGACTAATTCTATATTGCTTGCCATCCTATTAACCCCTGCTTATGCTTTTCCCCTTTCCTTCCCTTTTACCCTCCTATCCAGTATTAAACTGGTGAACACCACTTGCTTTTCACAGCCCTCCCTTTTTAGGATCCCTCCCCCACCTTAAAGATCCTCCCCTTATTTTACCCCTTTTCCTCGAAATTACTGTATTCCCTTCCCCTTAGCTTACTCCTTCCCTTTCACTTTTCAATGAAGTGGAAGAAGTTTCACCATAAATCGAATATGTCTATTGATACACGCTATGTTCATCTCCCTCCTTTCTTTCTCTCAGATATAATAGGTTACCTTTGCCTCTTCATGAGATGTAGTACCACCACTTTACACTTTTTAATGATATAATCTCCTTTCCACCTCTAGTTTCTAAGACAAATTGTACATATGTTCTTTACATATTTTTTTGACAGAAGTATAGTTCTCAAGATTTCTTTTTACCTTTTTAGAAATCTCTTGAGTTCTGTATTTGAAGATCAAACCTTTTATGTAGGTCTGGTTTTTTTCATCAAAAATAGATGGAATTCATTTATTTCGTTAAATGTCCATCTTCTTCCCTGGAAAACGATGCTCATTCTTCCTGGGTAAGTTATTCTTGGCTGCATATCAAGTTCCTTAGCCTTTCGGAATATCATGTTCCAGACCTTGCGTTCTTTCAATGTGGACGCTGCTAGATCCTGGGTTATCCTTATTGTGGATCCTCCATATCTGAATTGTTTTTTTCTAGCAGCTTCCAATATCTTTTCCTTTGTCTGATGGTTCTTGAACTTGGCCACTATATTTCTTGGCGTTTTGATTTTAGGGTCCCTTTCAGTAGGTGATCGATGAATTTTTTGAATGTCTATTTTACCCTCTGTTTCCAGAATGTCTGGGCAGTTCTCTTTGATAATTTCCTCGAAAATGGTGTCCAAGCTCTTTTTTTCCTCCCATTTTTCAGGGAGTCCGATTATTCTCAAATTGTCTCTCCTGGATCTGTTTTCCAGGTCTGTTGTCTTTCTGGTAAGGTACTTGACATTCTTTTCAATTGTTTCATTTCTCTGGTTTTGCTTGACTACCTCTTGGTTTCTCCTTGAGTCATTCATTTCTACTTGTTCCAGTCTAATTTTCAATGATGTATTTTCTTCACTCACTTTTTTTATATCTCTTTGTAATTGTCCAATTGAGTTTTTATCTTCTATGGAATTTTTTTTCTATTTTATCCATTTTATTTTTTAGAGAGCTGATTTCTTTTTCCAGCTCACTAATCCTGTTTTCCTTGGAGTTGTTTACCTTTTCCAGCTCACTAATCTTGTTTCTCAATGATTTGATTTCTTTATCCACTCTGTCTTTGAATGCATGGGATGACTTCTCTAGGCTCTCTTGCCAAGCTTCCTTTTCCTTTTCCCATTTCTCTTCCAGCTCTCTTGTGAGAGCCTTTTTGATTTCCTCTATGAGGTTCCTTTGTATTGAGGAGCAGCTCATATTCCCCCTTAGGGGATTCCTCTGGGGACAGTCTGTTCCTAGTCTCCTCAGCATTTGAATTCTGCTCCCTCTCCACACAGAAGCTGTCAATGGTTAGAGCCCTTTTGAATTTTTTGTTCATTTTGTCAGAGTAGGAATCAAAGAAAACAAACTGACAAGAGAAACAATTGGTCTGTTTTGCGGGGGATGGGGCTGGATGGTATTAATGGGCTTCCTCTACAGACTGGGGGTAGGGCAGCAGAAAGCCACTAACAGAACAGCAATGACTGTACTGAGTCTGAGCTCTGAGGCTCCGAGAACACACTGAGTCAGTCCAGGTGGGGGTTGGGGGTGGCCGGGCTCTGAGAGACGCTGGCTTTCTGGGGTTTTAATCTTCACCTCCGGTGTTTACACCCTCTCAGCCGCTCCTGGCTTGCTGCCAAGACGGAGCATCCACACTGGGGCAAAAGCCCTTTCACAGAAATGGCAGAGATCACACCCCTCCCCCTCCGGTCTGAGCTGTGTGAGCTGCCTGTCTTGCTCTGGCTGTCTGCCCTCAGTCTGCGCCCAGTCTGATTGACCCTCCCCCGAACAAACACAGACCTTTTCTGGCGACTTTCAAGGATGTCTTCTCTTGGTGATTATTTGTGGATTTCTTTCTGGGTCAAGCATTAAGTCAGAGGCTTGTCATGAAGTAAGTTCTGAGAGAAAACGAGGAGCTCAAGCAGCTGTCTGCCTCCACGCCACCATCTTGGCCGGAAGTCGCCTAATTATGATTTTTAAGAAATTATTTTACTCAGAGAGCTTTTGTACCTCTTCCTCCATTTGGCCAATTCTGATTTTTAATGAGTTCTTTTCTTCAGTGAATTTTTGTGTAGCTTTTATCACTATAACAATTTTTTAAAATGTCATTTTCTTCAGTATTTTTTTGTTCTCCTTTTACAAGCTGTTAATTCTCTTTTCATGATTTTCTTACTCTCATTTCTTTCCCTACTTTTTTTCTCTGTTACTCATTTCTGTCTTTAAATCTTCAATGACTGAGGTAGGGCAAAGGAACTTGAGTCCAATTGGCATTTTTCTTTTGAGGCTTTGTTTATAACTGTTTTCACTTTGATGTCTTCTGAGTTTACTTCTTGGTCTTCACTGCCACTGTAGTAGTTTTCTATGGTCAAGTTCTTTCCTGTCGTTTTTGCTCATTTTCTCAGTCTATTTCTTGATTTTGAAGTTTATGATCAAGTTGGATTCTGCTCACCTGTGAGTGTGTGGGCTTTTTTGTGCTGCTGTCTTCAGAGATAGCTGTTTGGGCAGCAAGTTTTTGGTGTTTTCAAGGGGGTGTGATGTGGGAAGAGATGTGGTCATTCCTCTCCTAGTCTATGTTCTGTGCTTTACTCAGGTCCTTCTCTTCTGAAGCTGAAAATATATAGGGATCTTCTTCATCTTGGAAATGTGACCAGGGTCCCTCTCTAGTGACTGACCACAAATGCTCTGTTCTTTCTTGGAAATGAGTGTAGTTGAGTGACATGGTCAGAGCTCCCCTTTAGAAAGTCAACTTTAACAACCAAGTCCAACAGGTTCTGTCAGGGGAGGAAACTTGAGGCAGGTAGACCAATCAGAAGGCTATTGGAATAATTTGAACATGAGTTATAAAGTCCAGTAACAGGGTGTGAATGAGAAAAGGATAAATAGGAGAGATATCATGAAGATGGAAACAAGAAAACTTTACAACAGTTGTGACCTAGAACTGCATATGGGCAATTGAGTTGTCCACCAGTGCTAGCTACTCCCAGTGAGCAAAGGGACCCTTGTAATTTCTTTTTGATCAGTTGTTTAATTTTCTTACCATCTCTGGGCTGAGAGCTCCCAAGACTGCTGCTGCTGCTGCCTTGCTGGAGGATGCTTACCCTTAATCCCCCATCCAAAGTCACTGAATTCTTCTACCAACCTCCTAAATTATCCTAAACTGGAAAGTGCCTCGCTTGACCTCTTCTTGGCTCTGTTGCTTTAAAATATAATTTGAGGAATTATTTAAAAGTTGTTTAAAGGAGGATATTAGGAGAGTTCAGCTTGATTGCTGCCTTAATTTCACCATCTTGGCTCCCTATTTTATAAATTTTAAAACATTATTCTGAGAAGGATCCATAAACTTCACAGACTGCCAACAGAGTCCAGAAGCCCTGAAGGATGGTGGCACATCAGTAATAACAGGAAAGTTGGGAGGAAGAGCAGATCTCAAGGGGAAGATCTGCTTAGTTTTCAATCAGCTGAATTGGAACTATTGGTGCAATATTCAAGTAGAGATTTCCAGAAGGCAGTGGGAAATGTTGTACTAGAGTTCAGGGAGAAAAGGAGGAAAAGGGTTATACATGTGGATCTGAGAGTCAGCTATGAAAAAATGATAGAACTTATGGGAGTTAAGATCACCAAGGGAGAGAATGTGAAAAGAGTAACAATTTATATTAGTGTCATAGTTGTACTTCATCCTTTGCTCATTTAAGAATAGTGACTAGCAGCAGAAAAACTGCTGAATTGATATATACCAAGAAGTTTCTAACATTTATCATTGACTAGTTTGTTCCTTTTTTGGAATATAAACTTTATGTGAACAGGGATTATTTATTATCTAAATGTTTTCTCTTCTCTAGCTACAAATACAGGAGGTACTTGGTATTTAATGACTGATAGAATATAGGGATCAGTCAAATTGTACCATTACCTATTTGTGTATAACCAGGAAAACAGTAATTTTGTTTGGTTTCGTTTTAATGGACCATAGTCAGATAAAAGTCTGTGATCTTAGATATACAGTTTGTACCAAAATCGACATAATGTAACCTTTACTTCCTCACGTGGGGTAAGTGGGCTGCAGGTTTATATGTGGGAGGGATAGGACTTCCCAATACCATTTTCCCACACACTTGAGTTATAACCCCACTTCCAAAACCAGTTCCACCCCCTCCAGCTTCTACAAACAGTTGGCTAGCCACAGTGCTCCACCACTTCATAGAGGTCAGAGAAAAGTCAAGGTGGGACCTCTTCTTTCAGAACCTTGGCTGCCTCCCGATAATGAGCTGAGAGACAGATGGTCCTATCTAACTTGGAAGGTAAGGATAAGCACAGCAGAAAATATCAAGTCTGAGAGGGAGACAAACCTCAGTTATTCACCACCCACTGTGGATCAGCTCAGAACCTCTCTCTATGCTAGGAGGTTAAAATGGAGGGGCAAAAGGGGTGTACTCAGTGCTGTGCTAGAGTCAGCTCCCTGCTCCTAACAGCTCTTAAGAACCAGAAGCAATTGTTAAATTTTTCAGTGTGAGCATTTACACTTCAGAAATCAGTGAATGTTACAAATCCGGTTTAATTTATTGTTTTCAGAAGACTTAAGAAAGTGAAGAAGAAAATGTAAATAATGCAGATTAAATATTTTATTTTATTTATTTATTTTATAACATTATCCCTTATATTCATTTTTCTAAATTATCTCCCCCCTCCCTCTACTCCCTCCCCTGACAGGCAATCCCATATATTTTACATGTGTTACAATATAACCTAGATACAATATATATGTGTAAATCCCATTTTCTTGTTGCACATTAAATATTAGATTCTGAAGGTATAAGTAACCTGGGTAGATAGACAGTAGTGCTAACAATTTACATTCACTTCCCAGTGTTCCTTCTCTTTGTAGTTGTTTCTGTCCATCATTGATCAACTGGAAGTGAGTTGGATCTTCTTTATGTTGAAGATAACCACTTCCATCAGAATACATCTTCATACAGTATCATTGTTGAAGTGTATAGTGATCTTCTGGTTCTGCTCATTTCACTCAGCATCAGTTGATGTAAGTCTCTCCAAGCCTCTCTGTATTCATCCTGCTGGTCATTTCTTACAGAGCAATAATATTCCATAACCTTCATATACCATAATTTACCCAACAATTCTCCAATTGATGGGCATCCATTCAACTTCCAGTTGCTAGCCACTATGAAAAGAGCTGCCACAAACATTTTGGCACATACAGGTCCCTTTCCGCTCTTCAGTATTTCTTTGGGATATAATCCCAATAACAGCAATGCTGGGTCAAAGGGTATGCCCAGTTTGATAACTTTTTGGGCATAGTTCCAAATTGCTCTCCAGAATGGTTGGATTCTTTCACAACTCCACCAACAATGCATCAGTGTCCCAGTTTTCCCACATCCCCTCCAACATTCATCATTATTTGTTCCTGTCATCTTAGCCAATCTGACAGGTGTGTAGTGGTATCTCAGAGTTGTCCTAATCTGCATTTCTCTGATCAGTAGTGATTTGGAACACTCTTTCATATGAGTGGATATAATTTCAATATCATCATCTGAGAATTGTCTGTTCATATCCTTTGACCATTTATCAATTGGAGAATGGTTTGATTTCTTATAAATTAGGGTCAGTTCTCTGTATATTTTGGAGATGAGGCCTTTATCAGAACCTTTAACTATAAAAATATTTTCCCAATTTGTTACTTCCCTTCTAATCTTGTTTGCATTAATATTGTTTGTACAGAAACTTTTTAGTTTGATGTAATCAAAATCTTCTATTTTGTGATCAATAATGATCTCTAGTTCTCCTCTGGTCATAAATTCCTTCTTCCTCCACAAGTCTGAGAGGTAGACTATTTTCTGTTTCTCTAATCTATTTATTATCTCATTCTTTATGCCTAAATCATGGACCCATTTTGATCTTATCTTGGTATATGGTGTTAAGTGTGGATCCATATCTAATTTCTGCCATACTAATTTCCAGTTTTCCCAACAGTTTTTTCCAAATAATGAATTTTTATCCCTAATGTTGGTATCTTTGGGTTTGTCAAAGACTAGATTGCTATAGATGTACCCTTTTTTGTCCTTTGTATCTAATCTGTTCCACTGATCAACCGTTCTATTTCTTAGCCAATACCAAATGGTTTTGGTGACTGCTGCTATATAATATAGCTTTAGATCAGGTACACTTAGACCACCTTCCTCTGACTTTTTTTTCATTAGTTCCCTTGCAATTCTCGACCTTTTGTTCTTCCATATGAATTTTGTTATTTTTTCTAAGTCATTAAAATAGTTTCTTGGGAGTCTGATTGGTATAGCACTAAATAAATAGATTAGTTTAGGAGTATTGTCATCTTTATTATATTCGCTCGGCCTATCCAAGAGCACTGAATGTCTTTCCAATTATTTAAATCTGACTTTATTTTTGTGGCAATTGTTTCGTAATTTTTCTCATATAATTCCTGACTATTCTTTGGTAGATGGATTCCCAGATACTTTATACTCTCAACATTTGTTTGAAATGGAATTTCTCGGTATTTCTTGCTGTTGCATTTTTTTTGGTGGTATATAAAAATGCTGAGGATTTATGTGATTTATAGATTAAATATTTTAAGTGAGGGTTCCTGATTGTTAAAAATTTACCAACCCCTCCCTAGGTGAACTAAAGCTGGAGGAGAACCTTGTCATCTGGGCTCAAGGGACATGGCTGCAATAAACTTTCTTCTTCTTTCACTTGAAGGTCCTAGATTTTCTCATTGTGTATCCCCAAAGAATGGAAGGAAACTGACACCAGGGGTCACCATTGAGGAATGACAGTCCCAAAAGCTCTGTTTCCCTTCTCTTGAATAATGTTCTTTATTATTCCATATCTTCTATTCATAACCAGGGTGATGCAAAATTGTGCAGACACAGATTACTTAGTCCAGTTTAGTCCTGTAAATTATTCCTCTTCACCATTCCTGGCCATCCTCTATTTAAGAAGGCCTTATACATCATTAGTGGAAGGTGAGAGGCAGGTGATTAAGAAACATATTAGAGCTCCCTCCCCTACCCACCCACACTCACCATATTGGGGCATTTAGTCCAATTTCTCATGGCCTAACACTTAAAATGTAAAAATATTTAAAATGTGAAACTACCAGATGGTTCATAGGGATAAAGCTATCCCACATTCCCATTACCACTTTCATACCATTGAGTCTGTCTTGTTCTATTCATTTTTTGCAGCCGTGAAGTTTCATCTTGCTTCTTGGCCAAGGGGCAAAAATCATAATTATGGTTCTGTAACACACCATCTAGAGTTAAAATACATACATACACACACACACACACAGAGTTTTATTTTAAATTTCAGGCATCTCACAGGGAGTCTGGCAAATACAACCAACCAAAAATTACTTTTTATTGGTGTTGTTTTCAGTTATTTCAGTCCTGTTCAACTCTTTGTGACCCCATTTGGGGTTTTCTTGGCACATACTGGGGTGGTTTGCCATTTCCATCTCCAGCTCATTTTACAGATGAGGAAACTAATTACTTAGAAAGGTTTTTATAAATACTAACTGTACTCTGGGTAACCAGGACTGATCATATATTTAGCATGTTCTCAAAGAGAGGTGTCAAATAAGCTACCTAGTGCTACCTGAACTAGATTAAAATGTACCTTGGGGGGGCAGCTCGATGATGCAGTGAATAAAGTGTTGATCCTGGAGTCAGAAGGACCTAAGTTCAAATTCAGCCTTAGACACTTAAATCTTACTAGCTATGTGATCCTTGGCAAGTTATTTAACCCCAGTTGCCTCACCAAAAAAAAAAAACAATAATTTTTTTTTTAAATGGAGGGGGGGAAATATTTAACTAAATAAAAATACAATATAACATAATGTTAACATATAACTTGCTAAGGCAGTATGAGACCAGCAGAGTTTCTTATGTACTATTTAGTGGGCCTGTGTCTATTTGACACCATTGTTCTAAGGCAATTAAAAAGATATTTAACTAGTATCTGACTTTTATAAGCCCTATTAACCAATGAAAAATTTTTGGACAGCAATCTATTTTACAATCCTTTCTTGGAAGCCACATTACTGCTACAGATGTAGCTGGCTAATATCAGTTGTTATCCCTGTGCTTGATTCAGTTCGGGGCTCAACTCCTTCATTTCCAGTGTTTGTCCAAGATATACACAGTATCTAGATTTGAGATCCTGTTTGTACATTCAGTTGCCCATTACAGTGAGCATAACAGGCATCCTTCCTCCACTTGTTTTCTCCTACATGGATAGTTAGACTTATTTATAAGTTATTAATGTTCTGGGCTTGATGCAAACAAGAGCATCTGTAGGATTTTACATCAAGGCGGAAGGGAGCCGCTGGAAGTTGTTGTAAGGCGCTGACACTGTGCTTCTGGAGATTGCATTGAGAACTAGGTGGAGAAAGAACTAGAGTGGGGAGCCCCGCATCAGGGAGACCAGGGCGTTAGCCGGCCATGGGAGAAGTGGAGGACGTACAAGGTGTCCCACAGGTCTTGTTGTTTACTCTATACAAGACTCGCATTAGATTGGACATGGGAAGGGGTGGCTCAGGAGGAATGAAGGTGCACACCAGGAATGGAGACACCCGCGGCAGGAGCCCTATGGTTAAGAGGAAGGGAGGGATTAGTGGAGTGAGAATGAGTTGAGCTTGAGATGTCTATAACCTATCTACTTCAGACGCTCGATAGGCATGTGATACTGGGGGTCAAGAGAGAGATTAAGCTAAATAGGTACAAGAGAGAACTGCGGAAGGATAATAATGGAGTGCATAAGAGCTTTTTATCCTGTGTAGAGATATTTCTTCCAACTCCACATGAACCCATTTGGGTTTTCTTGGCAAAGATACTGATCTGCCATTTACTTTTCCGGTTCATTTTACAGAGGAGGAAACTGAGGCAACAGGGTTAAATGACTTGTCCAGAGTCACACAGATGATGCCAGATTTGAACTTAAAAAGATGAATTTTGACGTCTGGCCTGGCACTATCCACTGTAGTAGACCCTACCAGCACAAGCACTTTGTATAAATTTTGATAGTCAACTAAAGAATAAGAGACTGACTGATTTTGGGAAACTGAAAAATTATCATAAGGCCTGATTTTGATATCCATTTTCTTCCTTTGGTGGCTTATGGCTGTATCTCTAGGGAACACTTCAGCTGCTGCAGAATTCATGCTGAAAATCACAAAATAAGGAACACAGGTATAGGAGAGTGAAAATGGCATCCAAGACACATCTAACCAGAAAAAGATGCTCAGCTGGTTGTTGGTGAGTGAAGAATCCATGGACACTATTTTTGGTGTGCTTCACTTGTATGTATCCTCTTCCTATTTGAGAGAATTTGAAGAAGGCCTCCAGCTTTCTGAGCTAACTTTAACTCCCTGGACAAAATTAAAGGGGGACATATAGAATGAGCTGCAATCTGCAATACTGGAGGGAATATCTGTCCTAGAGGGACCTTTTTACTATACACAAACCAAATATTATACCCGTAAACAATCTATCTTATGCACTTATACTTTTACCACATTTACTTCTATATTTACTGAGTATGCACAAATTATTGTGAATAAAAAAAAATGCTAGCCTTGTCAAAACGAGTGACTTCTACCCATACTCAATCTTTTTCTTGATGACTGCTTCCTCATTTGAAAAAAAAAAATTTCATCATGTACCATGTCACAGCAATGTGGGAACATACCTGGTAAACCTAACGTGCTATATAAATGTGAATTTTTCTTTTAGAAAGCAGCTTAAAATAATTCTCTCAACAGACTTAAAATCAGCCAAACTGGGTAAACAAGGGACGCTTAGGAAAAGTTAAACAATTAAACTGATTTCTTGTTCAGGAAAGACTCGTTTAAAAAAAAAAAAAATCTTCTCGTCATCTTGTTTGGGGAAGCAAAGAATCTGTGTTATTTAGAAATTTAATTCCACGTCTAGTAACATGTTTCAAGTTTGCAAATTAGACTTCAACACTATAACATTTTTATAATCTTAGATAACAGAACCAGAAGAGCAATCTGGCTCACAATATTGGCAAACTTATTTTGTATTTATTTTTTCAATCATGAATTCTGCAGTTGACATGGAGAAAAAAGACAACTTTTAAAGTAAAATACTATGGCTGAATTAAAGCCAATAACAATTTATTTACAAGAAATGACAATGAACATTAATTGAGACTAGTACTATTTTCCATAAAACAGCCCTTGTTATGGAATGTTTTATTAATAAATCATTTAGGTCAACAGGATCAATAGAATTCCCAGGCATAGGGATAATTCATAATGAAACAGTTGTCTTTTGTTTGTTTGTTTTTTTAAACAGGTTTTTTCCCCTCTTATCTATCAGTTTAATTTTTGGAAAACAATTGTCAAAACTAAATTGAGTTAGTAAATTACAAGAATTTTACTTAAAATGTTTAGCTGTGCATCAGCAAATATATCTTACAATATAAAGGCAATAGGCTTTTACACTTAGCAGGTCTTTAAGTCATATACCAGTCCCACAATAAGGAAGTTCCAGGATTTGAAGCTCATTAGATGCCCAATACTTATATCTAAATTTTAAAGTTTATTCCATTTCTAACACTTAGGGATTTGTAATTACATGAAGTGAAAATACAATGAAAAACTGTATAGATATTAGCAGTAAACAGTTAAGAGCACTTCTTAGGCAAGGGACCTGGGTTATAACTTGAAGACCATATGTTACATTACCCACTATAACTTTGGAAGTTTTATCCACTAAACTAAATATAATTTGGCATAAAGACATTGACTGTTAAGGACTTATTAAAAAAGTTGTACAGCAGAACTGATTATGCACTGTGAACATGTAGAAGAAAAAAATAAGCAAAATAATTGAATTCAAACTGTCTGCTAGAAGTCTACAGAATTTCCAACTCTTCTCTATTTTATGAACAATTACATCATAGGATTCTTTTCCCCTATGAGTCAAGAGTTTTGCTTTTCCAAATAGGACATTTCCAAAATTACAAAAAAGTCTAATAGTACATTATAGAAATTAAATACTTGAGAGGTTTAAGGAAAAAAACAACTTTTTAGGCAATTTTGAAAATAGTTTATTACAAAATATGATACAGTCTTTATAGATTGTGTTTCAATCTCCCATAACTCACACACCTTGAAGATTGTAAAATATCTATGCAAATGCCCACATAAATCTAAGCTGTACAGCAGTACTTTTAATCCTCTTAAATTTATAGAGCAGTTTGTCAGGCAGTATTATAGTGGAGTAGAAACAGCAAGTCACTTTGTGGACATCTGGCATTCTTGCAGGTAGCATGATTCAAATGGTTTTCTCCAGTGGATCTGAATAATGCAACAGTTGAGAATCCATCACATTTTAGTGATCAAAACCATACTGGGGTGAGGAAGAACAATCCAGCTCAACTTATGAGTTTTATATTTGTTACTTCTTATTTCTGGGCTTTAACTCTTCTGCTGCATTACGTAGAAAAATGTAATTTTTCTTTTGGGGATTATAAAATTCATGTCCCTAAAAGAGAGGGAAAAAAATTGCATTTTGAGAACTCAATTCTTAAACAAGTGAGCATCCATTTTAATTTAGTAAGAATTCAAAACAGCCCCAGAATGTTAAATGAACAGTTCTTTTGCTGCCTTCTTTTTTAGATGGAGATGTGATAAATACAAAGGACTGATCTAAATTTTCCAGAGTTAGAAAATATTCAAAACACTTCTAATTCCATCTTAAATTTTTTTGATATCATGTAAATAAGGTCAATTACTAGTTTTATTTATCCAAGTAATAATATTACATTTCATACCAGAATTTATAAACTAAGTTTTAAAAAATGTATACTTAAAACCTAATCTTTCTTAGACAAAACTAGAATATGAATTCTTACCTTTGACCAATCATAGCTAGAAGCATATGCAAATATGTTTCCATTGTGATTGAAACAACAAGCTGAAATTGGCTGATCTAATTGTTCTGAAGTTTTTAGTTTTGTCCTTGCATCTTTGTCCCAAAAGCTGAATCTACCATCAGATCCTACAGTTGCAAGGGTTCCATGAACAGGATGAAATGCTATCCCATTCACCTGCAAAAAATTGTACATATCTTAAGAAAGAGAATAATAGTAAATAGAGGTATTCTCTATTGTTGCACATATCCTTAAGCTTAACTTGGAAAGACAAGGGGAAAATGTTAAAATCAATATTTTAAAGTATCTATTAGAAGACCATTATCATTCTAATGTTAGCCATCCTGAGATTGAAAGTCAAAAATGAAATCATACCTGCTATCATGGAACTTGCATTCTCATGAAGTATCCACATAAGTAAATAAAGACATGTACAAAATAAACATAACATAAGATAATATCAGGGGCAGTTGAGAGGTTCAGGAATGGCCTCCTAAAAAAGGAGGTGCTTGTTCTGAGCTATGGAAGAAGACTAGGATGAAGTATAAGGGAGTGTTTTGCAGGCATAGGAAATACCTGAGGCAAAGCCAGAAAAGAAATGCTGTGCCTAGGAGCAGCTAGGTGGCACAGTGGATAGAGCACCAGCCTTGAATTCAGGAGGACCAGAGTTCAAATCTGGTCTCAGACACTTAACACTTCCTAGCTGTGTGACCCTGGGCAAGTCACTTAATCCCAGCCTCAGGGGAAAAAAAAAAATGCTGTGCCTAATGAACAGTTAAGTAGGTCAGCATGCATGGAAGAGTATATGAAGGGAAGGTGAAATGTGCAATAAGCATAGAAAAGTTAGCTAGAGTCAGATTCTGAAAGGTTTTTCAAAATGAGTAACATCCTGAAGGCAAAAAGGAAATGCTTCTTCTTAAGTAGTGAGCAGCATGCTTAAAAAGCCTCAATTAAAAAAATGTTTATTAAGTACTTGGTCCTGTGTGTAGCTACAATGGATACAATTATAAAAACAACAAAAAATAGGGCAATTAAGAAGGTAAAAGGTAGAGTACAGATAATGAACTCTATTCTGAACATGTTGAGTTTCAGATATCTAAAAGACATCCAGTTCTAAATGTTCGAGTATCCAAATAATACTACATTCATACCAGAATTTATAAACTAAGTTTTAAAAAATATATACTGAAAAACTTTATCTTAGACAAAACTAGAATATGAATTCTTACCTTTGACCAATCATAGCTAGAAGCATATGTATTTTTTTTTGGTAATGGAAAAATGGAGCTAAGTTCTGGAAATCCTATACATGGAAAAACTATGTAAGTGGGTTCTGATGAGGCCACTAGCAAGAGAAGAGATTCCAAAGCAGAGAAGAGGGGGATGAAGTGGATGATGACCCAACAAAGTAGACTGAAAGTGATCTACTTGATAGAATAAGTATCATGAAAACCTAGAGAGGATAAATATTCAGGAAGGGACAATGATAAAGGCTGCAGGGATGTCAGGAAGGGCTGAAACTGAGAAAATAGCATCAAATTTGTCAATTAAGACATAATTAATATTTTTGGAGAGAGCAATTTCAGGTGAATGCTGAGAAAATGGAGGTTACAGATAACTCCGACTGTGCAAGACAGCTTGAAGATGATAGTATCAAATGAAACTTTTAAGAACTGAGGAGACCTAAGTATGTTTTGAGCAACAAGGAAAGAGCAAACACATAAAGAGTAGAGAGGATGATGACTGCAGGGTCAGTCTCTCGAAAGAAACAGGACATGAGCTCAACCAAGTGGAGGAGTTGGCTTTGACAAGAAAGACTATCTCTTCCTCAGAAGTAAAGGAAAAGAGAATGAAGGGTTTTTCAGATGTGGAGTAGAGAAAAAGACTGGGAAGAAGAGGGAGCTCAAAGCAAATAACCTTTTATTTTCTCTATAAGGTATGAAATGAAGTTATTTCCTAGCAGGAAAGTGGAATGGCATGGGAGGCTTAAGAAAAGAAGGCATGTAATGGCTGCTGAGGAGTGGGATACAGAGAAGATTAAAAAGATTGTCTCTTGGAAATGAAGGCCCAGTTGAAATTAAGACACCATAAATTTACATTTGACCCAGCCAACACTGGAGTTACAATAGATGAATGGGCTAAGAATTATAGAAGCAAATCTACAACTATATGTAAGTTGAAAACTCCTATTTACTTGTAGAAAATAACAATTTCTATTTTCTAAGCATAAACGTGAAGTATCAATATATAGCAGGCAGGAATGACATAAATTACTGAGTTTCTTTTACTGACTAAAAAATTTTAAACATACATAAATGGGAAGGAAATCATTCTGTATATAACTCTATACTCTTATTAATAAAAAGAAAAAACAAAAAAATTATTCATTTTAAATACTGAAGAATTTAAGCACAGTTGTAATGTCCTTCAATATGTTAGGGAAATGTGTACAGAAGTTGTAGTTTTTTAGTTGTACTTTAAAAAAAATCATAGCCACTTTCTCTAAATACTTACTGCATAGATATCTTGAGGAGCTGAAGTATTAGTTCCATTAGAACGATGACATTTAAAGGTGAAGTTATCTTTGGCACTGAAAGAGAATATCATTTTAATTTAAAAAAAAATTTTTTAAGAAACCTCAAAAAAAAATAGTTGAAATTGATTCAATCATACTTACGGATTTGGTGGATTAATATAATGAATAGCAACTCTTCCTTCAATACTTCCCAAAGCAAAACCAGTAGGCTTATTCTGTTTGTCTTTAAAAATGGCAACGCAGCGATGCTAAAAATATAATTAAATAAGATCAATTATTTAACTCCCTCTTAAATAATAAGATGAAAGCTAGTGAAAATTATATTTACTTTTGAATATGCATTACTGATATAGTTTTTATACAATTTACATTTCTCAACATATACCTCTATTTTCTCCCAGATAGCCATCTCTTGGTTCAGCAGAGCCAAATAACAGGATTTCATACCACAGACCTTCACTTAAAGGAGCAAAATGCCTTAGCATATCTCTTTCCCTGGGATCAACCTTGGTCTTCAGTTTTGATTATTTTTTTTTTTCATTTACATCACTGTATATGTATATATGTACATCACTGTATACTATGTATATTGTTCTTCTTACTTTCCTTTGTGACAGCTAATCTTGTTTCTTCCATCTGTACTCAGCTATTCTGAGAGCACAGCCTTAACACATTATATTTACATTGTACAACTTGGTTATCCATTCTATTGGATAAAAGAAATGTTTGAGAACCTAGGATTGCATCTATGTAACAGGAGAACTAGTAGACAGACTTCTTTATTTCTAGTTCATTGCTACCACCACAAAAAAAAAAGTGCTGTGTGTATTTTGGTGTATATGGGGCCTTTCTTTTTTACTGTTGGCTTCTTTGGTATAATATTTTTCAAAATGTCCTGTTATTTATGTTAACATATAATAGGTTTATTGTGTTTTAATAAATTTATGTCCTTTGGCCATTTTATCTACTAGGTAACCTAATTGGTGCTATATATTTGCATCTATTTCCTAAAAATTGTGCATATCAAAACTTTCCTCATTGATATTTGATGCAAATATTTCTAATTATTCATGCAAATTAAAAAAAAAAACTTTCTTTTTTTTCTTTTATCATCTCCTTTACCTTAACTAGAAGAACTAGTTAATTAGTCTTCATGCCTTCATTGTAAAAGGCATCTGATCTCATTCTAACTTTTTATGGACATATATTTAGATCACTTAATCATTTTGAGTTTACTATGGCAAATGGTTCTAGTTCTTCATTTAAATCTAATTTCTGTTTTCTCAGCAATTCTTATCAAAAAGCTTAAGCAATTTAAGTTGTCAGATTTATCAAATGGGATGTTATTTTTGATTGGTGTGTTTCTTATCTATTTCCATTACATCAAATAGTGTTGATGGCTTTGCATATATTATGGCTTGATAATGCTATGCATCCCCTTCATTTATACCTTTGCTCATTATTTCCCTTGAGAGTCTAGGTAAGATTTTTTTAATAACTCCAATGTGGTAGATGATACGAGTATCAGTATCTTGACAGCTGAATTAAATGAGGCTCAGAAAAATGATATGACTTATTACTCAATGATCACTCAAACACTAAGTGACAGAACTAAGATTCAAAAACTGGAGTTTTTCTCCAAAGACACAACTGTTTATTTTTATACGATTGGGTATATACTAAAGGGGTAACTTACCCGCTTGTAATGACTATTTTAGGACTTAAGAGCTAGAAAGGTTGTCAGAGATCAATCTAATCCAATTCCCTCACTGTAGGGATGAGGAAATCAATTCCCAGAGAAGCATATTGACCCTATGCTATTTCATAAATCCAATTATATAGGTTATTTTTTCTTTCATTTTCTATAGTAGTATCCTATCATGCCACAAACCAGTTAAGAGAAAACTATGGTCCAAAAAAAATCTTTAAAACTCTGAGAAATAAATATTTCTTCAATACTTTAATGATTCATCACTTTACTGTTTTGGGTATTCCTTCCACCAACACAAATTTCAATCCTAAAGGAGACTTTCTACATGTGAGCATCTCTATATTTAGGCAACTGGTCCTCATACAAAAGACATATATATCATTACCAGGGACAGAATGGTAGAATCTGTCAGACTTTATGCTCTTCTAGCAGAATATTTAAGAACCTAGGACTGCACCCATGCCATAGGAGATTATTTTTCTTCAAATGTCAATCATAAAAATTGGGGGAAAAAAAAAAAAAAAAGACAAATGACTATATAAGGATCTAAACCATTTTTTAAAAAATCATTGCAATATTCAGTTGCATTCCCCTAATTCAAACAATAAAATCTTGGTTACCTAAAAAATTGTTTGTTTTTTTTTTCCTAATATAGATATATGTAACCATAATATGCTCAGACTGAATGTAAGACATTAAATTATGTTCCTATAACTTAGATAAAATTTCTGTGGCCTTAAGACATAGATGTTCTCTACTATATTATTTATAAGCATAGCACCTTTCATATAAGAGATTGTAAGTATTCACTGATGTGTTGCTGCTTACCTGATGTTTAAGAGGAGATTCTATTCTCCTGAATTCAGAAGGCTGATTCTCTAATTGATAAACTATCAGTCCTCTCTCAGCAGTAGCTACAGCTGCCATGGGGTAGACCTAAAACCAGACATAAGGAAAAGATGAAAATTCATGGTCTAGAATCTGAACACACTCTCTTAAAAGTAATTTCCTTTAAAATGAAGGAATATGTTTGCTAGTCTGTCATAAAATTACAAATTTGGACACCATTATTATTTCAAGTGAGAATTTAATCATTCCATACTGTTAACATATTCTAGTATAAGCTGAAGGGTAACATTTGGGAGAAGTTCTTGTACTTAAAATTAATGATCATTTACAGTGGCTCTACTTTACCATGATACAGTCTCCAAATTTATTATTAAATATTATGGTTTGGATATTATTAAAGTAAAGAAATTAGAAAGTATGAAATGGCTTACCACATCAGCACAGTAACATCTTTCAGGCAGCTGCAATGTCATCATAGGACTTGGTGACCGTGTATCCCAAAACTAGATAAAATGAACAATGAGCCTTTGGTTAATCAGAGCAGACAGACCAATCATATGAATCTTGTTATATCTGTTAAACTGCAGGAACATTATCTTGCCAGGGTGTTATACCTTTAAAGTTTTATCCCAGCTTCCTGTCATCACACAGCTATAATTTGGTGCTTTGATCCAATGCACAGTTTTCACAGGGGCATCATGCTTTTCATAAAAAACAAACAAAAAAATTTATTAGAAAAGATTGATAGTGAATATAAAATATCCTCAAGATTCAGTGAAAAACTTTTTCAAGTGAACATTCAATTAATGCTAATATAAAAAACAATGAGGCTCACACATTCAGGTTTTAGCAACTCCTTCCCTATGCCCCAGTGCCCCCACATATGATAATTTTCATGAAAACAGACAAAGGATTTAGAGCTGGAAGGAGGACTAGTTAACCAAGGCCCTCATTTTCTAAGGAGGAAGCTGAGGCCTAGAGAGATGGATAGTATATAGCAGAACTGAGATCCAAACCCAAGCTTCACCCTCAAATTCAATGCACTTGACTACTCTATCCTGAGACAATGGTGATCTCAAGGTTCTATCATTGGCTCTCATCTCATCTTTATATTCTCTCCTTTAGAGATCTCAGCCATGATGATGGTTTTAATCACAATATCCTACAATCAGATATCTATTATCTGACTTTTCCCCAGAGCTCTAGTCTCATAACATCTTCACTTGGATATTTCAACAAAACCCTAAGCTCATTATCAATCTTCCTTCCTATCAAACTACCTTCAAATTGCTTTTCTATTAATGGTACCAGTGCTTTCCCATTCACTCTGGGTCCAGAATCTCTGAGTAATTTTTGATTCTTGTCATGCCATCCAGGCTAGCTCTCAATAATAATCTGAGGAGGTGGCTCCTATGAAAGAAAGGATAGTCATTTCCACCAATTAAGCAACCACCACTCATAAGGTAAGGATTGTAGTGTAGCTGAATGAACGAGAGCCCCCAATGGATAAACACCACCACCATCTGCTTTAAAACCTTGATGGAGACAGCTAAGGATTGTGAACCCAACAGCTTTTGGGATAGCAATACCCCTATTCAGAGTGTCTGTAACCATCTCCTTGGGAAGCAAACCTTATGAAGATACAACCTGGTAACAACTTCTGAAGGAAAGATTTTCTCTATTGAAGACTTAGAAAAGAAAGTTGCTATCATTAAAGTCCCTGGCACCATTAACATCAAAAAAGGGTATCATTTCATTAGTGGGATGTCATTAAAAAAAAAGGCCATCTGCTTTGCTGCTAAGGATCATAGGACTTTTCCATCTGGCTTGCAGCTGAAACCTTCCACATGTTATGGTGTGTCCACCATTAAAATGTGAGTGCTCTGACAATTAGGTATTTTACTTTTTCTTTGTATGCCCAGCACTTAGCACAGTGCTTTGAAAACAGTAAATATATTTTATTCACTCATTCATTCATTCATTCTATTCTTAACATTCAAATAGCTGTCAAGTTCTATTGATTATCTCTCTGCAACAACTCTCTCAAGTGTGCTCTCCTTTCCATAATTAATTGAAACCTGCCTAGTGCAGGCCTTCATTTCTTTTGGCCCTACTTATAGTCTTAAGTCTATCTCTAGTTAATGAATCCTTGAATTAGCTATGTTAAGTCAGCTATTACTTTGCTACTCAAAAACCTTCACTAGCTCCAGCTTGCAAAATGAAATATAAATACAAGATCCTGAATCAAGGCCTTCCAAAATGAAGTCCCAATCTACTTTTCTGGCATTTTATACTACTACTCTTCATGAGCTCTGTGTTCTAGCCAAATTAGAACTTCCACATTCTCATTCAGGTTTCTTCTGCCTCAGTGCCATTATTATCATGAGAAAACAGGGGCAGATGAGCTGCTGCAGCAAGAAGGTAGCACTTGTTGCCAATAAAAATTTTAAAAGCACAAATCAACTTCAATTTTGTGAAATTCAACAAACATTTATTGAGGGTCCATTACGTGGAAGGAATTATGGAGATGTTGCACATACCATGGCAAAAACTACATAGTTCCTACTCCTACAAAGTTTATAGTCTCTCTTCTAAAACTTTCTACAAATGGCATATAAAAGCAAGAAGAGTTCAAGCTTCTTTACTATCTTTAATACTATAATTATGAGCCTATTTGTGTCATCAAGCAAGGAAGCACTTTGGACTCTTTGGGCAAAAATTCATTTTCTTTCATAATGTACTGTGAAAAAAATGTGATGTGACAAAAAGTAGCATTTTAAAAAACACTTCGAATAGTGATTTCCCTGCTTCAAATCTCTTCCAATCCATTTTCTATAGTTGCTAAAGTGATTTTGCTAAATTATAAGTCTGACCATAATATCTTAGTTAAAAAATTAAAATAGCTCCTTATTACCTCTAGAAAGAAATATTTGGTATTTATTTGGAATGTAAATGTAATGATACTTATAACCAGTTTAGTATTTAAAGCTCTTTACAATTAGCTTTCTCTTTTCCTCTTTCTTTCTTGCCTTCTTATATGTTATTCTTCCTTACACACTCTATAGTCCAACAACACTAAGCTATTTGTTCCTCTCCACACCATGCTTTATCTCTCATCTTTGTGCCTTCATAATGGCAATTCTCTATTCCTGAAATGTTCTCTCTCTTCATCTCCACTTCAAAATCCTTAACTCTCAAGATTCCATTCAAATGCCACCTTCACCAAAAGGCCTTTTCTAGTTCCCCAAGATGCTAATACCTTCTTTTTGTCTTATATTTACTCTCTATGTATCTTGTATAAAACCACATTTATGTTACATATATGTAAGGACCTTGAGGGTTACAGTACCTTTTACCTTTTTCCTGTATTTTTAGGCCTAACTACTGTGTTTGACAATAGGCTTAATAAATGCATGTTGATTGACTATGAATATCAAATTTACCATTTTCATAATGGTGTGCATGTAGTGATATGAATACAGTCATCTACATCTATCTAAATATACACAAAAAGAGGAACATAAATGACTTGAATAGGAGGTGGACTGGTCAGTGAGAGTGAGGGTCAACAGCTAATCCTGCAATGGTTACTTACCCATGAGAAGTGAAAACATCATAGGAAAGCTTCTGTCATACTGGTTATAACTTCCATAGAGGACTTAAAAAGGATGAGAAAGGCCTTAGAATTTCATCTAATGTAATCCTCTCATTTTACAAAGAAGGAAACTCAGACCCACAAAGGATAATAAATAACCTGGCCAAAGTCACACAGTTCTGCTAAGCTGTGTCAGGAAGTGAAGCTGTATGTTCCAAATCCACCATTCTCAGGATTACTCTACTTTCCAAAGTATGGATAGACTTATAGTCTGCACAGGCAGAAGCAGCACTGCCAAAAAAATCATGGGTAGATCTAAGAGTTTCTAGAACTGAATCTGAATACTAAGAATTAACAAGTTTAGTAGGGTTGTGTTTTCATGAATAAAAAAAGGAAGGAGGTCTATCAATAACTTCCTTACTAGTAATAATGAGACAAAATACTTGCTCTAGACTACAGAACTTATATAGAGTTCTATATATAGAGAAGTTTAAAAGCAAGACCTTACTTACAATTAAAATTTTCTTACAAGCCACCTAGGATTCAATTCCATTATTATATATACATCATCACTTAAAAAAAGACTTAAAGTTAGTAATCTATAGTAAATAAGGCAAGGAACATTCTGCAATGGCTACCTATTATATTCTTAAATAATAGCTACCTATTATATTCTTAAATAATAATAAGCCAAACAGCATTTCAATGTACCAAAATGCTTCATTTGAAAGAGCTTTAAATTTTTATTTAATTCAATTTTATTTTATGCTCAGATGTGCTTTCTCTCCCTCCTTTCTCCTCCAACTCTAATGGCCTCCTCTCAAAGCAAGAAAAACAAAACTTGTTTTATTTATATATATATATATATATATATATATATATATATAAAATCAAGCAAACCAAATTCCTGCATTGATCATGTCTTATCTTATTCTCCACCATCCTCCAAAAAAACCTCAATATGCATTCTAAATACATCATCTTTAAAGAGCTTTTATTTGATAAAATTACTTAAGGCTTTTGATCTTCCTTTTACTCTATATAGAGACTACATTTATGTTACCTGTGCAATCTGTATAGCCTGGTTGCTGTTGAGGTCCCACATTTTGGCAGTTTTATCACAAGATGCTGTAAATACTTTACTCCCATCCTAAAAAAGAAAAGGCAAAGGAAGTGATTATTTGTTATAACAAAAACAGTCAACAAACAACTTTCCTTCAAAAAAAATTTCAAATAAATTATGTATTTCAGAATCAAAATACTGAAAAGAACATGACTAAAATCAGAGAAACAAAAATTTAGAACTGGGAGGGAAATAAGAGATCCCTAATTAATCCTTAATTAAACCTCATTTGAATATGAGGAAATTGAGGCCTAACTAGAATTTAAAAGACTTGTTCAAAGGTCACACAATAGTAAGGTAACAGAGCCAGGATTTAAACTTATATCTTCTGAATCCAAAATTAGCACTTTAATTATGTCATGCTTCATTCAATTTAATTATCACTGTCTTTCATTTTGCTTTCTATAAGCAAATGTAGAAAATCTCAATAAAACAGAATAAAATGCTAACTGAATTATAAAGTATGAGTAAGTACTAACTTTAATTTTACCATACCATTTTTGGTACTATAAATAAATTTATTAAAACTTTTTAACTCCTTTAAATTAGCTCAGTTAAGTAGAGTAATATATTAGAAATAATAACAACTACTTAAGACATCAATTTCAACAGAAATTTATCACCGCATCTCTCCCCTTTAGTCCTGTATCTACAATTCTCCATGTGTAAAACTTAATTATCTCTCCTCCATATTTCATAAATGTATAAGATTAATTCTACATATGTCCTTAGAGATATCACTGGTAAAACATTAATCTTTCAAAGTGTTCTCTGAACATTATTATTTCTGGTTGCTTAGATCTAACTGCAGACACCATTAATTTTGTTGTCATCATTGAAAATGAGATGGTCAGCTATCCTTTAAGTCTATAATTTTCAAGGTGAAGAACAACCTTCCATTCCTCGGGCGATCAATTATGGGACTAAGCAAGAAAATGAGTGAGAACCATTTAGAAAGGTGGTGAGGAAGGTTTATCTATTATAACGGGCAGAAAAAGAGTGAAGATCACTGTAAGTATATAAGCAATTCAGATTTTTATCTCTGGAAAATGAAAGATACTCACTGCCTTAACTTCTATTTTAAGTTCTGTTTTTACTATCATTTGTTATTAGAGATCAATTAATTTGTCCCATTGTGTTCATACTAAATATCTTTAAAAGGGACAAAAATATCTATAATGGTCCCAGGTTTCATCTAAGCCACAAGAACTGCACCATCCCAGTAATATGTTAAGAGACTTTATTCTCCTTTCTCCATTAGCTCCCACCATCCAGCTGACAAATGGAAGGTTGTATGGATGATTTAGAAGAGAAAGGCACTTATCAATCTCATTGGTAAAATGGGGGGGGGGGGAGGAAGGGGGAGCGGTATCTGATTAGTGAGCCTCTGAGATCTTTTCTAATTCCACATTCATGAACTTATGATTTCAACTATCTCCTAGAGGATATTATCCAAGGACTTAATGGGCAAATATAGGAGCTTGATAACTTGGTCATTTATATAACGCTCATATATTATGTACTAGATCTAAGATTCTATAGAAGTTAAATTAATGCTATCTAGAATAAGTAAAATGTAGTGTATTGATTTCTATGATTTATAAGATTTTATTACCCTATATGTCACTTTATATTTTTCCAGACTACATTTTAGACTATATTTATACCCTAATAATCAATAATTCTCATACTACTTCATACTAACATATATTGGTATTACTATAGCCAAACTAAAATACCTTCTGTCCCTTGCATAGATTTAGTATTCTTAGGTACGGTATCCTTTAGCTTTTAAAATTCTACCCATCTCTTGTGATTCAGCTCATATCACATCTAATTAAAAAACCTCTGGGGATTTTCAATCAGAAATGATCTTTCCTTACATTGACTTAGGTAGAATTTTGTACTTTATTTTCTTAGTTTATTGTATTACATTTTGTTTGAGAGGCAGTAAAAGAACTGGTCTGGGATTTAAGAAGAACTGGATTCAATCCTACTTCTAATACATAATGATTTTGTAATTTGGGAAAGTCACAACCTCTAAGCGTCCCAAAAATCTCTTAGTTATAACATTGCAGAATAGTTGCTGGTGTATATTACTAAATACATCCTCAACAGGATGTCCCTATATTAATGAAATTACAGGTCATGTCCCCTGAAAAAGTTATATTCCACACAAGAATCATTGTATGATATTGGATATCCCTGCTAAATTATAATACTCCACAAGGGCAGAAACTATGTCTTAATTTTCTTTGTATCTCTTTCAATACTTAATAATTTTTTTTCCACATAGAATATATGGAATAAAATGGAATAAAGTTAATTATTTACACATATGAAAAATAAATTTTTAGAATAGGTTATTCTGCTAATTTCCCATTTTACACATGGAAACTGAGACCGGGAGTAACAGTGACTTTGGATAAGGCTATATTGTTTATTAATGCTCTATTTTGGACTATCATCCAAATTTTCAAAATCTTAGTCCACAACAGTCATAGCTATATGAATTTAAAGTATAAAAATAGCATTTTCAAACATGAAAGCATGTTTATTAAATTATGATTTCTTCTGAGCAACTGGGCTCAATCTTTAAAAATTCAACTGTCATTTTAATGGGTATTATATTAAAATACATGTATTAAAATACACTCAGAAATTAAGAAAATTTCATAAAATGAATATCAAAAGATGGCATTTTAAACAATTGCTACATCAAGGAAAAATGTATTCTGAGCAGTATAAATTTTAAAAGAAAAAAATCTACCAATATTTTTAGATAGAAAAGCTTGTACATTAAGCATTTTTTTAACAAAAAGTTCATCTTTTTCTTTATGAGATATGTATTACAAAGAAAAAGCTCTTTGCATCCTAGATCAAAGAAGTATCAATAACATATTGTCAAATTTGAGAAAATTCCAAACTAAAGTTATACTGAGAAATAGGGACTTCTTTGGATGTGTAATGAAGGAGTCTCTTGAAATTTAACCAGTTTGAGTAATGAATTGTGGATAAAAATCTTCTACTACTCAATAGCAGAAATTAATAGAAACATACATCGCTCCAACAGACATCAAGTACGGGTCCTGTGTGCATTTGCTGGGCTTTTGGAATAGTTTGTCCATTATCTTGAACTTCCCAACATCGAACCTGTATTAAAAATAATTAATATCACTAGAACAATTCACATTACATTCAACTACATTTGATAATAAGATAGTATTATTAGGGGCAGCTAGGTGGTGCAGTGGATAGAGCACCAGCCTTGAATTCAGGAGAATCCGAGTTCAAATCTGATCTCAGACACTTAACCACTTCCTAGCTGTGTGACTCTGGGCAAGTCACTTAACCCCAGCCTCAAAAAACAAACAAACAAACAAACCAAAAAAAAAAAAAAAAAAAAAAGATAGTATTATTACTATCTCCTCCACCAAAAGCAAGGGACTTAGGACATCAATAAAAATGGACCCTAAACCTACTTTTTCATCTCTAAAAATCATTATGGTAATGATAAATATATTTAAGCTTTGTCCCAAAGAAGAGATTTTTTAAAATGTACCTCCCTTACCTCTTTGCAAAGGTGAGACTATGGATATGGAACACTGCATATGCTACTAGCTTAAGTTGATATATTAGTTTGATTTAACTGGAGATTTTTTGGGGGACAGGAGGAGGCAATGGGAATTAAGTGACTTGCCTTGGGTCACAAAGCTAACAAGTATCAGGTGTCCGAGGCTGGATTTGAAGTCAGGTCCTCCTGACTCCAGGGCCAGTTCTCTATCTACTCTGCCACCTGGCTGCCCCTTATTCATTGTTTTTTTTTTTTTTTTTTTAATTTCTTTTTTTTCTTTTAAATTTCCTTTGTTATAAGGGATGATTCTCTGGGTCAGGGAGAAAGGAGAGATAAGTTTGGAAACAAGTGATGTAAAAATACAAGATTTCATTCATTTTTTTTTAATGACCTAAATATGCATTGATAGAATCCTGGATTAAAAAAAAATCATTTTCTAAATGATTTTCTAGAGTAAGCCACATCTTCATAGTCACACAACTAACTAGAAGGAGGAGAGAATACAATAACTTGTTTTAGTTTTTATTGTTAATTATAAAAAAGCATTTGATTACGTAAAGTAATATTCCCAAAGACTGACTATTATTAACAAGGTGTTTCTAGTGCATACAGGATTCTTTAGGGCAACTAGAAAAATATTTTTATTAGGTAATGCAGAATGTTGGAGGGGATGTGGGAAAAACAGGGACAATGATACATTGTTGGTGGAACTGTGAATACATCCAGCCATTCTGGAGAGCAATTTGGAACTATGCTCAAAAAGTTATCAAACTGTGCATACCCTTTGATCCAGCAGCGTTGCTACTGGGTTTGTATCCCAAAGAGATCTTAAAGAAGGGAAAGGGACCTGTATGCGCAAGAATGTTTATGGCAGCCCTTTTTGTGGTGGCCAGAAACTGGAAACTACGTGGATGCCCATCAATTGGAGATTGGCTGAATAAATTGTGGTATATAAATATTACGGAATATTATTGTTCTGTAAGAAATGACCAACAGGATGATTTCAGAAAGGCCTGGAGAGACTTACATGAACTGATGCTGAGTGAAATGAGCAGAACCAGGAGATCATTATATACTTCAACAACAATACTATATGATGATCAATTCTGATGGACATGGCCCTCTCCAACAATGAGATGAACCAAATCAGTTCCAATAGAGCAGTAATGAACTGAACTAGCTACACTCAGCGAAAGAACTCTGGGAGATGACTATGAACCACTACATAGAATTTCCAATCCCCCTAATTTTGTCCGCCTGCATTTTGGATTTCCTTCACAGGCTAAATGTACACTATTTCAAAATCCGATTCTTTTTGTTCAGCAAAACAACTGTTTGGTCATGTATACATATATTATATTTAATTTATACTCTAACATATTTAACATATATTGGTCAACCTGCCATTGTGGGGGAGGGGAAAAATTGGAACAAATGGTTTGGCAATTGTCAATGTTGTAAAATTACCCATACAAATATTTGGTAAATAAAAACTATTAAAAAAAAAAAAGAAGAAGAAGAAAAGAAAAATATCTTTATTTAATGATCTTTTGATTATTAATAGCCAACAAGGCAGAACACAGTCATATGCATTCTTGTTCACCAAAAAGTCAGAGAGGATGCTCTATACAGAATCCAAACAGAAGGGGGATTTCCATACATAGTAAGGTCTTCCAGATGCCATTTGTAGGTAACAGTGCTGACTGCATAAAATTCCAGAATACCATAGAATTTCCTCAATGAGATCTATTATCATGCAAAAGAGATACGCCTAACAATCCATACAGGAAAAACCAAAATGATAAAGAATGCCTATTGTACAGATTGATATTAAGTTGGATGGGCAACCCAATAAGTAAATCCATTAATGCACATAACTGGAGTAGATATTGCAAATACCTAGCTGTGTGACCCTGGGCAAGTCACTAAACCCCAGCCTCAGAAAAAGGAAAAAAAAAAAAGATTGCAAATGGACAATTATATCTAAAACTGGGTAAGAGAGCAAACTGGACTACCTTTGGGAAATTGCATGCTACTTATATTTCCAAATTGATAGTTTTTCAGTGATGCTGATATAGCTGCAAGTCATTAAACATCAGAATCCCTGAAGAATCAAAATTAATTTTAAGTAAGCTAAAGAGCAATGGCAATTCCCATGGTTAAGGGTAAGCAAATTGCCAATGATGACTGAGACCCACAGTGGTGTTCAAGATCTCATTCAGAAAAATATTTACTGAAAAAAGGAGGCAGGTGCTCATATAGCAAGGATGAAGACTGGTGCCCACAGAATGCTAAAAGGCCTAAGTTGAGATACTCTGATAATGGCTAGATTTTTGATGGAAGATTTATGGGAGGATAAGGAAAAAAATCATATAAAATCAGAAGGCATGGGTGGGTTGCAATTTGTACTCTGTAAGACATCAAGAAAATCATGGATCCACCGAAGCATTTAAGAATCAACAATGTATAATTTAACTATATCCAGACAAAAAAAACAAACTTAAAGATACAATTTTTAAAATATAGGAGGTTAAAAGGAAAAAAGTTTACATAATAATACTTATAATGGCTTATAGAGACTAATAAGCTATTATTTTTCTATCCTGAAATGTACAACTATACTCTGAGATACTTTATTAATTTCTGGAAAAAATGCAGCAGTGCAATCATTTATACAAGGGCATAAAAGGAATCTGGTCCACAGTGGAAAATTTTACCCTTCTCAGAATTCTTTGTACCCTGATTAAGTACAACAAATGTGCTCATCATGTTACTGGTGTATTTGTAATTTAAAACATCTTACAACAGATGGTTGGAAACTATCCATTTAGAGCAGTACAAAATAGGGTGTTTAGGTCTCTGTGTACTAAATCTGATAATTTCAAATTCAAACAATGAAATACACACCACACAGTTTAGGAATGCAAATCTCTCTCTTTTTATGTATGTATGTACTATGTATATACATACACATATATCTCAGTATCAAAATGGTTTGAAGGATGTAGATATAAAGTTGCATATGATTGTAATTTTATTCCGCTAATAAGCAGAACCAGGATAATATCCTACTATGTGATTGGTTTATAGATTCAACATTAGTCAAAGACTATGCATATAGATTTCTTTCTTTGTACATGAAGTACTGTTTTATCAATTACAGCATAAATGCCATAGCTAATATGTCAAGTACTGCCAAAACCAAAACTTAATGAATTATTAATGATTCACATAAAAAAGAAGTCATTTATCTAACTTTTGTTTAGCTATCACTTACATCATTAGCCCAGGATCCTGCAATAAGAAAGTTCCCTGGCAAGGTAGGCGGGCTAAAAGAAAGACATCCAATACTGTCATCAGGAGATGATGTAACTTCAATATCCTGTAAAGAGAATTTGTGAATATTATGTTAAAGCTAATCTTAAGCACCAAATGTCTTATAAGGCCTTTCCTGCTCTCCAAATTTCTATTTTCTCTCTCCCCTCCAAAATTCTCTTGTATTTAATCTATAAATCATTTTGAATAAACTTATGTATACATGTTGTCTAAAATAATAAGTCATAAGCTTCCAGAGGTCAGGAGCTGTTAATTTTTGCCTCTGTAACTCAAGTAAATGCCTTGCACACAGAAGGGGCTTCATTATTGTATATGGATTTTATCAATTTATCCAAGTTTTTTCCCCATGTCCCTAACTTTGAACGATCCTCTGGCTGAAATATTGCACAAGTGTTAATTTCATTTCTACTGTAAAAGATATGACAATCTTCACTTGCTTTAATTATGATTTACAGTATTGCTTTACATGACGATGAAATTGTAATGTAGCCTCTCTCATAACCCAAATTCCTATTTTCTTCAGTGTGGATGCCAATTACAGGAAAAGGTCATGTTACCTTCATAGGATTGTGATTATCTGTTGTTGTGCTACCAAACATGCTTGTTCCACTAGTTCCAAAACCTGAGGTTGTTCCAAACAAGCTCATTTTGGTCCTAAAAAAAGGAAAAAAAGAAAGAATTCATGACAGGCTTTTTCTTAATATTAAATATCCTTGGGAGGAAAATAAGGTGAAATTGGGTACCACTAATTTAAAGTATTTCATCATGATCTATTCTGTGTTATAGTCATTTGCATCTGTGTTGTAACCATCTACTGGAGAAGAGGAGGAAGCCTTGTCTTACCTTCCTATCTCTGAATACTATACTCTGGACATAAATAGCATTTACAATGAATGAAGGAGGAAAGAGTAGTCCCTCTCAGATAATAGCAGGATTCTCTTTATGAAATTTACCTAAAGGATCGTTCAATTTAACTAATCTATTTGTTTTAAAGTTTTTAAATGGGGGGCAGCTAGGTGGCGCAGTGGATAGAGCACTAGCCTTGAATTCAGGAGGACCCAAATTCAAATCTGGCCTCAGACACTTAACACTTCCTAGCTGTGTGACCCTGGGCAAGTCACTTAACCCCAGCCTCAAAAAAATAAAAAAATTAAAAAAATAAAGTTTTTAAATGTATAATTAAAGTAACAATTAACTGTCAGCAAAAAACAAACATATAAGATAAAGTGCAAAATCTTACTTAAATTCCCCAGCCTCTAACAAGGAAAACACAAAAGAGTTAACGCACAACAAAAAAGCATTTTTGGCTTGTTTATATTCTCTTCTAGGAATGTCCAAAAATTCTACCACTTTTAATGATATTTGTCATCTTTGGTAGAGACAGGGGAAAAAAAAAAGGAAAGAAAAGAAAAAATATATATAGTTGTAATTAGCAAAGACACAGTTCTGATAGTGATGATTTCCTTCCAAATCACTTCATATACATTATTTCTATAGTTGTTTGTTTCATTAAAAAAAAAAAACAAAAAAAACTTTGATACTCTATTACAGGGGTTCTCAAACTGCAGCCCGCTGAGGACATTTCTACGGCCCACTGGGTTATGGCAAATGGGCTTAGGGGTGGAGAAAGAGTGTGAATTTTTGTTTTTATTATAGTCCAGCCCTCCAACACTCTGAGGGACAGTGAACTGGCCCCCTATTTAAAAAGTTTAAGGATCACTGCTCTATTGCATTAAAATACCCTAATTTATTCAGTCATTCTCAAAGTATTGGAAATACATGCTTTTTTTGCTATTAAATAGCAACTATTAATATTTTTTAAAATAGGACTCTTTATTTTTAATGATGATTTTAAGATAGTATGCTTAAAGTAGAATTACTGGGATCAAAATGTAGGGTATTAATAAATATTGCCATGTAGTTCTCCAAAATGTTAATATTAATTTTCATTATTAATGGCTGAATAGACCAAGTCAACAATAAAAATGACAATGCTATCTCTAAAATTAATTTTACTTATTCAGTGTCATACTTTATATTGCTAGGGGGAAAATCATCTGAAGAAAGTCAATGAATCTTAAGGGAATCTCAAGGAAAAGACCTACAAAGTACAGTACAAAGCTGTAATCATCTAAATAATACTGCTAAGAAATAAAAAGGCTGATTTGTGGAACAGATTAAGTACACAATCTACTGATTAGAACATCAATCCACCAATTACAGCATTATCTGAGAAAATACAGAGAAAACTTGGAAAGCAGTTTTGCAGAAACTAGGTAGAGACCAACTATCTCACAGTTTTTTCAAAATAAACTTCAAGTGGATATATAACAGCCCTAAAAGATGGCATCATAAATTAGAAGAACAAGAAAAGAAATTACCTTTCAGATCTGATATGGGAAGAGTTCAAGACCAAACAAGGAAATTATGAGATAAAATGCACTTTTTAAATAAAAATTTGAAACATTTTGTAGAAAGATAATACAAGCTAAAATTAGAAATACAAGAGATAGCTGGAAAATTTTTTCTTACTATGGATAACATTCCTAAGATAAGGAAGTGATCCAAAATTATAAGAGCCATATCCTAGTCAACAAAATGGTCAAAAGATGTACAGGCCTAATTTTCTAAGGAGGAAAACCAATTTATGCATGCCACATGGGAAAATCTCCAAATCTTTAATAATCACAGAAATGCAAATGAAAGCAAATCTGAGGTTCTATCTCTCACACTCATAAGATTGGCAAAACTGACAAAAAAGAAATAACAATGTTGGAGTACAAGCAGGAAACAGGCAATGCACTATTGATGGAGCTGTTAATTGTTCCAACCACTGTGTAAAACAATTTGGAACCATGTTCAAAAAAATCAATACACAACTCCATGGGAGAATGGCCCAAAGACATTAAAAAAAGGAAGAAAAGACCCATATGTGCAAAATTTTTTAGTATATCTTTTTGTGTCAGCAGAGAATTGGAAACTACAAAGGTATCGAAAATACAGACATTCATATAGATACACTATACTACTACTGTACTTTAAGAAATAATAAAGGAAAAAAAAATAAGGGAGATGGTTTTAGGGAAAACTAGAAAGACATTATAATCTAAAGCAGAGTGAAGTGAGCAGAACCAGGAGAACAATTTATACACTGAAGACAATTTCAAGAAATCTTTTAACACCCAACCATTCCAGAGAACCCATGATGAACCACGCTACCTACCTCCTGATAGAGAGGCAATGGATTCTAGTATATAGATTGTGGCACATATATTTCTGAACATTGTCATTACAGGAATTTGTTTTGCTTGATTATGTCTATTTGTTACAAGGATGGTGTTTTCTTTTTCCTGCAGTGGTGGAATATTGGTGGGTGTGTAAAAAAAGATTCTTTTGCTCACTGAAAACAATAAATTTCATTTTAAGAACTGCCTGCAGCAGCCCTGCAATTAATGCACATGTATGTATGTCTTCTAGCAATGAACTGAATAAAGTAAGCCATTAATCCAAATAACATTTCAGACTATGTAGACTTTAAAAAACATTTTCTTTTGTTTATCTACCAAGAATACTGGATTTTTTGGTAGTGGTATGGTGGGGATTTTATATTATTTGATACTGAATTTCCATGATAATTTTTGTGAGCACAAATCTGGTTATTATCTTGTAATACTTATCTGATGCTCTCAATTTTCCCCCCAATTTGCTAAACTAGGTACCCTCTACTGCATTATCTATAAGAAGACTAACAACTGAATAACATGTTAATTACTATAATCAAACCGAATATATATAATGGATTAAAAAAGGGTTTTGTTCAATGAAGTGATTCAATGCACTTCTAATAGACTTATGATGGAAAGAGCCATTCAGATCCAGAGAGACTACTATGGAAATGTGGATCAAAACAGTATTTCAGTATTGTTGTTGTTGTTGTTGGTTGTTTGCCTGTGTTTTTTTTTTTCTTTCTCATGGGTTTTTTCCCCTTGATCTGATTTTTCTTGCACATTATGACAAATATGGAAATATGTTTAAAAGAATTGCACATGTTTATCTTGTTATCTAGGAGAAGAGGAAGAGAAGTATGAGGGAGAAAAATTTGGAACACAAGGTTTTGCAAAGGTATATGTTGAAAATTATCTTTGCATATTTTTAGAAAAATAAAAAGCTATTAAAAAAAAAACAACTAAATGTAAAAAGAAGGGTTGTGTTTCTTGGCTTCATATCTTCCTTAAAGCAGGGGAATCTTCAATTGTGATCCCCCTTCTAACCTGAGGAATTTTTACATAATCCTGGTTATACATATATGTAAAATAGGTATACAAAAATCAAACATTTACTGATAGTAAATCATAATTTTGTGACTCCCACATTTAATTACAAGACTCCATGTGGGGTCATGACCCCCAGTTTGCTTTACCCTAGAGGATAAACAGATTAGAAACATCCATAGATAAAATATTTGATGATTAATAATTTGATGATTTGATGATCTTTGCCTAAAAAATATACCCTGGATATGCTTCATGGTCTCATTCTCAAAAGTTACAAAGTTGAAGAGAAAAATTTCAATAATGAGAGCTGAATTCTATATAGAGAGCAATGGGCAGGAAATCAGAAACTCTGTTTCATAACAGTACGCCACTCATCAGCCGTAGCATACTTCAGTTTGCTTGTCTGTAAAAGGAACGAACTATGACATTTTTATTATTAGGACTATATTTTAAAGATGTCAAAAGGGATTTGTTTGTTCAAAAATATTCATAGGATAGGTATAGTTTCAAAATCAAAATAGTATTAGTAACTGTCCATGTGATATTTTAAATTGTGTATCTCAGATACATCAAATTCAGCTTGTCCAAAACAGAACTCATATTTCCCTGCAAACCCATCTTTCTTTTAAATTTTCTGATTTCTACTGAAGAAACTCTCATATTTTTCCAGACTTCAGGTTCTTAATCTTGGTACTACCTTCAATTTTTCACTTTCCCCTCATCCCCACATAGCCAATCATCTTGCTGCTTCCACCACCATACTTTTAGAATCCAACTCCTTGTATCTATTCACACAATCACCACTATCCTGGTTCAGATCCTTATCACTTTTCCCCTAGATTACAATAATAGATTCCTAACCAGTGCGCGAATTTAGTCGAGATGACAATAAATTATTTTTTAAACTAACAAGAGTAGATCTGTTGGAATTTTCAGGAACAATAAAAATCTATTCTTTCTATATAATTAGGCAAAAAAGAATTTTTTTCCAGAAATAACATATGTAGTAGACTGCATCACACAATTTAAAACAGTATTTTAAACTAAATAGTTGTTTCATACAGGCAAATTTTCTCTCTCCGAAGAAGCCAAAAGTCCTTTCAGGGCAAAAAAAAAATCTATTACATCAATCTTTGTTTTCCTTTCATAGCAACTAGAACAAAGTTGGACCCACAAGAGAAACCAACTTTCCCAGAGGCAGTATTGAATAATGAAAAGTGCAATGGATTTAGTTAGAAGATTAAGGATCCATTCCCAAATCTAACACTGGTCCTATAACTATGGGTAAGTCACATTATCTCTCTCAGTCTTAGATTTCACTTCTGTATGATGTAAATAATTCCTGCCTTATTTCAGAGTTATTATGAAAAAGTACTTTTACAAAGTTCTGCAAAAATGTGAACTTTGCTTATAGGAATGTCAAAGTTGTAAGGACCTTAAGATTATCAAATCCAAATTTTAAGGGGCAAGAAATTGATGTTTTGAAAAAGAATTGTTCAAATTCTTACAGTGAACAGTTTAGAACCTAGGACTCCTGACTCATTTCAGTTCATTTTCCATTACACACAATGTTATTTTCTCTTACAGAAACCCTGATAGATCATGATCCTAATGGTTTAAGTTCTCTGTCAAGTAGTAGAGGCGGGCCAGGCCCAGAGTTTGCCCTAATCTCCCAGTTCAGCCTTCTCTCATACAACCTCCTTTTATATATCCAACAATTCTTGTTAACTAGATTATTCTGTTTTTTGTTACCATGCCCTTAGTCTTCATGTTTTGTTTACATCATCCCCAATAGCTGGATCACTTTTACTCTTCCTCCACTCTCTGTCTCCCCCAACCCTAGCCAACTCAAAGTGCCACTTTATCTAAGAAACCACACCCCCAAAGCCAACAAACTCCACATCACATGAAAATGATCATTCTACTCAAACTTCTCTCTTGATACTTACTTTCTCTTTAATACAAATAATAGTTATTTTAAGCACCTGTTATGTCCAAGATATTGTCCTAGATGCAGGAGATAAAAAAAAAAAAATTAAAAAAAATGAAAAGAAATAAATAGTCTCTGGCCCACAATCTGCTAAGGTGCAGGGAACAAGAACACAGATATGAATACTGTAAAAAAACAATACCTTATAATAACAGGTAGCATTTATATAGAACTTGCTACATGTCAGGCACTGTTTTAAGCACTTTAGAATTATCTTATTTGATCCTCCCAACAACCCTGGAAGGTAGTCATTATTATTATTATCCCCATTTTGCAGATGAGTAAACTGAGGCAAACAGCAGCTTAGTGACTTGCTCTAGGTCATACAGTGACTGAAGAAATAATGGAGCAAAGAAAAGACATAGATAATTATCTAGGAAAATCTGGGGGAGAGACTGCTTTCAGCTGGAGTGGGAGGAGTGGAAGGTGTGGAAAGGAAGAGATCTGAGAATACTTCATAGAGAAGCTATCTTAGCACATAAACTACTTTAAGAATTTCAACAAGCAAAGTTGAGGACAACCTGAAATGGGGGAGAGGGTAAGAGAAGATCAGGAATATCTAGTAGTGCAAATTGACTAAAGATAAAAGGAAAAAAAAAAAAAAAAAAAAAAAAAAGACATGCTGAGCACTTTGCAAATCTTAAAGGGCTGGTGCAGCTAGCTGGTACGGCAGATAAGAATGCCAGGCCTGGCATCAAGAAGACACTTTCCTAAGTTTAAATTTGACCTAACACCTATAAGTTGTGAGATTCTGGCTAAGTCACTTCATTTCAACTATAAAATGGGCTGGAGAAGGAAATGGCAAACTAACCACTCCTGTGTTTTTGCCAAGAAAATCAATGGGTTATCTTATACAATGAACAAAAAACAACAATGACATAGGTAGGTAGGAGCCTGAAAGCAAGAGGCTTTATATAGTAGGGTGAGTTTTTATTTAACTGAGTGGCAAAAAAGAGCACTGAAAGTTTTTAAAAAGAGTGGAGGAAGGTATGTAACATAGAACAGCTATGTAATGTGACAGGTACAGCACTAGACGTGAAGTCAAGACGACAGAGGCTCCAATTCAGACCCTGTTATTGGATGGGCAAGTCACCTCTCTGAACATCTGAACAGCCTCTGTAAAAAAGGGACTAATCATATCGTAGCCTAGATTTCTCAGAATTATTGCGAGGATTATATGAGAGATAAAGAACAACTTTGGAAGCCTTAAGAGTCTAGGCAAATGTCAGCTATTCTGATGAGAAGCAACCTGAAGAGCTGAAGTCAGACGGGAGTTCTGGAGTGTAGAGGATGTGGACAGTGACAGTAGCTGCTCCTATGTGAAGGAGCCTCATTGGGATGAGGGTCTGTGTGAGAACACTCACTGGTCATGGAATCCCATGTGGCTTCTGTCTCCTATCCTGAACATTAACTACCGTGCAGGAGTCACTTGGGCCTCATTCATTTGCACAAAGAAGCTACCTGTCCTTATCAAACCTCAGAGTGCCTGAGAAATGTCAGTGATAGTTATTTTCTATTTTGGTACATACAGTCTACAGTACCTTGCATACGACTTTGTAAAGAACAGGCTCTTCCTAAGACAATGTACGGAACCAAAAATTTGGGGTCAGATTTGAAGTGTAACTGCTCCTTACTTTGGATTCTTAAAAAAAAAAAAAGGTTTTAAGTTTGTGATTTCAATTTCCTCACTTGTAAAGTGTGAGACTGGGGGAAAGGATGATTACCCTTCGAAGTACTTCTTACCCCTACCTGGAAGGCTCCTTGGGGAGAAACAGGAAAGACCCTCTCTTAAAGTTCATGAAGCCCAAGTGAGGGGTGAAGCCTGTAAGACCCAAGTTATAACATGATCTCACACTAGTTGTGTGACCCTGGGCAAGTCATTTGTTCGCCTCAATTTACTCATCTATAAGATAAGGATGATATCACCCACTTCCCAGGATTACTGTGAGGATCAAAGGGAAAAAAAACTGTAAAGATCCCTTAAGAAGGGAAAGGGACCTGTATGTGCAAGAATGTTTGTGGCAGCCCTCTTTGTAGTGGCCAGAAACTGGAAACTGAGAGGATGCCCATCAAACTGAGATTGGCTGAATAACTATGTGGTATATGAATATTATGGAATATTACTGTTCTGTAAGAAATGACCAACAGGATAATTTCAGAGAGGCCTGGAGAGACTTACATGAACTCATGCTGAGTGAAATGAGCAGGACCAGGAATTCGTTGTATATTTCAACAGCAATACTATATGATGATCAATTCTGATGGACGAGGCCATCTTCAACAATGAGATGAACCAAATCAGTTCCAATAGAGCAGTAATGAACTGAACCAGCTACACCCAGAGAAAGAACTCTGGGAGATGACATGAACCACTACATAGAATTCCCAATCCCTCTATTTTTGTCCGCCTGCATTTTTGATTTCCTTCACAGGCTAATTGTACACTATTTCAAAGTCCAATTCTTTTTATACAGCAAAATAACTGGACATGTATACATACTGTATTTAATTTATACTTTAACATATTTAACATGTATTAGTCAACCTGCCATGGGTGGGGGGAGAGGAGGGGAAAAGTTGGAACAAAAGGTTTTGGAATTGTCAATGCTGGAAAATTACCCATGCATACAATTTTTGTAAAAATTAAAAAAAAAAAAAAAAAAAAAAAAAAAGATCCTTTCAAAGGGTCTGGCACAAAGTAAGCACTATGTAAGCGTTAGTATCGCTATTACTGTTAATTCTCAAAAGCTCAGGGAAAAGAACACTAACTTAAGGGTTAGGAGGATATGGTTCGAATCCATGGTCGGTCCTTTCTCAGCAATGACTGAGGGGCGACCTCTTCACCTAAAGAGGACCCCAAAGGGGGTCCTGATTTTCGTCTTTGCAAAACGGGAACGTCTCACTTGCAGGGATGCGGTTAGTAAAGCCCTTAGGAAAGTTCTCGGCGTGAGCCAAGGGATTCAGAGGAGGAGGGCCCGGTACAACGGGGGCCCGCCGGAGCAGCGTGGGGTACAGTGTGGGGCTGGGGGGCGGAGAGCTAAGCTGTGGCACAGCGAGGGGCGGGAGAAGGGGCTCCTTGCACATCTAGAACGGAGCACGGAGGAGAAGGAGGAGGAGGGCTCCTAGGCCGCGAGCCCCTCGGCCACGGGCCGTTTCATCCACGCCGGGGTTCGGGCTGAGGAAAGTCCCCTCCGAGGGCGCCGCGTGAGGCCTACCTGAAAGCTGGGCCGCGCCCAGACAGCAGGAAGAACTAAGAGAACTTCGCCCCGCGCCTGACGAGAAGGAAGCGGGAGACAAGAAGCCGAGACCAAGGGTAGGTGCTAGGATTCTCCACCGTCCGGGAGGCCTCCGAAAATACGGGATGGCCCCAGAACCGTCGACCACGCATGCGCGTCGGAAGCTGAGTGCCTCATTCCCGGAAAGAGGGAGAAAGCGGGAGAGAAAAGGGGATAGGCTGCCTTCGCACATGCGCAAAAGCTTTGCCGAAGGTAAACGGAAGCTTCCGTTCCTGGTATTATTGGCTGTCAGAAGGGGTACCCCGATGTGAGGAGAAACATCTCAAGTAAAGACAATTACAGAATTCAACATTCCCTTTCACATGAATGTTAGTCAGCTATCTTGCTGCGGGGCGGCGCGGAGGATAAGGATCTGCCACAGAATCAAGCGTGAAAGCCCTGCCTCTTGTCACCAAATCTTCGCGCCCTGGAGAGCGCTCTTTGAAATAGTGGTTCTTAACTGTCTTTTGCAAAATGCCCCAGTCTCCATGCGGTGCTGGGGAAAGTTTGACCACCGGCTTTGCTGGAAAAAAGTGACAAGCTTTCAGAGGTTAATTTGCATCGCCGGCGTTTTTTCCATCACTTTTTCGTCTACACTAGCAACTGAGCAATAAATAACGCCCAAAATTGCAGCGTTTGCCGCTTTCTGAGGGGGGACGCTCACGCTGAAAAATTACAATCTAATCGGGAGCCTTTTTGAGTTAACTTTCAAAATTTGTAGAACCTGTCCCAGAGTAATCTTTTCTAAGACGTACAGTAACACACGCGCACGCGCGATTAAGGAAGAACCGATTATACCGAAATATAGCTGTTACTACTTTAACAAACCTAGTTCATGGAATCCCAAGCTAAGAGACCTCATTTAAGAACACGCTACTGAGCTGGTCCTGTTTGCGTAGGTAGAGGGAGTTTCCCCAACGTAAGTTCCGTGCACAGATAAAATTACGGCGCCGAGGTTAAAAACAAGCAAGCAAACAAACAAACAAACAAAAAACCTTAAAAGAAAAACACTGTTCCGATTTATCTTTAAGGCCCTCCATTGCTCAGGAAATTATTATTATTATTATTATTATTATTATTATTATTATTATTATTATTATTATTATTATTATTATTATTTTGTTTGTCAACTGACCTTGTAGCAGTTTTCCTTTCAGAAGAAAAAAAATTTAAATAATTGAAAAAAATGATAAATTTTATTTATAGGTTAGTGAAAACAAACATCTAAATTCATTCTCTTTGTCTCCTTCTAATTCAAATTGATGGACTCCTGAAATCTGTCCAGGAGCCAGGGGACCAAGAGGTCCTTATCTTTAGGATAAAATACAAACCAACCTCTCTGTATTTGGAATTTAAAGACCTTCATAAATTTAGCTTCAACCTGCTTTTCCAGGCTTGTTCCTCATGGTCCATTCCTTCCAAATTTTCCAGAACTTCCATCTCCATATCTGTCTTTGCAAAAGCAGGTTTCTCCTACCTGGCATATGTAGTCTCTCCTCAAAGAACCCCTAATTTCCTTCAAATATCTGCTCAAATGCTGTCTTTTAAAAGAAAATTATTCTCATTTGCTAGTGTTCTCCAATAAATTTTGTATTTAACTTTCCATGTACAATTTTTTTTCTTGAAATAAACTACTTATGTTTTTAATCTTTATATCCCCAGTACCTTGCATAGTTCCTGCCACATAGCAGATGCTTTAAAAATGCTTGTTAAAATTAATGGAATTGAATTGATTTTTTTAATCAATATTTTGCCTATAGACCTTTACTGATTCATCTCCTCCTGTAAACTCCTCCTGATTGCAGCCTACCACTTTAGTAATACTACCTATGTTTCTGACACTGGTATGCCATCATAATTACTGTGTAAATGGAATCATAATGCATTACAGCTGGAATTGTTCAGGTGTTTCCTTGAAGCACTGACTGGATTGCTAACAGAAAAAGCTATTTTTACCCTTAACTATTTAATACCAAACTCTTAGTACATAATAATCTATGTTTATACATTAATTACATTTTCCAAAATGCTTTTTCTCACAGCAGCCTTGTGATACAGGAAATGGAACTATTCCTATCTTCTTTTTATGGTGAAGGGGTCTTAGAGTTAAATAGCTTCCTAGTTACATATATTACATTATCTTACATTAGCTAAATAACTCAATGTAAGTGTTTATTTAGTTTTAAATAATGAAACACATAATTTGTATAACAAGGTCTATCTTATCCAGGGAAATTTGATTACTAGACATAAAAAACAACGCTGTTTTTAAAATATGACTTCATTTGATATTGGTCCCAAAGCATAGTTTTTTTTTTTTTTTTTTTTTTTTTTTTTGGTTTTTTTTTGGCAAGCTGACCTTTTTGCTGTCCAGAAGTTTTTTTGATTTATATTTTGCACAGCACTTATATGGATAGTATAGCTCTTGCTCAAGAATAAAAAGGAAGATGGAGAGCTACCAACTTGTGGTAATTGCCTATATCTATTGATCTTCCTGCTGATTTAATATAATGGTATTTAATAAGAAAAAATTAAGTTTACCTTTGTTTAAGTACTTTTATGTCTCTATGAGCCATTTTAATTTACATGGATATTTGACATTTAACCATTTTGTGGAAAACAGTTTAGATTTTGTTTCTGTTAACATATCTTGTAATTATTTTTATGTTAATTTATTAATTTTTATATATTAAAAAACCTTGGTTATAAGAATGCTCAAAAACTTTAAAAACAGATTTCTTAATTTGTAGTCCATAAACTTGCTTTGTTAAAAAAAAAACAAAAACTTGGTAACTGTATTTCAATATAATTGGTTTTCTTTGTAATCCTTTGTATTTTATTTAAGACATTCTGAGAAAAAGTTCATATACTTTACCAAACTATCACAATGCACAATAATTTAAGAATTTCTTTTCTAAAGGTTCTGTAATCTCAGTGATTTGAGAATTGCCTCCAATAATACAGGCAAGAATTCCCAAACTATGCAACTCCCTGCTTCCCTAATAGTTTAGCACAGGGGGTCCATCCAATGTATTAGAAGCCTTCCTTGCTTTTCTTCCAATACCTTAAGAATATCAGTGAAACAGTCTGTCTACCTGTCTGTCATTTTGCATTATTACCACATGACCAGTTCATCATCTTTTCCTGTCATACAATTTCTTAATGACATCTTTACTTCTGTTCTTTGAAGTGTCTTTGTTATGTGCTACAACCTGCTCACAACAAACATATACCTTCCATGATACTCATCTTTAGTAATGTCCTGTTGTCTCTCAATTGTAATCCTTCTTTGGGAGGAGGTTTCTTTTCTGTAAATCCTTTTCTCTGTGAGCAGGTTTCTTGGGAGGCTTCTGGAGCTTCCAGCCAAAGCAAAGGTAGAATCTCAAACCCCCTTCTTCCTGAATCCTGACTCTGAATCTCCTCCAACTTCCCTGAAGTTCTCCTGGGAAGTCTTGTCCTTGACCCAATCCACAACCTGCTGCCAATATTCTTGTTGGTTTCCCGAAAAAAGCAAATGTTAAACTGAATGGGGAGAGTGTAAAAGGAGTTCAATAACCCCATCTCAATAATTACAGAGACCCAGATTTCTCAACCATGTAGAGAGCTATGAATTAGGTGTGCATACAGCCTAGATATTTTTACTGAATTAATCAGTCAAAGAAATGAGATAAGGTCTGAACAATCATTCAAAGGAAGAATGAAATACTTTTAAGCTACTAGATAAAAGCAAATGAACTTCATAGAAATGTATTGTGGTGGTAGAGGAATGTCAATCACTTCCTGTATGGTTTGGATTTAAAACAGCAAGCCAGTTTGGAATCCAAGAATTCCAGAACCAAGCCAGACTAGAAGTAAAGCATTTCCATCTAATTTCTTGAAAGGGAATTATTTGGGGGTAAGGGAGTAGTTTCTGTCTCCTTTCCTTCTCTACCTTGATCAGAGGAGGACTTCATAAACCTTGAAAAGTTAGACTTTTTATGGATGTCACACTTCATGGAACAAAAAGAAATACATTTTTTTATTTACAAAACATATGCATGGATAATTTTTCCAACATTGACCCTTGCAAAACCTTTTGTTCCAAATTTTCCCTCCTTCCTCCTACCTCCTCCCCTAGCTGGCAGGTAGTCCAATACATGTTAAATCCAATATATGTTAAAATACATGTTAAATCCAATATATGTATACATATTTACACAGTTATCTTACTGCACAAGAAAAACAGATCAAGAAGGAAGAAAAAGAAAAACTGAGAAAGAAAACAAAATGCAAGCAAATAACAAAAAGAGTGAGAATGTTATGTTGTGTTCCACACTCTGTTCCCACAGTTCTTTCTCTGGTTGTAGATGGCTCTCTTTCATCACTGAACAAGTGGAACTGGTTTGAATCATCTCATTGTTGAAGACAGCCAGGTCTACCAAAACTGATCATTGTATAGTCTTCTTGTTGCCAAGTACAATGATCTCCTGGTTCTGCTCATTTCACTTAGCATCAGTTCATGTAAGTCTCTCCAGGCCTCTCTGAAATCATTCTGCTGGTTGTTTCTTACAGAACAATAATATTCCATAACATTCATATACTATAATTTATTCAGCCATTCTCCAATTGATGGGCCTCCACTTAGTTTCCAGCCACTACAAAGGGGCTACCACAAACAATTTTGCACATGTGGGTCCCTTTCCCTTCTTTAATATCTCTTTGGGATATAAGCCACTGGATCAAAGGGTTTGCACAATAACTCTTTGAGCATGGTTCCAAATTGCTCTCCAGAATGGCTGGATCCATTCACAATTCTACCAACAATGCATCAATGTCCCAGGTTTCCCACGTCCGTCCTCTCCAACATTGGTCATTATCGTTTCTTGTCATCTTAGCTAATCTGACAGGTGTATAGTGGTATCTCAGAGTTGTCTTAATTTGCATTTCTCTGATCAATAATGATTTGGAGCACCTTTTTATGTGATTACAAATAGTTTCAATTTCTTCATCTGAAAATTGTCTGTTCATATCCTTTGACCATTTGTCAATTGGAGAATGTCTTGAACTATTATAAATTTGAGCCAATTCTTTATATATTTTAGAAATGAGGCCTTTATCAGATCCTTTGGATGTAAAAATGTAAAAAGAAATATTTTTAAAAGTCAAAAGTCTTCTTTCTGAGAAATGTAAGATGTGGAAACCATCTATTAGAGAATAAAACTATTTCATCGACATTAAAAATGTAGTGGCCAGTGCATCCACCTTCTTCAGTTTTTTTCTAGAATTTAGTTGCCATCTTCTCATCTGCACTGATCATTTCTCTGGCAATTTTAATATTATGTAATTGTCCTCAAATTTTACAAAGATAATCAGTTCCTGAAGCAAAAGGTTCTTCACTATCCATTTCATTTACATTTTCTTTCATTGCCTTAAACAAATTTAAAGGTTTTGTCTAAATGGATGTTCTATCAAGAGGAATATGTTTTTGATGTAATCTTCATACAGCTACAAGATGCTCCATTTTTAACATAGTAATACTTATATTCCTTGTAGTTACTTGCAAACCATAAAAAATTGATGCAGTTTTGCTTTTTTTGTTTATTTCACTTGTAGATTTTACAATATCTTTGTACTATAGTTAAATTATATCAACTTTCATTCTATTGTAAAATAACAAGCTTCTTTTTTTGTGTTGGCAATGTTTCCTCTTGAAGTATTTTTCCTTTCATCCATTTTGCTAAGGAATATTTTTTTAAATGCTACCACCATTGTTGATAATATGGTTTACAGCAGCATATCACATTCACATGAAATGATAGGAATGTAGTCTGATGACTTAACAGCATGTTAAAACTCTCAATTGACTCACATATGTAACATCAATTGAAGTTTGGCTCACATTGAATTTGACCTGGTATCACTTAACAATTCACACTAAAACAATTTTCACATTATCCAAATTCACATTAATTGTAACAGCCTGTACTATGAAATTAATTTACTTATTCAGTGCCATCTCAATCAAACCACCTAAGAATTGTATTATAGAACTAGAAAAAATTAGACTTGGGAGTACCAGATTTCAAACTATATTTTAAAGTAGTAATCATCTAAATGGTCAAAGGATATGAACAGACAATTCTCAGATGAAGAAATTGAAACTATTTCTAGCCATATGAAAAGATACTCCAAGTCATTATTAATTTAGAGAAATGCAAATTAAGACAACTCTCAGATACCACTACACACCTGTCAGATTGGCTAGAATGACAGGGAAAGATAATGCACAATGTTGGAGGGGATGTGAGAAAACAGGGACACTGATACATTGTTGGTGGAACTGTGAATACATCCAGCCATTCTGGAGAGCAGTTTGGAACTATGCTCAAAAAGTTATCAAATTGTGCATACCCTTTGACCCAGCAGTGTTATTACTGGGCTTATATCCCAAAGAGATCTTAAAGAAGGGAAAGGACTTGTATGTGCAAGAATATTTGTGGCAGCCCTCTTTGTAGTGGCCAGAAATGAAAACTAAATGGATGCCCATCAATTGGAGAATGGCTGAGTAAATTGTGGTATATAAATATGGAATATTATTGTTCTGTAAGAAATGACCAGCAGGAGGATTTCAGAAAGGCCTCGAGAGACTTACATGAACTGATGCTGAGTGAAATGAGCAGGATCGGGAGATCATTGTATACTTCAACAACAATACTATATGATGATCAATTCTGATGGACATGGTCATCTTCAACAATGAGATGAACCAAATCAGTTCCAATAGAGCAGTAATGAACTGAACCAGCTACCCCCAGCGAAAGAACTACATAGAATTCCCAATCCCTCTATTTTTGTCCACTACATTTTTTATTTCCTTTGCAGGCTAATTGTACACTATTTCAAAATCCGATTCTTTTTGTACAGAAAAACAACTGTTTGGACATGTATACATATATTGTATTTAATTTATACTTTACCATATTTAACATGTATTGGTCAACCTGCCATCTGGGGCAGGGGGAAGGAGGGGAAAAATTAGAACAAAAGGTTTGGCAATTATCAATGTTGTAAAATTACCCATGCATATATCTGATAAATAAAAACTATTAATAAAAAAAAAAGTAGTAATCATCTGTTATGGGCCAGAACTCTGAACCTGAAACAAAGGATTCTTACAAGGTACTAAGTCATTGGAATTGATATAGACAATAGTTATCTAATTTAGCATGGTTCAATATGATTGATTTAATCCTACAAGGAGATGTTATGGGCCAGAACTTGAAACAAGGTACTAAGTGGAATTGAGGAGACAATGGTTAAATCTAGTTTAGAATTGATTTAATCCTAAACAAATAATGGTTTCCTAGTGATAATAATGATTGGTTTGTACTCAGTGTGGAGCATATATAGGCTAGAAGCTCTCAGGGCCAGAGTAGAGAAGCACACTAGAAGCTCTCAAAGGCTGAGACAGACTCATTCCATCATCCAACTTTGTAGTGGCTGGAGGCTGAAACACAAACCTTTGGAGTCGGGGAGATTCAGAAGCTAGAGAAGGCAGGCAGGAGCTCAAACTCTTGGAACCAAGGAGAGAAATAGGCCTCCAGAAAATTAGGTGAGCCCCAAATGAAGGAGATAAGACTTTGAAGGAGACAATAAAGGATTTGGACTTTAATAACTGGTTGCACTTGTGATTACAGAACTGAAATGAAAGCTGCTCCCAGAGACCCCAAGAAAAACCCAACAAGTGAACATTACATTTTAGAGAGAATATTACAATCATCAAAATAATTTGCTATTGGACAAGAGATAGATTCATCAGTGGAACTGATTAAGTATACAATATACAGAAGCAAAAGAGCACAGTACTCTTATATATGATCTACAACAATTGGGGCAAGAACTCACTTTTAAAAATTTTTTTAAAGCTTTTTATTTTTGAAACATATCATGGATAATTTGACAACATTGACCCTTGCGTAGCCTTGTGTTTCAGATTTTCTCCTTCCCCCCCTCCCTCTCCCCTAGATGGCAAGCAATCCAATATATGTTAAAATATATCTTAAATCCAATATGCAAAAACATATTTATACCAATTCTCTTGCTGCACAAGAGAAATCAAATGAAAAAAAAAAAAAAGAAAGTAAATGAGTAAGACAACAAAATACAAACAACAAAAAGAGTGAGAATGTTATGTTGTGATCCACATTCAGTTCCCACAATCTCCTCTCTGAATGTAGATGGCTCTCTTCATCACAAGATCATTGGATTGGGCCTCAATCATCGCATTGTGTTGGAAAGAGTCACATTTATCATATATATAATTGTCATAATATTGATGTTGCCATGTACAATGATCTCCTGGTTCTGCTCATTTCGCTTAGCATCAGTTCATGTAAATCTCTCTAGGCCTCTCTAAAATTATCCTTCTGATAATTTCTTATAGAATAATAATGTTCCATAACATTAATATAATGTATTCAGCCATTCTCCAACTTATGGGCATCCATTCAGTTTCCAGTTTCTAGCCACTACAAAAAGAGGTGCCACAAACATTTTTGCACATGTAAGTCCCTCCTTCCTTTAAGATCTCTTTGGGATATAAACCCAGTAGAAACAATGTGCACTGTTTGATAACTTTTTTTGAACATAGTTCCAAATTGCTCTCCAGAATGGCTGGATGTATTCACAATTCCACCAACAATGTATCAATGTCCCAGTTTTCCCACATCCCCTCCAACATTGCATGATTATCTTTTCCTGTTATTGTAGCCATCTGAGAGGTGTGTAGTGGTATCTCAGGGTGTTTTAATTTGCATTTCTTTAATCAATAGCGATTTAGAGCACTTTCTCAAATGATTAGAAATAGTTTTAATTTCTTCATCTGAAAATTGTTCATATCCTTCAATCAGTTATCAATTGGAGAATGGCTTGAATTCTTATACATTTGAGTCAATTTTCTATATATTTTAGAAATGAGGCCTTTATCAGAACCCTTAAATGTAAAAATGATTTCCCAATTTCTTGCTTCCCTTCTGATCTTGTCTGTATTAGTTTTGCTTGTAAAATAAGTTTTTAACTTAATATAATTAAAATTATCTATCTGGTGTTCAATTATGAGTTCCTGTTCTTCTTTGGACACAAATTCCTTCCTTCTCCACAGATCTGAGAGGTAAACTATCCTATATTCTTCTAATTTGCTTATAATATCACTCTTTATGTCTAAATCATGAACCCATTTATAGCTTATCTTGATATATGGTGTTAGGTATGGGCCTAGACCTAATTTCTTCCATACTAGAAGAACTCATTTTTCAACAAGAAATCTTGGGGAAAATGGAAAACAGTCTGGAAGCATAGGTATAGATATGACCAATCTTACATTATACTATATGAGTATAAGACTTAGATATAACAAATTAAAGGGGCAAGGAAGAAATTACCTGTCAGATCTAGGGACAAGACAAGAGTTCATGACCAAATAAGAGACAGAAGGTCACAGAAGATAAAATAGCCAATTTTCATTCATGAAGTTTAAAAGATTTCAAAGAAATAAAATGAATGCAGCTAAAATTAGAAAGGAAGGTGGCAAATGGGGGAAGAATCTTTGTAACAAGTTTCTCCTAAAAAGGTTTCATTTCTAGGATATATAAGATTCAAGTTTAAAAGAATACAAGATTCTTTGAATGATAAATGATTAAAGAATAAAGATCAGAGGAAAAAAATCTAAGCTATGAACAATCATATGAAATATGTTCTAAATCACCAATTATATGTCCTATCACCTATTTTGTATGGCCTGCAAGCTAAGAATGGTTTTTGCATCTTTAATGTAAAATATATGTGGGAATAGTTGGCTAATTGTTAATTTAGAATCCTTTGGAATTGTGGTTGGTCATTATGCTGCAAAGTTCATCAGAGTTCATAAGTTTTTCAGAGTAGGCGTCTTTACAGTATTGTTATTGTTGCATAAATTATATTCCTGATGGGGCAGCGAGGTGGTGCAGTGGATAGAGCACCAGCCTTGAATTCAGGAGGACTGGAGTTCAAATCTGGTCTCAGACACTTAACACTTCCTAGCTGTGTGACCCTGGGCAAGTCACTTAACCCCAGCCTCAGGGGGGAAAAAAATTATATTCCTGATTCTTTTTATTTCAAATAAAATCTTAAAATCAGAGGATAAAGTAAAAATAAGAAGAAGCCACTGGTCATCTGCTGAAAAAAACCCACCAAAATAAAAACTCTCAGAAATATTGTAAAAATCTAGAACTTCCAAATCAGTCAATCAGTCAATCAGCTAGCATTTATTAACTATCTACTATGTGCCAGGCATTGTGCAAAGCACAGGACAAAAGATGGAGCTTACAGTTTAATGAATAAGAACATGCAAACAAATATAAACAAAAGATACATACAAAATAAATTGGAGAGAACTAACAAGGGAAAGGTGCTAGTATTAAAAGGAATAAGTATAAAGTATAATTATAATATAAAGACTTGAAGTAAGCCAATCTAAGAGTTAAAGAGAGTTCTATGCCTCAGGGAAAGTCAATGAAAGACCTATTTAACAGCTTAAGTGGAGTTTCAAGTGGAGTGGGAAGAGATTTGAGGCAGGGAGACCATCTTACAGTCCAACAAACAGAACAATCATCTATCACATTAATCCAGGTATGTGATGGTGATGTGGACCAGGGTGGAAAAACAAGTACATTAATGGATTGTTAATAAACTTGTGAATTCATCCAGTCTTTAATTTTTCAAGGATGTGCAAACAAAAATTTTTGAAGATTGAAAACCATTACAAAATTCTAGAATTTCAGACTTGAAAGGGTGTTCAGTGGCTATATAGTTCAGACAATGCATACATAAAAAGGTGACAGATAAATGGTAATACAGCCTTTGCTTAAATAGCCTCATATACTGGGGCCCACTGCTTCCCATCATGGTTTGGTCTATAACCAGACTCTCTTTTAGGAAAGTTTTCCTTACATTAAGGAACTAATTTCCTTACATTCTTTAGATTTACTTCTTTGCAACTTCCATCCATTGTTTCTGATCTTTGTCTTCGGGGTCGAGCAGAACAAAACTAAACTCTCTTCTACATGATGATCCTTCAAATACTCAAACACAGTTATGTTCTCTCAACAAGTCTCTTGGTCAGTCTGAATTTCCCTAGTTTCTTTACAGCTTTCATATGGTAAGGACTGAAAGTCCTTCAAAATTCTCATTGCTCTCATCTGGACACATTCCAGTTTATCAAACTATAGCACCCAGAATTGAACAGAATGCTTTAGGTGTGGTCCTTGTTAACCTAATTTCATTTGAAGTTTTTAGCCTCCTGGTAGTATTCCTATAGGACTGTGACTCTTTTTTGTGTTCATCTTCTGCTACTTATGCTTGCTTGTATCTTTTCTTGATATAACCTGTGAAATGTTGATAGGAAAATTCTCTTAATCATCAGGTCAGCATTTATTCTGCAATTTATAGTCTTAAGAGTTGCCTGGGATTTTGAGAGTCAAATTGCTATTAAATATCAGGGGCAGGACTTGAATCTATGTCTTCGTGACTCTGAGACAATTTCTCTATCCATTTTATTATATTACCTTTGATGTATGTATATATGTTTAAAATCTAAATTGATCAATGACTTGTCTTTGCATCAACATAAAATTCTTTAGATGATTTCTATTTTTTACTCCTCATTGGAATTGTTTCCTTTCTATCTTAAGAATTTCATTACACACACACACAAGAATTTCATTCTTGAGTTTTCCTTTCCTCTTGAGTGAACTTCCCTTATAGAATATTAATTCATGGAATTCTGCCTATCTTTCCACTGAACCCTTTGAAACCTGTTTTCCCAAAATTGAGGATGCATATCAAAATATGCCTGATTTTCCTTTCCATTATCACAAAATTCAAAAGGTAGTGATCACTTCTCTACTATCATTCCTAAATAGCAGGAATGGATACTTTTACAATTTGTACTGATTTCCTAATTTATTCATTGTTTTAAATTAGACTAAAGGGTAATTTAGATCACTCAAATGTTGGTGATTGTAATGTCTCTTTTGGGTTTTCTGGGGGTCTCTGGGGCAGCCTTCTTTTCAGTTCAGTAATCACCACACTAGTAGCCAAGGGTTAAAGTCCAAATCCTATATTATCTCTTTCAAAGTCTTGTCTCCTTTCCTGGGGCCCGATTAGCTTTTTATAGTCCAGATCCTTTATTATCTCCTTCCTGGAGTTGGGCAGCTTTTTGGAGAGTCTTTCAGACCAGACTGGTCTCAGTGGGAAAATGCAGGAGGTCAGGCCAGCCACCAGGAAAATCGAAGATCGAATTGAATTTCTACCCTTGGTTCTGAGAGCTTAAACTCCTGCTGCCAATCCTTTGTCTTCTCTGCCTCTGTCTCTCTCCAAATCAATCCTGGCTAAGGCTCTTAGCTTATATGATCTGCACTGAGTATAAACCAATCATTATATCACTAGAAAACCATTATTTGTTGTAAGATTAAATCTATCATACTGAACCATGCTAAATTAGATAACCATTGTCTCTCTATCAATTCTACTGATTTAGCACCTTGTAAGAATCCTTTGTTTCAAGTTCAGAGTTCTGACCCATAACAGGTGATAAGCTAATAAACTTCAATGTTTTCTAAATAATATTTTTTCAATAAAATACATGTTATATGAGAAAACAAATCGTTCATGCCCTGATATTTAATCATAGTATTCTTTTTGGATTTCACTGGTTTTCTGATGAAGCTATAACCTCTATATAAGAGGGTAAATAAAGTTTTTATTTTTTTTAAATTTTTTTTCCCCTGAGGCTGGGGTTAAGTGACTTGCCCAGGGTCACACAGCTAGGAATTGTTAAGTATCTGAGATCAAATTTGAACTCAGGTCCTCCTGAATTCAAGGCTGATGCTCTATTCATTGCGCCACCTAGCTGCCCCATAAATAAAGTTTTAAATCAGAAAGTATCTTGTAGCTTTTACAATTAATTTGCAAAAACTTGAAGTATACTTAGAAAAATTATTTTTTGTATGAAATGATCAATAAAATTTTTAAATAGTTACATGAAGAACAAATCTTTTCTTCAGATTTTGACTATGTATATAAAATGATTATTTGTTCAAATAACTTCAACAATGGTCAAAATAACAGAATTGTAGATGAAATTCTCTTTATATCATATAATCTCCATATAACATTATCACAAAATGTAGATAAATATTTATGAAGTTGAATAAGATAAAGAAGTCTAAAGAAAATGAAAAGTGTCTTATTGAATAAGTGCAAGCTTGTTTCAATTTGTCTTTTTTATCAAGAAAATGTATCCTTCTCAAAATATATAAATTAGTTGTTTTATTAGATTTACTTAGTTTTATATCCATCCTCCAAATTGTAATTTATTTGGTAAGTATACTCGGGAAAGATAATCTGATGAAATAAATGTCAAAGCTTGAATTTCTGCCTTCATTTTCAATTCTGCCATTATTTCCATCTGTAGATAAATATAAAATAGTCATATTAAACACCTTTATTATATAGCAATGACATATCAATAATTTGTTCCCTCTAAGTTTTCCCTGATCTTTTGCCAAACTACATATACATATGCATTTCTTCTGGGGGAAATAGTTATCAATTACTTTTGGAGCTAAAGAATATGTAAGGAAAATTCAACTATGATTCCTTTTAAAATTAGACAGATTGGGGTTCCTTAATAGGCCCTTAAAATTCCAAAATATTATTTTAAAGCTCTATATAACCAAGATAAAGAAAAAAAATTATCTTCATTCCCACCAGCATTTTTAAAGGAATTAAAATAAAAATGTCATCCATCAAGTATTAGAAAATATTTTTGAAAGTTCCCTAAAAGAAACCAATTGTGACATCTAGTTGATGCTTACAAAACCTTCTCAGCCAACATTTTCTAAATATTGTATGTCAGAATACAGCAACTTTTTCTTCCTATTGAAGTGACTAAAAATACATTAAAATATAACACAAAACATTTCAATTTATAATCAAATAGATTCTTTACTTCTTTCTTCCAAAATGGTTGGCATGTAATATAAGGTCTCTTCAGGATGCTATCAAGTTTCCTTTGGTCCCGTTTAGTCAGTGGAATTAATGTACCTCTAGGTATATTTAATCTGGAAAAAAGCATAGGTTAAAAGAATAATAAAAGCAAAATATTTTTGTGATTTACATTTATGATACAACTGGATTTCTTTTATAGTATCATGTATTATTTCTATATTATTGCTTCTGTGATACTGTATCTCTATCAGATGATTAGGCTAGTCAAATTCAGAAAAGCTTATTATTATCAAGTTAGCTCCAGAATAATAAATTTTGCATCTATGAAAAAAAGGTTAAAATTTTTTTGAAGGAATAATGTATGATACCCAGAAATAATAAATGATAAAATTAGGAAGGAAAATCCAGCAATGTATGGTTTCTAATTAAAACGTACTTTTGGCCAAATAAATTTTAAAAATTGAACATATAAATAGCCATTAATTTTGGTATGAAGGAGGATAGAAATCAAAGTAGCATCTCCCTTAGAATTTCTGTCCATGACTTTTCCTTAAAATAGTGAGGAGTATCTATTTAAAATCATCAGTAAGCATTATATGTAATGGAGCTAAATTGGAACCATTCCCAATAAGATCAGGAGTTAAATAAGGTTGCCCACTATCACCATTATTATTCAATATTGTATTAGAAATGCTAGCTTCAGCAATAAGAGTTGAGAAAGAGATTAAAGGAATTAGAGTAGATAATGAGGAAAACAAATTATCACTCTTTGCAGATGATATGATGGTATACTTAGAGAACCCCAGAAATTCTACTAAAAAGCTATTAGAAATAATCCACAACTTTAGCAAAGTTTCAAAATATAAAATAAATCCACATAAATCCTCAGCATTTTTATACATCACCAACAAAATCCAACAGCAAGAGATACAAAGAGAAATTCCATTAAAAATATTGTTGATAGCATAAAATATTTGGGAAAGTCAGGAATTATATGAACAAAACTACAAAACACTTTCCACACAAGTAAAGTCAGATTTAAACAATTAGAAAAATATTAAGTGCTCTTGGATCGGCTGAGTGAATATAATAAAAATGACAATACTGCCTAAACTAATCTATTTATTTAGTGCTATACCAATCAGATTCCCAAAAAACTATTTTAATCACCTAGAAAAAATAACAACAAAATTCATATGGAAGAGCAAAAGAGCAAGAATTTCAAGGGAACTAATAAAAAAAAAATCAAATGAAGATAGCCTAGTTGTATCTGATCTAAAACTATATTATAAAGCAGCGATCACCAAAACCATTTGGTATTGGCTAAGAAATAGACTAGGTGATCAGTGGAGTAGGTTAGGTTCACAGGACAAAATAGTCAATAACTATAGCAATATAGTTTTTGAGAAACCCAAAGACCCCAACTTTTAGGATAAGAATTCACTATTTGACAAAAACTGCTGGGAAAACTGGAAATTAATATGGCAGAAACTAGTCATGGACCCACACTTAAAACCGTACACCAAGATAAGATCAAAATGATTTAGGCATAAAGAATGAGATTATAAATAAATTAGAGGAACATAGAATAGTTTGCCTCTCAGACTTGTGGAGGAGGAAGAAATTTATGACCAAAGAAGAACTAAAGATCATTATTGACCACAAAATAGAAAATTTTGATATAATCAAATTAAAAGGCTTTTGTACAAACAAAACTAATGCAAACAAGATTATAAGGGAAGCAATAAACTGGGAAAACATTTTTACAGTTAAAGGTTCTGATAAGGCCTCATTTCCAAAATATATAGAGAATTGACTCTAATTAATAAGAAATCAAGCCATTTTCCAATTGATAAATGGTCAAAGGATATGAAAAATTTTCAGATGATGAAATTGAAACTATTTCTACTCATATGAAAGGGTGTTCCACATCATTATCGATCAGAGAAATGCAAATTAAGCCAACTCTGAGATACCATTACACACCTGTCACATTGGCTAAGATGGCAGGAAAAGATAGTGACGAATGTTGGAGGGGATGCGGGAAAACTGGGACATTGATGCATTGTTGGTGGAATTGTGAATGGATCCAGCCATTCTGGAGAGCAATTTGGAATTATGCTCAAAAAGTTATCAAACTATATATACCCTTTCATCCAGCAGTATTACTACTGGACTTATATCCCAAAGATATATTAAAGAAGGGAAAGGGACCTGTATGTGCCAAAATATTTGTGGCAGCCCTTTTTGTAGTGGCTAGAAACTGGAAGATGAATGGATGTCCATCAATTGGAGAATGGTTGGGTAAATGGTATATGAAAGTTATGGAATATTATTGCTCTGTAAGAAATGACCAGCAGGATGAATACAGAGAGGCTTGGAGAGACTTACATGAACTGATGCTAAATGAAATGAGCAGAACCAGGAGATCATTATAAAATTCAACAACAATACTGTATGAGGATGTATTCTGATGGAAGTGGATATCTTCGACAAAGAGAAGATCCAATTCAGTTGCAATTGATCAATGATGGACAGAATCAGCTACACCCAGAGAAGGAACACTGGGAAATGAATGTGGACTACTTGCATTTTTGGTTTTTTTCCCAGGTTATTTTTACCTTCTGAATCTTATCTTTCTTGTGCAACAAGAGAACTGTATGGATCTGCACACATCTATTAGATACTGTATGTATATCATATCTAAGACACACTTTAACATTTTAACATGTTAACTGCCAGAGGGGGGAGGGGAAAATTTCCAAGAGACAATGTTGCAAAAATTATCCATGCATATGATCTGTCAATAAAAAGCTATAATAATAATAAAAATATATAAAAAGAATTCCTTTCCATGTTATACAAAGTAGAATATTGATTTATTGAATAAAATAAGGGATAAGCAAAAGAAAAAGAGGAAAAAAAGGAGGAAAATCAAAATATGATATAATTGTTGTGCCTGAAAAATTTGTAGGCTCAGAAATAAAGAGATAGAATTAAACTTGCTAAACTGCAGCATGCATTCCCCTGGGAAGAGCAGTATTTTTAGAGGGAAATATGGGAAAGCATTCTTTGATTGCTGATGAACATACCAAATATATCCAATAGAGCAGTATTGCCAAACTCAAACAGACATTGAAGGCTCCTAAACAATGGATAAGAATTCTTGAGGGCTGCATCTTGATTTAGGAAACTATATGTTTTGATTGATAGATAGATAGATAGATAGATAGATAGATAGATAGATAGATAGAGATCTATATTGTTGTTGGTAATCTACTAAAACATTAAAATCAAATAGAAACTACATTTTAATCTGATTCTAGCAGCACCTAGGAGTGTTGTGAGCAATATGTGGCTTGTTAGTCACATGTATAACACTTTTTTAAAAGAGTACATATCAGGTACCCATTAACCCTGCCATAATAAAGTGAAACTTCATTTACCTGAATCCATTATTATAATCTATAATTTATCATTTATTTGTATTTTTCTTTATTCTGCTGCCATAAGAAAATGAAATCACAAGAAAGCAAGTTCTTATCAGGGATTTAGTAGGAAAAAAAAAAAAGCAATTTCTACATTATGACATAGAGCCAATACTCATTTAGACCAATATCCTAGGAATTCTACATATATAGAATTATGCAAATAATGATTAATTATACTGATGACCATTCAATTAAGTTTAGTTTATGTCATATAGTAAGTGTGTTAATGCATTTTAGATTTTCAATTTATAGTGCTAAAACAAATGTTCTGATTAACTTTCAAATTAAGTAAAGTAGTGAGTCAATCAGAGTACTCTATTAACAAACATTACATTTAAGTAAATCTGAAGTAATGAACAGTTTAATTCAAAATTATATAAAATAATTCAAAGTAGTCTATGAAAATGGAAAATTCTCAAAAATTTTCTTGTATTGATTTATTCAGTTTACAGTTACATACATTGTTTTTAAAAGGTCATTTCTGCTAAAACTGCTAACCTTTCAATGTCAGAGGGAAGAAGACCAAGCCATCTAATAGTTGGAACTGTGAGATTATGAGCTTCAAAAGACATGGACTAAAATAAAAAAATAAGCATATGTTAAAATAAGACAAAGTTTCAAAGAATATTAGCATCATTGCCATTTTCTTTCTTTTCTTTTCTTTCCTTTCTTTTGGAGACAATTAAGGTTAATGACTTAGCCAGCTAGTGTTTGAGTCTGAATACTCAAGTCCTCCTAACTCCACAGTCTATCCACTGTATCACATAGATGCCTCTTATTTTCATTTCAAAAGCCCATATTATTATGATATTTAGAAGGACTTGGTAATGTTATATGGCTCTTACCTTTTACATGCTCCCTCTCCTACCTTCAAATGTGCAATAGTATCAGAAGTAGCAGTAAAATTTTAAATTAAGAATCCATTTACGAAGAATAGTATTTAGTATTTCTGAGTCTATTAATCTTTCCCTAGAAACCAATATGACAGTGTACCTAGCCTCTTTCACTTCATCTCCTATTATTGCCTTCTTTGATTCTTCTTAATCAATTTTTCATATCAATGTATATTTTTTTAAAATTTGGTCATATGAAGAAAAATACTATAAATGTAAAACTATATATGATAATTTTCTTAATCTCAGTAGTTCTAATAGTAAAACAACACAGACAGTTTGATAAAAGTAGCAATTTCCTCTTGGTTGTAGAGAAAAGAAATGGGATTCCAAATAGCTCCATTGTGACCAGAAAATAGTACTCCTACCAACTTGCTACAACTCTGACCCACAAGATCATACTGATAATGGAAAATATCTTTTGTCTAATAGTAATACTATAATAGTTGTTCTGGTTACTGTGGTGTCTAGTATCAGAATAAATTAAACATAGATTCAGTCATGGAACCTACAATGAGGCTGGCTACTATATTTCCTAGCTTTTGCTTAAATCAGTGATTCTATATTAATAAAAAAATTATCTAGTATGACTATTATATTATTTTAGTAAAGAAATAGAACAGTAAGGGAAATATCTTGCTATACTTACCATAGATCCATATTTATAGATGCACATTATTTCTATGCCTGTTAAACAAAATTAACTTTGAAAATCAATGTTTTCAGATTTCATTTAGTATATACATGTTTAAAATTTATTTTCATTGATATTATACATAAGACAATTTGATAATCTGATTCTCAGAATATAATAGGAAAAAAGCAATAAAGACTTGTCACAAATTATTGTTATCTCCTTAACTGCATTTAATAAATTATTTTACTATTTAAGAATTAAAATCAATAAGTTTCTTTCCAAAGAACTAATTTAAAGAGAACAGACTTCCCAAAAACAGTAGAGAAAAAAATCTCTGTTGTAAATATAGTGGAATTACTATTGTTTTCATATAGTCAGTCAATTACCATGTGGATCAGCATCCACAAGAGTAAAAATAGGAAGATGAAATGTATCCCACAGTTTCTTTACTAGAAGTCTTGTGTTCAAATCTGGTACTCCTTTGCCCTGAGAATAAATGTAGATATCCATTAGTAAAAGTAAAATTAGGCCAAAGAAATAAGTTCCAAACTTTATCAGTGGTTTAAAGAAAGCCATTTTAATTATATTTTATGATTCATGGAATTCTTTTTACAGATAGCAGTTTGAATTGACTTGACAAGCAAATGTGCTACTGAACCAAAATGCTAAAGGATTGTTAAGAGTCTTTATAACTCTAAGAATTCTACATATTATTGATATATTTATCAACTATTAAAAACATAGCATTATGTACCATATGAAAATGACACAATATTCTATAATAGGGGTTCTTAATCTTTTTTGTCAGTCTGGTTAATGTGATTGGTCTCCTCAGAATACTGTTTTTAATTGCATAAGATAAAAATACATAGAAAACAAAACCAACTATATTGAAATAGAGTTGCATCTTTTAAATTCATAGACCCCAGGTTAATAACCCTACATATAGCACAATATATTACCTGAGGTAACATAAGCCCCAAGAATAAATTATAATTATCTTTTCATTCTTTCTCTGGCCATGCTTTATCTAACTATTCTATGCTCATTTTTCTCAAGATATAGTCTTTACAACTCTGTCATCTTCTTACTCTACTTTCTTTGTTGGGAAAACTTTAACTGAATTTTAAATCTGAATTCCTGTCTTTTCATCTAAATTCTAATTTATCTCTAGCCATTTAATGTTTGTACTTTTTTTTTTTAACTTTCATCTCAAATTAACTATTCTCACCATTAAATTTATGTCTTTTACTTCCAAATAACATCCTTTCTTACTTTCTTGTCTTTCAGTGGCATCATTATTCTTTTTATCAGTGATGTAGGCTAAAAACTTAGGCATAATTTTTGTTTTTCCTCTCAACTGGTTATTTGTCCCTTCTTTTCCATACTCATGTTAGTTCAAGACTTCATCTGGATTTATTGGATTTATATTTGGATTACTTCAACAGCCCCCTTATTGGCCTCTCTGCCACCAATTTCTCCCTCTTCCTATCCATCCTACTGCCATACCTGAGTGTCTACCATTTCCTTTTCTAGCTCATTTCACAAATAAGGAACTGAGGCAAACAGTTTAGTACTTACCAAGGATCATACAACTAGTAAGTGTCTGACACTAGATTTGAACTCATGAATCTTCCTGATTCCAAGCCCAGTTCTCTATCTATCTAGCCACTTGATTTATTTTGTATTCTCATAGTGCCTCACCTAATATTAGGCCATAGCTATTTCCCAGTAAAATATATGTTGATTGATTAATATTAAAATATTATAGTACATAAAATGTGTATCAGTAAGTAAAAGGCAATATCGATGATTTCAGTAGTGAAATGAGCATCAAAACTATCTCATAGTACTAATCTTTCTAAAATATATGCTTGTAGTAACCTTGTCATAAATGGCCAAAGTTGAAAATGGTGCAATATTGGCAATCTGAATGTTGTACCTAGAACACACATTTCTTTAATAAGGTAAAGTGACTATCCACTATGGGTACTCATTACAGTAAATTGTGGTAGTAAATCTTATGACAATATGTTAGAAATGAGAATCAGTATGGAGTAGTAAATGAGGGTCAGCTTCAAAGTCAGGATAGCTTGGATTTAAATCTTGCTTCTGATCTACAATGGTTGTCTCATCTTGAGCATGTGAATTAATACCTTAGTAGTCCAACTAGCTACAAAGACTTGCAAAGTTACAGAGTTGGTGTCAACTTGCCTTATTTGAGGGAGTTTACTCTCCAGTAGTTTCCTACTTCAATGATATCATGGATATAGACCAAAAAAGGACAAAGAAAGTATTTTGACAGAAAATTTTGCTAAAATATAAATGCATTTCTTAAACGGACATGTCTGTTTACTATTACAACTATTTATTCAACATATTAAATTTAACAAAAATTTATTAAACGCCTACACTATGCAAGACACTGCTAGCCTCTAGAGATAAGCTATAAACACTACAGTGCCCATTCCCAAAGAGTTCCCAATCAACTTCAATGATAAGTCATAAATATAGAAAAGAATAACATAAGATAGAATGTGAGGAAACATCCTTTAAATAATGCAAAACTATGGAAACTATAGAAATCTCTTAAGAATATTAAGAACATTCTATAATGCTTTGCATAATAGAATCTTGAAACTTAAAAAAAAAGCTATCAATATACCGTAATAATTATGCATGGAGATAGTTTGTTGCAAAAGTTGTCATCTAGAAGTCGCTGGAATGTTGCATCTTTTTCTACAATTAGTAGGAACTTAGCATCTGTAGCCAAATCTTCTATGTTAAGGCAGAATTACGTGTAAAATGAAAGCAAGAATATTCAATTTTAATAATCAACTGAAAAATTAATGTTATAATTAAACATTCAGAAGCAACCATAGTTTTCCTAATTTAATCTTAGATTAAAAATGCTTATGAAAATGAACTTTTAAAACATTATTTTCTTAAGCATTTAAAAATAGTTCAACTTAATTCTCCACTGAAAGGATACTTCTAATTCCTTGGATATTAGATGGCACAGCAACTACCTAAATGCATATACATATATATATATATTTATTATATATATATAATGTCATTTGGAATAAAAAGTAATGATACCCATATTTAGTAATTAAAAACAAAATTATATGGTTATCATTCCCTCCACTCCCACTCTCCTATTTCCCACTCCTGGCCAAACATTAATCATAGGAGATTTAGAGTTGACTAGGAAATGAAACCTTTGATTCAGATTATTTCCCATATGAACTTATAATTTATTTCTATCTTGACTAGTATGGATGGTAAAGCAGAAACTAATGGCACAAAGTAGAACAGATTCTTCATTTCTTATGAAGAAATCTATTTAACTTCATTATCTATGCCTCCAATTTAGCAAATTGACCTTTTCTTGCTGTTATATGCTTTCTTCATTTTAAAAGTCTAGAATATAGTTACAATGTTAAATTGTATTTCTGCATATTACCACACATTATAAAGATATTATGACATTTTATGCTAAAAATGGAAACATTCTATCTTTAAACAACACATTTAAAAAAACATAATATATGTACATTAAGGTAAAAATTATATTATCATTGTCATTGACATTTGGAATTTCACCAAAACAAATTATAAATATATATAAAACAATATACTAGTACCTAGTCATATCTTCTCCTTCACTTTTATGTTTGAAATCTTAAATTTCAAAAGAACATACTTACAATCTGAAATAACACAAACTATTTAATGTTAAAAAAATATATATAAATGTTGTCAAAAGTGTGACAAAAATATGTTAAGGCATTACTGATAAATACCGTTGAACCACAGGTACAATTTACTTTGGTACCGTCTTCTTCAATATAGCTTAAATTACCAGCAATTAGACCCTTGGAAGTAGACAGCTAGAAAAATAAAATTTAAACATATTTGATCAATGTTCCCTGAGTTCATCTGTAATACTATGTATACTATGTATATTTAATGAAAGGTTCCAATTTATTAAATTGTCTTTTTTATTATGAAATTAGTAATTGTCAACAAATATTTTACTATACAATGAATAAGAAAAGAGTATATGAGAAACTCAAAAGCCTGTTAAATGTATTAAATATATCTTGAAATTTTAAAAATATAGAAGGAAATATATTTATGTCTATTGCAATTCAAGAAGTAAAGGTAAAAATATTACGTATTTGGACATTACCAAGCATATAAATTCTCATGGGATAGATAATTCATACTTCAATTGGAGAATAAAATATAACCAAAATATAACCAAGAGTATATGTTAAAAGTGCTCCTTTAAATGAAAACATATTTGAATAATGAACATAAATTACATTTTTAATCCCTTTATATGTAGATATGATAAAGAATCTATCACAGGAAAATGAGACTTGAGAAAACTTTTATTCTAATTAAGATATTGCATATATATATATGTATATATATATATATATATGTACATATATATATATTTATATACATATATATATATTACAGGATAAAATATTTTGGTCAAGCAGGAAAAAAATATTTTAGAAAGTACTTACAATATGCAGATTTCTCCTTGGTACTTTTAACATACAGGAAATATCATTGATTATGTTGTCCACAACACTCTGGTTACCAAAAAGTTGGATGTCAGTATAATATATGTCTCTATGAAAATAAAATACCTTAATTAATTAACCTTATTTTCTTCAGAGGAGAAGATACTTTAAAGACATGAACATATGGAAAAAATATTTTTGTTTTATTACCAATAATTCTATTTCCATGAATAAAATATATCACCATGCCATCAGAAATAGTTAAATACTCTAAACAAAAGGACATACAATTGTATCTTTACCAAAGGTTATCCACAAGGTGAAGAACATAGTGGTTCTATATTTAATTCAATCAAATCTTCATGTTATTTTTTAAAGAGTAGTTTTATAATCATGATATAGTTACCTTTTGGTTGCATAAGTGTCGCTCTGGACTAATTTGTAGATCATAGATAATATTTTAAGAATTAGAGCTGGAAAGGAAAATCACCCCACATATTATTCATTCTATCCACTACTAATTCATTGGATGTATTAATAGCATAAACTATAATGCCTTTCTTTAGAAAATAAAGCTATACAAATAAGAAAAATGCAATAACCTAAAAGAAAACAATCATTTGCTAAGTTAATTTAAATTATATAACACCATAATTATTTCCCACAGCATTTTAAAATACATTCCCAAAGAAGAATTGAATAAAGGATAAGAGTTGTCCCAAGAATCAGATTAAAAGCACTTGACTTTTAAACAAAAAAATCTGTGAAACTTATTTTCTACAGGATAGTATATTCTGAAAGAATATTCATTCTAGCATTACTATCAAAATTATTGGCAACACAAAATTGTAACAAATTTACTTCCAAGAAAATATGGTGTATTAAAATAATTAAAATTAAAGAATACAATACACATTAAAGATGTAATCTATTTTATGTATTCATTAACCTTAAAAATCTAAGAAAATATTTATTTTACCAAATCTTTGGGCTGATTGTGCTGAATCACTTTTGATTTTTTTGGTGGTACAATGATGTATCATCTGTAGACCCACAGAATCTTCAAATCTAGTAATTTATTTTTTTAAAAAAAGAAAAACAAAGTGGGGGGGAATTTTTTTAAATGTCAAATAATATACTGAATTGTGCTACTTTATAAAAAAAACTTAAGTTACAAAATGAGCACTAAAAGTGTTCTAATGTTAAATTTATATTTCATAATTCAATGTGTATTCCAGATATATTCTTTGTGGGAAAGACCTTTATTAGTTTATTTCCCAAAAAAAGTTACATAAAATTACTTTCATGGGAAAACACAGTATTATGAAATGTCTTATGTACCTTATATTTTAATTTTATGATCATATTTACTTTGAAATTGTATGTTAATTTCTTTCCATAGTTAACTGAAAAATACTGTTCTTTACACGATGCAGAACTTTTGCATTGCTACCTTACTGAAATACCAAATATGTCCTAAAGGTGGCAGAATACACCAAGCACAGTAAAAACATGCCCAAGTGTCAATACTGTTAAAAAACAAAACAAACAAACAAAAAGATCCTGAACCAAAGCTGCTTCTAAAATGTGGTATAAATTTAAATTATTTAATATAATAAATTAATGATTTAAATTTATAAGAACTACACTAAAAGAGCTACCTATTCTGTTGATATATCAATCAAATAAAAATAGAACAGACATTATTCTCAAAAAGATTACATTCTCTTTGAGGAGACAACATATACATATATGTCTATGCATATAAATACATCTGTATATATGGACTTATAGATATGTATATAAAGACAGAGAGACAGACAGAGTGAGATAGTGTGGCATAGTAGCTAGAGAGCTGACCTTAAGAGAAAGACTTTCATTCAGTTCACTATTGTGCCCCTGGCTATATGACTTTGGGCAAGTCACAACTTTTCAAAGCTCTTAGCTAATTCTTGAAAACACTTAAGTAGCAGAGAAAGTGTTGTTCCGCATTATAGAGGAAGTTTGTTTACCTAGGATTTCCCTATATCAATAAGATTATAGATCCATTTTCTGTTCTTTTCTACACAATAAATACAAGATCATCAGATAAGGGAAGAGTGACCCAGTAGTTTAGTGGCTCTGGAAAGTCTCCTTTGGGAAAATATTATGTAGAGAGTTTTGAAAGAAAGGATTCAAAAAGGTAGAAATAAAGGGAAATGATATTCCAGGAATAGGGAAAAGATAACCAGTACACAGGAATGAAGTTGGAGTTAGGTTGCAAAATCAAACTGAGGCATTTTTATTTGATCCTGGAGGCAACTTTATTAAGAGAATGATATGGTTGAACCTGCATTGTAAGAAAATCACTTTGGTAGATATATGGAAGATAAACTGAAGAAACAGAAGAAATAAATAGACCAATTAGTATGCTTTTATAATGATCCTTATGAGAGAAGATGAAGATATGAACTAGGGTGATGGCCATGTCAATGGAGAGAAAGGAAAGATGTCAGAGATGTTGTAGAAGGAAAAATGGCAAAATTTGTTATGGACATGTGGCATGAGGGAGAAAGTAGGGGTCAAGATAATGCTAAAATTGAAAACATGAGCAAAAAGGATTGGGCCCTCACCATAAACTGGAAAGTTAAAAAAAAGGCTTTTGTAGGAAAGAGAATGAGTTCTGTTTTGGACAAGGTAAGTTTGAAATAAATCAATTGAATTATAAAATATAGACGTCCTTTCATTCATACTCTAATGTGATTTAGTAGAGTAAGTCTATAAATTTGAGAGTTGCTGATTTTTCTAATTTAAAAAAATACAGGATCATCCTGATTACAAAGTTCAATAAAACAATATTAGCATTGACATTTATACTGATTTAAAACAAATATGAATAATGCCCACTTGATATTTTCCCAATTTGATCTGTTGTCTAATGTGAGAAATGGTGCTTCATTTCTTGCCAGGCTTGTGATGATGTCTTGGATGATATTTTCTATAGATGTAAGAACCTCAGAACTGAAATTATGAACAAATGATTTAATATAGCAATTATAATAATTACTTTAACCCAAATAACATATCAAATTCCCCTAAATCAACAGTATTTCAAAAATTACCTCCGGATTTTGGATTAAAAAAAAATTATTCTCTATGTACATATTGACATATGTGTATATATATGCATATGTATTTGCATTTCTTCCATTAAATTATGGAAAAACTATAGATATAACCAAGGTGTTAACTTGTACACAGACAAAACCATTGAGAAGAAAGATGAATGTATTTATAATTGTTAGACAAGGAAATTCGCTTGCTTCAACCTTCTGTTACCAATACAAATTTGTTTTGAAATTCTAGTGATATTTTCATTCAAATGTTACACTGACTTTGGCCAGAAATCAGATCAATTCAATTTCCAAAGTAAGAAATTATAAAATGGATAAAATATACTCCAGACTAACTACACAAAACCTCATTCCTGTCACTGGGAAAGTATGCTCTAGGAAATTAATTGTAGAAGTCTTTATAATAAAGGAAAAATGGTTGGGGAAGAACTAGTTTTTAAAAACCTATTATGATTTTCCAGTAAGTTATGTTAATCTCTAAAATCAAGTAAATTGACAATTTAAAACTAGGAGTTTCCTTTCCCCCTCCCTCACTCTCCTTTAATTCTTTTCAAAATTGAATTATTCTGATAGACATTTTGTTTTGTTTTAGGAAGTTTTCTCCTAGAAGAGTTACTTGTTTATACCACGTAGTGTGAGACATTAATAAACCAAGAAAATACAATAGTGAATGGTAGTAACAAAGCTTTTCAAAAAATAATGGTTATACTACAGGGAGGTAACACCGAACCAACTTTAGGTGCCCCATTATTTTCATTATAAAGATATTTATTTCGGGCCAGCTAGGTGGCGCAGTGGGTAGAGCACCAGCCCTGAATTCAGGAGGACCGGAGTTCAAATCTGGTCTCAGATACTTAACACTTCCTAGCTGTGTGACCCTGGGCAAGCTTAACCCCAGCCACTGGGGAAAAAAAGATTTTTATTTCATATGAACACTGTCTTAACTTTCAAGAATACTTAAAGCATTATTAAGTATTAAAGTAGAACACACTTATGGGGTTCTCAGTCATCATTTTCCCTTTGATCTAAACAAACAAATTCCCGAAATGTCACTTTTTTCTTTCTTTTTAAATAAGTATACAGCTTAAGATCTTTTAGGATGATCTAGAATTGGTCATTTATTTATTTTTTTTTTTTCCTGAGGCTGGGGTGAAGTGACTTGCCCAGGGTCACACAGCTAGGAAGTGTTAAGTGTCTGAGGTCACATTTGAACTCAGGGCCTCCTGATTTCTCTATCCACCACACCAACTAGCTGCCCTTTATTTCGTTTTTGAACAAGATATACACCCCCAAAGGGACTGATGCATAGGCAATTTACTATCTCACCGGAAAAAGAAAGGGAAAAAAAGAAAAAAGCAGACAAACAAAAAACCCACTGTTTAAAAAAGATGCAAGCGCATATTAGCTGTGTTCCCACGTGATGCTAAAGCCCAGTAAGGTTTCAGTGGTCAGTAACGGGGACCTAGGCGGCGCCAGGTAGCGGGAAGACATGTTGCATCCCGAAGGGAAGAGGAGCGCCTTTCAGAACTTGGAGAGAGGCCACCACGTGGCTTTTTCCAGACTGAAGTTGACAGACGCTAGAGCCGGTTTCTCCCTCTGGGGTGAAAATATAAATTAAGGGAAGGCTAAAGCTAAAGCTGATGGGGCTACTTTCCCCCCTTTCCTTCGAAGTCAAATGGACTGGTGGAGATAATGGCTGGGGAGGCCACGGGCTGAAGCTGGCGGTAAAGCTCCCGTCCACACTTCCCGTTAGTTCGCTACCTCGAGGCCTCCTTGCGGGGGCCCTCCCCTCGGCCTTCCTTCAGGGATTCGACCAGGGAGACCCTGTGCTGATCCAAAGCCCTGAAGAAGGAGGCCTCCGGGCCCATGGGCGCAAACGCCATCCAGCACCACTGGGCAGAGGGAGAAGGGAAGCGGAGAAGCCCAGGTGCCGGGATTCGACGGGCTCCCAGTCATTCGCTCTCTTACGCCTCCACAAAATTGCCCCAGGCTGCTTTCCCTACACCAACCAATCGCAGGTGAGGAAAGGAAAACCTACCAGCCAATCCCAGGTGAGAAAAGAGGAAACGTGAGAGCCCGAGAACAACTGTGTGCGCATGCGTGCTCACATTCCTGTATTAGTCGACTTGTGCAAGTCCCTATTTTGTTAAGCGTGGTCTGACTTGGAAAAGCCGAAGTTGGGACTGCCACAGGGAACGCCGGGTGTACTGCGTGTTAACAGCGTACTGCTGTGGTGGGTGGTAAAGGAGCCTGCCTCAGAACCAGAGGTACTTTGGCTACAAAGTATTAGAGACCGCTAGGTGGTGCAGCGGTAAACCTAGCGTTCCAATCCAGCCTCCTGCACTAATCCCTTAGTCTCAGTCTCCACACCTGTAAAATGGAGAAAATAATAATAGCATCCATGTTCCAGAGTCGTGAAAATCCAATGCGATAATATAAAGGCAAATAGTAGGTGCTTAATAAATGTTTGTTTCCTTTCCTGCAAATCCCAGCTTTGGTTGATACTGGCTGTGCAACTTTAATCTCTCAGTGGCACCTCAGTCTAAATCGCAAAGAAAGGCCTTATTTGCATTGATATTGCATGGATCCCCCCAGCGAAAGTTCTTTGTGTTAGTGAGACCTCAGATTTAGACTTTTTCCTAATGTGCATTCCCAGCGCAGAATTCTTCTATTAGAGTGGTGAGGTCCTTGACTGCAATTTTCTGTCTCTTTAACTCGTAGCAGAGTGAGGCATTATAGTGTGAGCAAGCGCTTCTGCATGGAGAGGGACTGTCGGGAGGCCCGGTTCCCAGTCTTCTCACCAGCGACCTAGAAAAGTACACCGTGAGCAGAGTTCTCTGTTCTTTACGGTCTTTGGGCCTACTTCCTCCCACAGCAAGGGAATTAAGCATTTATTTTTAAAGAGTTACACATTTACAAATGATTTCCCTCACCATGGGGTGTGTGTGCGTGTAGCCATGCTGGTAGCAGGAACAAGCGTTATTCTCATTTTACAAATGAGAGAGAGAGAGTTTTTGAGAGAGATCTGCCCATGGTCTCACAACCAGTAATGCTGTACCCAATATGGTTCCTTACTCACTACGTTCAACGTTCTGCCTAGTCATAGGAACATCTGGACTAAAAACCTCTGGGAAGGAAAATCATCTGCTGGAACTGTGTTTTATATAAATTTCTTGTCGCTGGGGTAGTCATTTCCTTAAATCCTTAGGAAAAATGGTGAGGCTCTGACAGAGATAAGTAGAGTCAGAGAGAGAGAGAGAGAGAGAGAGAGAGAGAGAGACAGAGACAGAGACAGAGACAGAGAGAGACAGAGAGACACACAAAGAGAGACAGAGAGACAGAGAGAGAGACAGAGAGACAGAGAGAGACAGAGAGAGAGAGAGACAGAGAGACAGACAGAGAGAGAGACACAGAGAGAGAGAGAGAGAGAGACAGAGACAGAGACATAGAGACAGAGACAGAGACACACAGAGAGAGAGACACAGAGACAGAGACAGAGAGAGAGAGACACAGAGACAGAGAGAGAGAGACACACAGAGAGAGACACACAGAGAGACAGACAGAGAGACAGACAGAGAGACACAGAGAGACACACACACACAGACACACACAGAGAGAGAGACAGAGACAGAGAGACAGAGAGAGAGACAGAGACAGAGAGACAGAGACACAGAGAGAGACAGAGTGAGAGAGAGACACACAGAGAGAGAGACAGAGACAGAGAGACAGAGACACAGAGAGAGACAGACAGAGAGAGACACAGAGAGAGACACAGAGAGAGAGAGAGAGACAGAGAGAGACAGAGACAGAGAGAGACAGAGAGAGAGACAAAGAGAGACAGAGAGAGAGAGAGAGACAGAGAGACAGAGAGAGACACAGAGAGAAAAGGAGAGACAGAGAGAGAAGTATTTATTTAGACACAGACATTACACCTTAGAGAAAACAATTTGATAGTCTTTTAATTATAATTTTAAATAATGAATTGCCAACCTCCATTACTAACTATTAGCTCATTTCTCAATCATTTAGCACTTTGAGAAATGTTTTCCAAAGAGAGTTTTCTATTATCTGTCTATAGTTTTGAACTGATTGCTAAAGTATTCAATGGCTCAGTATTTGTCTTATGTAAAAGGACTTACTGAATTGAGAAATTCTGCTTCTACCTGGGAGCAGCTATTTTGTTTCTCCAGCCTCCTGATTCTTTACTTACAATTCAATTAGACAAGTACTTATTAAGCACCTACTATGTGCAAGGCTTTGTATCAGAATGATAAAAGTAATAACTGTTTTTTTCCCATAATGCTATGCTCACAACAAATGATGAGAAAAGAAGCACGAATGAGTTAGAGCTAGCCTCTCTTTGTCTCTCCTTTTACAATTGGTGAAACTGAGACCCAACAAACCAAATGACTTGCCTAAGATCACGCAGATAAGATGAAGTAGAGCCAAGAACTAAACCCAGAGTCTGACTGGAAGCCAGCGGGCCTCCCACTCCACCATGCTGTGTCCTGGGGATTTACTGATTTGTACAGGGTTCTATGGATAGTGTCAGAACTATCATAGACTTGTTTTTAGTCCTTTTTAATCATATTCAATTGATGTGTTTGAGGTTCATCACCAAATGATGAGACTGTTGTAGGCACAAAATGTTGGGGTTCAGTCATGTGAAAAATTCACAATGGTCATTCTCTTTGCCAAAAGGGACATTTACTTAGGAGAAGTTACAGACAAAACGAAGAGATACAATAGATATAAATAAATAAGGAAATATATAATAAATATAATATATAAATAAATATAAATATATAATAAATATAATAAATAGGAAATAGATTTGGGAGAGCATATAGTTAGCAAAGAAAGGGGTCTTAGCAATTAACAATGGAAAAGACAAGTTCACTAGTGGAACTCACAATTAACCAGGAGAAAGGAAATACTCCAAGAGGTGGGAATATGCCATTGATTGACAGGCTAAATCCATAGAGGGATTTAGCACTCTAAAGAGTTAGCTATAACAAGGAGAATAACACCATAAAGCGTGGGGGAGAAAGAAGGAACAAGATACCATAAGGCAGAATGCCATGGTGGACTAACCCAAAAGGATTCATCCTTAATGGCCAGAACTATGGACAGATTTATAGGGCACATTTAATTTCAGGGATTTGGCATAACTTTGATGAGTTGGAAATGATGAGGCTAGTGGTAGTGAAGAGATGTGAGAACAGGGGTGGGGTATCTCCTCTGGTCAGTGTAGGTCCAATGCTTTGCAAACCCAAAATCTGTTTGTGGCAAGAGGGGATTTTTATTGGCACTGAAAAGCTAGCTTTGCTAGGAAGACAGATTTCTTAGTAGCTAAAGGTCCTATCAGGGAAATAACAAAGGTTAACACTGAGAAGAGAATGTCTTCACAGTGGGCAAGAGTCCTGGCAGGCAGTTTTGCCAAGAAGAGAGCTTCCTGGCAAAACATAATCTTGTTTCAGACTTCTGCAAAGATTTGGAGTTCAGAGTTGTCTTTTATTATCAGTCTGAGGTTCAGACTTCCATTCAAAATTGAATGAGATTCCTTCAATCTTGTCAATGCCCCAGGCTTAGATTTCTAGTTGAAAAGAGATCACTTATCTTAGGGGTTTGAGCCACTCAATAAGAATATCAGGCCTAGATCTCCAACTGAATAAAATCACTTAACTTGGGGAGAGTGTTGTCTGGGAAGTATGCTTTTCCCAGGGGAGAGCTTAAGAACCTAACCATCCTTCTTTTACAGATAAAAAGGACACAGTTTCAGGGTTCACCCTCATCAATATAAACTGAGATCTTTTGAGAGGAAGGGTTGGAAAGGCCCTGATGTGAATTGTGTCCCCTTTAATCTGTGGGGGAAGGATGATTCAGGGTCTCAAACTCTACTGACCTCTGGGAGGGGCCACATCCATTCAAGATAAGTAATTTCATTCAATTTTGAATTGAATGGAATTGAAAATAAATCTCTCAGATTCTTGAGGAGTTTGTCCCCCCTTCTCAGGGCCAAAGCTCAAAGAAGCCTTTGACTTCAGGAGGCTAATGAAAGGTGACTCTGAAACCCCAATCTTTACTAAATGCCCTTCTGATGAAGATATTTTCTTCTCAGTGTAAACCCATTTTTACAATAGTCCTACAGGACTAAGAAAGCTGTCTTCTGGGGCAGCTAGGTGGCGCGGTGGATAGACCACCAGCCTTGAATTCAGGAGGACCCAAGTTCAAATCTGGTCTCAGACACTTAACACTTCCTAGCTGTGTGACCCTGGGCAAGTCACTTAACCCCAGCCTCAAAAAAAAAAAAAAAAAAAAAAGAAAGCTGTCTTCTTAGTGTAAATAAATCCCCTTTTGCCACAAACTTTGGATTTGTGAATTCTCTCTCATCTGCGAAGTTCACCAGGGAGGATCTCTTGCCCTCAATTCTCACAGCTCATTGGAGATGACAAATTAAAAGATTTCTTGGTCTTCCTATTGCATTCCTATTCCTCCTTGACTTTCCCCTCCCTCATCATACAACCCATATTCAAAAAATGGCAGAAAACTCTTCCTTTAGGAAGAAATTAAAATAATTCATTAAGCATGTGCACTCAATGTGTGCGGTTACCTTTAACCCATTTCTTGTTTTGGGATGATTTTTATCACTTTATCAATTCAGAAGCTCAATTTCTTATTTTGTACAACTAACTTGGTCAACTGATGTGACCTTTCTCTAAGTCCTTGTACCTATATGGAAATACAATTCTATAGGTTGCTCAGAGCACTGTTAGTGAAAAAAAGAGGATGGGGCAGCTAGGTGCGAAGTGGATAGAGCACCAGCCCTGAATTCAGGAGGACCCGAGTTCAAATCTGTTCTCAGACACTTAACACTTCCTAGCTGTGTGACCCTGGGCAAGTCACTTAACCCCAGCCTCAAAAAAAAAAAAAAAAAAAAAAAAGAAAGAAAGAAAAAAAAAAGAGTATAGTACATATGAGAGGTATTGATGAGGGAAAGGAAAGGGGGAAACCCCGTTTGTCGGCGCATAGATAGTAAGATAATCCTATGAAGCGCAGTGTCCCCAGTAAATGAATTTACAGACCCAAAACTTAGATTTATAAATAAAAGGTTTATTGTAGAAATTTGGAAGTAAAGTTCAGTTAGAAAGACCCTAGGCGGGCAGGAACCCTTACATGGCTGGAAAGATACCATGTGTTGGGGGGAAGGGCTCCTGCAAAGAGATTGCTCCGGCTTGGCTCTTTTATACCTAAAAGGGGCTTTGTGGGTGGTGCCTAAGTTCTGGCGGGAAGAAACAGTTTGTGGGGGCTGGGGGGAAGCTGAGCAGATAGTGGGGGCTGGGCCCGGATATTCAAAAGGGTGCTTTTTGACAAGGAATTGTGAATCAAGATCAGCAATGGGGGTTGGGCAATTAGAAAGGAATCTTAAAGGGACTTCAACCCCTATCAGTATTATGGTCATAGACCTTACAACTGATTATCAGTATAGTATAATGGAAAGAGTTTTGGACTTGGTGTTAGCAGAGACCTAGGTTTGGATTCTGCCTCTGGCATTCATTATTTATGAAAATCAATTTCTCTGAGCTCTTGTCTCTTCATATCTATTCCTATATCACTTCATCAACTAGGTTGTTATGATGGTCAAATAAGATAATATACATAAAATGCTTTATAGATATCATTTATTTTTATTATTACGGGGAAGAGAGAGGAGACAAATAAGACTTTGAGCCAGGATGAGCCTGCATCATTGTCTTATTGATGATGTCTCATCGATTATTACAACAACTTTGTGAGAGAAATAGTGAAAGGGATGAAAGCCCTTTACCCAGAGAGAGAAAGGGGAAAAACAGATAGAGTTAACTAGAGTGACTGAAGTATATCCTTGAGTGCAGACCTTGATTTGAAAAGGAATTCCATTGACATGTGATTAAGGCTCATATGACACACTCAGGTTTAGAATATTTAAGAATAGCTGGAACTTGGTCCACTTAGAGTGGGGAATCCAAATCCTTTTGTTTGTTCCCCTAATATCCTTGAATCATACAGAACTGCTCTTCTGTCTAAGCAAATTTACCAGTGATTTCTTAATTGCCAAATCTAATGGCATTTTTTCAATTGTTGACCTTCTTGATCTTTCTGAAACTTTTGACATTGTTGATAATTCTCTTCTCTTTGGTAGCCTCTTCTCTCTAGGTTTTCATGACTAACTCCTCCTAGTTTCTCCTCCTACCTGTCTGACTGCTCCTACTTAGTTTCCTTTGCTGGATGTTCAAGTATATGCTCACTGAAGGTGGATGTCCCCTAGGACTCTGTCCAATGTCCTTTTTTTTTTTTCTTCAGTTATTTCAATTAGTGATTTCATCAACTCCCATGGTTTCAATTACCATGTCTATACTGATGTTTCCCAGATCTACTTATTCAGCCATAACTTCTTTCCAAACTTCCAGATTCAAATTTCTAATTGCCCAATAGACGTGTCAAGCTGGATGTCTCCTAGATATTTTTAAGTCAATATGTTCAAAACTGAACTCATTATCTTTCCCTCTTCTTTCTAACTCCCGAATTATTGTTGAAGACACTACCAAACTTCCAGTTATCCAGATTCACAATGTCGGTGGTCATCCTTACCCCCTTACTCTCTCACATCTCTTTCTCTTGTATAATCCCCCTTCTGTTATTTGATATTGTCACAATCCTGGTATAGGTCACTATTGCTCCAGATCTGGACTATTGTAATAGCTTGTTGGTTGATCTCCTTGCTGTAAATGTCTCCCCACTTCGATATATCCTCCACTTGATCTGACTGCATCATACTCCCAATAAACTTCTCAATAAACTTCTAGTAGCTCCATTTCACTTCCAGATCAAATATAAAATCATCTGATGTTTAAAGCCCTTCATAACCTGTCCTGTCCTTTTCAGTCTCCTTACCTCCCATATAACCTTCAATCTAGTGGCACTGGTCTCTTTGATGTTCCTTGAGCTAGAAATTCCATCTCCTAATTCCAGGCATTTTCACTGACTGTTCTAATGCTCTTCCTACTAATCTCTTCTCTCTAGGTTTCCTGCCTTCCTTCAAATCCCATGTAAAATCAAGTCCTCAAGAAGTCTTTGCTATTTCCCCTTAATTCTAGTGTCTTCCTTCTACTGAAGGATTATATCCAATTTATCCTATGTGAATGTGTTTGTAAATAATTATTTGTGAATTGTCTCTCCCCATTAGACTGCTAGCAGAAATTGGCTTTTACCCTCTTTATCCTCAGTAAGTAGTATAATGCCTGGCAACATAGTAAATGTTTGTTCACTAACTGACTCACTGATTGACGGAGAAAAAAAATCCCCATTTTATACATAAAGAAATTGAGGGATTTAAGTGACTTGCTTTGGTTATTTCAATACTCCAAGTTTCTGTGCTTTTATCATAAATACAGATCAAAGCCCTTTCTTAGTAGATGATCTTTGGGGCTAATTGTTTGAAAAAGTTTATTATTTCATCCTGTGTCCTTTAGTGATTGGCCTTTCCTAATTTAGCTAGGCTAGTACTCTAAGAACAGATCCATAGTGTCCTTTTTTTTTTTTTTTTCCCAAGGCCTTTTCTGTTAGATAGGATCTGTTAGAACTTGTGTTTCAATTGGCAGAGCATTAAAGAACTCAAGGTCACCTCCCTGACATGAGGCATCAGAACAGAATTTTCATGGTCACATATAGCTTGTATGGGGAAGCTAGTTGGTGCAAGTGGAAAGAGTATTAGTCTTGAAGTCAAGAAGTTCTGAATTCAAATCTATCCTTAGAAACTGACTAGGTGTGTGATTCTGGGAAAGTCACTCCACTTCTGCCTGCCTCAGTTTCCTCAACCATAAATGGAGATAATAGACTCTTACCTTCCAAGGTTGTTATGAGAATCAAATGAGATAATATTTGTAAATTGTTTAGCAGTGTCTGGTACACTGTGAGGATCAAATCTTTTAAAAAAGCATTTTGTAAACTTTAATCTTTTAAAAGCACTTTGTAAACTTTAAAGCCCTATATAAATGATGTTATTGTTGTTATTACACTGGTAACCAAAAATTCCAACTTAGGTCTTTTGAATTAAATTTCACAGTGCTCTATGAGGATATCAACAATTAATGTATGTTTTAAAAAAAAAAAACCCACAAAAAACAAAAACAAAAAAACAAATCCCAAATCCTTGGACATGACTGGTCAGCTAATAAGAAAGTAGTCCAATGAAGACGATTGCTTAGATGTTGTTAACTGATTCTTTAGTGGAGCTAAACTGTCTTTATGTTGTTTTACTCTGTCTCAGTTGACTTCAAAACTATATATAAGAGGATGTTTTTTGAAAAAAAAAATCTGCAAGGATAAGAGTCTCAATTGTGAGAGGGGAAATCTAACCTCTTCTGTGCTGAATTATTGCTGGAATAAATAAGAACACAACCAGTTAACTGTAGCTGACATAATATTAAAGTCCTGAGGCTGTGAGAGAGAACAAGTATGTAATCAAAACAGTAAATTGAACAAACCCATAATAAACCTTGCATTCCAGCAGGGGAAACCTCAAGGTATGGACATAAAAGCAAGGTACAACAGTTCACACAGAGTCAGACAAAAGAAGGAGGAATTAGCAAATGCTTCCAATGCTCAGATCTTGAATCTTAATTCTGTGGCCTCCAGGTATCCTGAGATCACTCAGGTAACATTTATGCAAACCCCCTACAGCTCTTTTCAAAAACTCCACATCAAAGCCAACAGTGCAGGAGTTTAATGTTTGATATAGAACCAGAAAAACAATATTATGCCCTTAGCAACCGATTGCAAATAAAAAATGGCAAATGTGAACTTGTAAGGAGTTCTTCTAATGAATTATTTCTTCCAAAGGGGTAGTTAAGGTCTCAACATTTGCAAAGGGTGTGATCCAAAAACTGAGCTCCTAGTGCTAGGGCCCAGGTTTAGGCAGCAATTTCTAAATTAAAAGCATTCCTCTCTCTGCCCTCCCTCCCTTCCACCCCTCAAAAATCATCTGTCTTTACTCAAAGCCAAACCTGAACATCCAGAGAATTGTCTGAGTTAGGATACTACCTTTATGTTCCATGCAGGGTGGAAAGAAGCATGGTTTAGATTATGAATAATTATTGCTTCCAGTGCTAACTAGCTGAAAAAGGGAAGGGAAACAAAGGGAGGTAGAAAACACAAACCAAAAACAACCATCAGTAACTATTAGATGGTGATTTCTTTTGGACTACAAAAATCATAACTAGCCAGGAGATGGTGACATACCTGTTATAGGCAGGAGAAGCAATTCGTTTTAAATGTAAATTATAGGTTTGAAAATTTTATTTTAAAAAATATAGATACATTGGTCCTTGAGGAGAAGATTCCTAAAGCAAATACTGCAATCCTCTCTATTTATAACAATAGAAACTTGATGGGAGGCCTACTTCCTGTGATCATAGACGACTTTTATGAGAGTGGGAGAATATGATCATTTGAGCTGTTAAGGGACCTTTCATCCAACCTCTAAGGGTCATCTAATCCAATTCCTTCATTTTATAGATGAGCAAACTGAGACCCAGAGAGGGGAAGAAACTTGCTCTCTCATAGTTTCCTCTAAGTGACAGTAATTGGGAAGTAGACTCTTCTGAATATATGAACATTGTTCTTTCCACTAAACCTTATAATGTATTTTCCTCATTCCTCCTTCCACTTTCACCTCACCTGTTCCTCTTCCTTCCTTATCCCCCAAGTCAATCCATGTTCCTTTTCTACTGTTCTCCTATCATTTCTTACTCCTCTTTCTTTGTCCTAAGCTCCCTACAACAGTCTCTCTTATTCCTGGCCAGGTGAAGGCAGAAGAAACAAAGAGAGAATATATTGCACTGGACATCAAAGTATCTTCCCCCTTCTCTCCCCTCCTCTATCTCCCACTCTCTCTCCTTCCACACACACATTATTATTCTGTACTGGGATTATGGTGCATTTTATTTTCTCAAGAATCCAATAGTAAGTCACATATCGTGATATGATGATCTGTCTGCTCTTCAAACTACTGCCCAAATTAAACACATAAAGGCTTATGACTACTTAGAGAAAAATAATGAGTAAAAAAAAATTCAGAGGGGAGGGAAAACAAAATAAACATTTAAGTGTTGAGCATAGAATAGAATGAAACCATAGAATAACAGAGAATGCATTGGATAGATGAATGAATGATTGAATGAAAAACATTTATTAAATCCTTACTAGGTGAAAATTACTGTTGTATATTCTGGGAATACAAATAGAAAAAACGGAGCTCACATTTTAATAGAACTTCTTGACCGGGGAGGTAAGTGATGGACTCAGGGTATAGAATGAAATAATTTGGATATAGCCAATGAAGGAATTTGTTTTGCTTAACTATGCATATTTGTTATAAATATTTTGTGTATTTTGTCTTTTTCTTTATACGTTAAAAAATTAAATAAAAATAAAAATAGAGACAATATGTAGAGGTGGTTTCTGCTTCCAGTCAGTTAAAAAGGGTCCATAGCCTTCAGTGTATAACAACAGTGCAGGTGCTTTTGAATCTCCTCTAGTGTCTTTTTCTACTTATAAAGTAATATTTGGTTCTGATTTTGAACCACTTGACAGTGCCAGAAACTTTGATGTCAAGAATTTTCTTTTCTGCTTCAATAATAGCTGTGGTTGCTGAAAAGGTGGGGCATTAGCACCTGCAGAAGCAGGTCAGGTTGCATCTCTATAGGGCTTGTTTCCCAGGAGGATGGCATTCTAGGTCTGGCTAATAGCCAGATAGGTGGCTTGGGGGGTACCACTATTCTAGGAGTTCTTGAATTTCACATCCTAGTTATGCTGAAACAGGTCATGGCAATGTTATGGATAACAAATTGAATTTAGAATCAGAGAGCTTAAATCTGAAGTCCAGGTCTGCTACTTTACTTATTAGTTCTATATTATTGGATAAGTCACTTCTCTCTGGATCTCCATTTCATCAAATGAAAAATGAAGGGATTGGACAAGGTTACCTTCAAGGCCTTTTCTAGCCTTAAAATTCCGTGACCATGATGAGTAATAAGCATTCCACAAATGTATAATTGTTAGTACTGAAAGGAACTTCATATATCATCTGGCTTCATTTTTCAGAAGAACAATATAGAGCCCCCAAATTCAAGGACACATCCATAGCATTTTAAAATCATTGTATATTGTTGAGGATGAACTAACCAGGATAGGGGTAGGGAAAGAAGGGAGAAATAACTCTTTTGTCTTGACTAAAAGATAGATTTCTTTTACTCATTTCAAGAACAGTGAAAATCCATTGGAATTGATTTCTGACCTTTCTTTCAACTGGAGCCATGCACCATGTTTTGCCACAAACAAAGCCAGACTCCCTCCCTCTGCTTTTTATTTGATTGCAGCTTTCTTTCTCTTTGGTCTGATAATTAATCTTCTTCTACACCCCCCCCCCCCCTCCACCTTCCCTTATAGTTGAATAGCTGGAACAGTGTCCTTGAGACACCTCAGCACAGCTGTTTGTTAGCCTTATACAAAAGTCTTGTCTTATTTGTCTGTGTATGAACAATTGCTTAGAATTAAGTCAGAAGATCTAATGAACAAAGTTTTCTGGAATGATTTTAAGTTTTACAGGTTAAGGAATTTTTGCTGTCCATCTTAATCTTTCAGAAAAATGTCATTTAAAGTATAAAGTAGGTATAGCAAATTAATATGGTGGATAGAGTTCTAGTCTTGGTAGAAAAGACTTGGGTTCAAATCCTGCCATAGACATTTACTATCTCTTAATTTTTCTGAGCTACAGTTTCCTTATTTATAAAATGACAATTATAATAACAACTACCTCACAGAAGTCATGAGAATTACAAAAAGCTTTGCAAATTTCAAAGCATTATATAAATACAAAATATTATTATTTTTATTATTGTTGTTGTTTTTCCTTTCATCTGTATTCTTGAATATTTAACTCCAACAGAAACCAAAGTGTTCTATTATATTAGATAGAATTCTTTGGAATTAATAGTTCTGCATTTGGGTCTTGGCTTCACTTACATTTCTGTATAACCCTGGGCAAATTACTTGATTTCTCATTAGCCATTTACAAAATAGAACATGAAATATTTATACAGTCTACTTTGCAGGGCTTTAGTAAAGAATGAACTTTGTAAACCTTAAAGTTTTATAAAATATGAAATAAATATCAGTTATATTTAAATATCTCAGACTTATATCTGTCAACACATAATAGAGACCTGTTTTTTAATAAGCTCTTATTCCATGTTTATGGGATTTTAGCTCCATTCTGCAGATGAGGAAAATGAAGTATTTAGTGTAGATCATCTCCAACTGAGTTTTCAAAAACTTGTAAGTTGATTGTCAGAAAGGTATAAATAATGCTAGATTCCCAGACTTCATTTTAAGAATGAACCCTTAATGTATGTGAACTACTTTTGAAATAGATCTGGTAACCAATAGTGCTTTATAGCAAAAACAAGTTTGTTGTCCACGAGTGTTAATACCTCCCACTCCACCTCCCTGTGCAATTCTCTTTCCTTATTCCTCTCTCTCTCTTCAATGCCATCTTTAATGGGGATGGGATAGGATCAAGATAAATTTTGTCTATTTAAAAATTCTTTTTAAGATCCACCTTAAGCCGAGAAAAAAAAAGAAATTAACTTTTTTTTTTTTTTTTAATCTTGATCTAAACCTGCAGGAATGTCTTATCTAAACTGTTATATTCCTTCCAAAGTGTTCCATGATCCCAAATAATTTCCTCCTGTCACACTAATCACACTTCCCTTTAATACAGCAGATCTTACCTATTACTTACAAATAGATAGAAGGTAATGTAACTGAAGTAATTAATTTTTATACCTTAATCCAGGTAGACAGAAATAGAAAGTTGTTTAAAGAGACAGAGGAAGAGAAAAAGAGAGAGGCAGAAACAGAGATAGAGACAGAGGCAAAGAGGGGACAAAGACAGACAGAAACAGAGAGATAGTGACAGACACAGACACAGAGGAGGGATATGATTTGGGAAAAGGTATTTTGGTAGATAAATCTGTGAAATTGCTCCCACCTGCAGCTCCTTTAAGATATTCCTGTGTTATTATTTTGAGAATCTCTCTTTTCCTTTGCTTTTAAACCCAAAGGATTCAAGGTGTTCCAAGGCCTTTCATAATAGGTTCTGTGGTAGTATCTGGGAGACTTGGCAGGGCAGTATCGGAGGTTTGTATGTCATTTATAAAATGGGTATTTGCATGTCACTTACATAACTATCTGACTTTGTTTATATCTTTCAGAGGAGGATACCTTTACATACATACTCTCTCTTTTGAGTATTGAGGGGAGATGACAGCTTTGGCATTTCTAAGAATCCTATCTTTAAGTTGTGATAATACTTTACAATCTCATTGCTACAAGGCAGCATTGTCCACATCATATAGGATTGTAGAGCTGAAAAGAGGGCCCAGAGACTCTCTACTCCAACCACTTTTTTGTATGTGGGAAGAATCATATCCATGGTGGTGATGGCTTTTTTGCCAATGTCCTGCTGAAAAAAGGTGATATAACTATTACTGGAATGCAAGCCTCCTAACTCCAAGTCAAATAACCTTTTGAATGTATTACTGCCTTTAAGTAATACTAGTTATTGCCTTGAGGATTTGAGGGAAGTCCCATAAACTGGGTAGTCCAGTGGAATGGAGTGAGGGGCCTAGAGTCAGAAAGATCTGAATTCATATTCTACTTCAAACCTGAGTAACCCTGGGGGAAGTCACTTAATAGGTTTGCCTCAGTGTCCTCATTTGTAAGATGGGAATAGTAGTTAGTAGCACCGACCTCTCAAGAGTTGTGAGGATTAAATGAGAAATAGTTGTAAAGCATTTAGCATAGTGTCTGGCACATAGTAAGAGCTATTCAAACACTGCTATGTAAATAAAAAATTACTTATTAATTAAAATAAAGAAATATTTATATAAATATATTAAAAGCACTTTAAGGATGGCAGAGTAATTTACAAATATTATCTTATTTTATCCTCATGATGACCCTGTGAGGTAGGTGCTCTTATTACCCTTATTTTACAGATGAAGAAACTGTGACAGAAAGCTTAAGTGACTTGTCCAGGATCACTTGGTTAGCATTTGAGGTTAGATTTTAACACATGTCTAACACTCCACCTATTGCATCACTGAGCTACCTATATATAAATATATAATTATATATTTATATATAAAGGTTATAATATATAACCTTTATATATAAAGGTTACATAATGCAGTGAAAAGGACTCTACATTTTGAATTATTGGTTCGGTTTCTGGCTCTGCCTCTTACTGTGTGTCTTTGGGCACTTACCTTCCTGAGTCTGTTTCCTCATCTGTAAAAGAAGGAGATTGAATTAAGTGTTTCCTAAGCTTCCTTCCAGTTCTAAATCTATGCTATTATGATATTTCCCTTGTCCCCCAACATGTCTCAGGAACCTAAAATTTTTACTATTAGTCACTTCTTGGAGTCATCATTAAAAGCAACTTTTAAATGTAACTCTCCTCCAAGAGGGATAAGATATTAAACCATTCTTTGCCATTAAAACCATAGCTTAGTTTATCTGTCGGGGCTTAAGGCAACATCTTAGGAGTGTAGTCTTAGAGTTAAAAGGACCTCTGGTTATCTAGTTCAAATTTTTGTTCTCTGTAACTATTAAAAAATTATTGAAGATCTGTCCAAAGTTTTTGTTTATGTGGGTTATATTTATAAATAAAAGCCATGTTAGAAATAAAAAGTAATTTTCAATTTGTAGACCCTCTAAAAGAGTTTTAGAGACTCACAGGATTCTCTGAATTATACTTTGAGAATCACTGGTCTAATTCAACTCCTCATTTTTACAGATGAAATTGAAGTCCAAATTATGCCCAAAAAGTTATCAAACTGTGCATACTCTTTCATCCAGCAGTGTTACTACTGGGCTTATATCCCAAAGAGATACTAAAGAAGGGAAAGGGACCTGTATGTGCAAGAATGTTTGTGGGAGCCCTTTTTGTAATGGCCAGAAATTGGAAATTGAATTGATGCCCATCAATTGAAGAATGGTTGGGTAAACTCTGATATATGAATGTTATGGAATATTACTGTTCTGTAAGAAATGACCAGCAGGATGAATACAGAGAGGCTTGGAAAGACTTACATGAACTGATACTAAATGAAATGAGCAGATCCAGGAGATCATTATACACTTCAACAACAATACTGTATGAGGATGTATTCTGAAATAGATATCTTTGACAAAGAGAAGATCTAATTCAGTTCCAATTGATCAGTGATGGACAGAATCAGCTACACCCAGAGAAGGAACACTGGAAAATGAGTGTAAACTGTTTGCATTTTTTTCTTCCCAGGTTATTTTTACCTTCTGAATCCAATTCTTCTTGTGCAACAAGACAACTGTGCGGTTCTGCACACATATATTGTATCTAGGATATACTATAGCATATTTAACATGCATAAAGTCTGCCTGCCATCTAGGGGAGGGGGTGGAGGGAAGGAAGAGAAAGGTCGGAACAGAAGTGAGTGCAAGGGATAATGTTGTTAAAAAATTACCCATGCATATGTTCTGTCAATAAAAAGTTATAAGTTAAAAAAAAAAAGAAAAAGAAAGAAATTGAAGTCCAAGATGATTTAGGAACTTACTTGCCAGAGTCATCTATATTGTAAAAACACTAGGATTTGACTCAGGTCCTCTAGCTTTAAATCTGTTGCTCCTTCTACTATATCATATTGCCTGTCAATGAATACTAGTGTAAGGACATTAAACAAAATAAATATACAATTCATTTTTATTTTTTTATTTCTTTCATTTAAAAAAATTAAATTCTATATTTTTTCCCTCTCTCAAATTCCTCTCTCATCCATGGAGAAGTCAAGCAATATATCATTTTTACATGTGAAATCATATAAAACATATTTCCATTTTAGTTACATTGCAAAAAAAAAAAAGCAAGAGAAATAAAGTTTTTAAAAATTGTATTTCAATCTTTTCTCAGATTTCATTAATTCTTTCTGGAGGTTGGTAGCATTTTTCCTTTTTTAAAAGTTTTTTTTAATTAATTTTATAATTATAACTTTTTTTTGACAGTACATATGCATGGGTAATTTTTTTACAACATTATCCCTTGCACTCACTTCTGTTCTGAATTTTTACCTCCTTCCCTCCACCCCCTCCCCTAGATGGCAGGCAGTCCCATACATGTTAAATATGTTATAGTATATCCTAGATACAATATATGTGTGCAGAACCAATTTTTTTTTTTTTTTGTTGCACAGGAAGAATTGGATTCAGAAGGTAAAAATAACCTGGGAAGAAAAACAAAAGTGCAAACAGTTTACACTCATTTCCCAGTGTTCCTTTTCTGGATGTAGCTGATTCTGTCCATCATTGATCAATTGGAACTGAATTAGAGATTCTCTTTGCTGAAGATATCCACCATCAGACTACATCCTCATACAGTATTGTTGTTGAAGTGTGTAACGATCTCCTGGTTGGTTGATAGCATTTTTCATCATGAGTCCGTCAGAATTATCTTGGATCATAGTGGCTAAGTTTTTTCCAGTTGATCTTCAGTATGGTATTGCTGTGATTTCATATAAGTCTTCTTGGGTTTTTCTGAAATCACCCCACTCATCATTTCTTATAGCATAATAGGATTTAATCACAATCGGATGTTATAACTTGTTCAACTACTCACTGATTGATGGACATCTCAATGTCTAATTCTTTGCCAGTGTAAAAAGAACTACTGATATGGTGTAGTCATTGTCAGGAACGTGGACTACTTGCATTTTTATTTTTCTTCCCAGGTTATTTTTACCTTCTGAATCCAATTCTTCTTGTGCAACAAGACAACTGTGCGGTTCTGCACACATATTATATCTAGGATATACTATAACATATTTAACATGCATAACCGAACCCACCCCATTCCCATTGTCATCTTTATTCCATGCAAGGGAAGGCCCTATAACTGGGACTATTTCAACCAGACCAAGGCTAGCCCAACCCACCAAATCAGTAAGGACCTGCAGATAAAGATCTTCCTTCCCCCTAGCAGAAGCACCAGAAATACTCTTCTGCTACAAGTAATTTTTTTGAGCAAAGCACCCTCTTTATTCTGTATTAGTGTATCCCTCTTCCTGTGTACCCATTATGCAATTGCTGATGTAGAACAGAATGTATATGTGAATTTGTTCTTGACTAGAACCCTCCATAATTCTAACTCTCTAGCCCTTGCTCTTAGTTCTCCTTTTTGCCTCTCATTTTACTTGGCCCCTTTTACACACAGCTACTAGATCATCTTGATCTGCCCTCCTTTGTCTTTTTATGAAATAAAAGGATTTCTTGTGGTTATGAGAAGCTTTTGTGAGTTTTTCACATTCTGAATCACTCTCCTGGGGTCTGGTGCCTCATCACTTCTATATTTTTGAATATATAGGTCTTTTTCTTTTTTTCTTTGATTTTTTTGGGATATAGATCTAGTAGTGGTATTGCTGGATCAAAGGTATATGCAGTTTTATAGGTCTTTGGACCTATATTGTTTTCTTTCTTTCTTTCTTTCTTTTTTTTTTTTTTTTTTGAGGCTGAGGTTAAGTGACTTGCCCAGGGTCACACAGCTAGGAAGTGTTAAGTGTCTGAGACCACATTTGAACTCCGGTCCTTCTGAATTCAGGGCTGGTGCTCTATCCACTGCGCCACCTAGCTGCCCCCCTATATTGTTTTCTAGAATAGTTGAATCAGGGGCAGCTAGTTGGTACAGTGGATAGAATATCAGCCCTGAAGACAGGAAGACCTGAGTTCAAAATCTGACCTCAGACATTTAACACTTCCTAGCTGTGTGAACCTGGGCAAGTCACTTAACCCTAATTGCCTCAGCAAAACAACAACAACAACAAAATAACAGAATGGTTGAATCAGTTCATAACTCTACCAAAAGTGCATTAGTGACCCAGTTTTTCCACATCCCCTCCAACATTTGTTATTTTCCTTTCCTGTTGTTAAGCCTATGTTATAGATGTGACATGATATTTTAGGTTGTTTTAATTTGCATTTCCAGTGATTTAGAATATTTTTAAAAAAATGATTATAGATAACTTTGATTTCTTCTTCTGAAACCAAATTATTGTTATCCTCTGGCCATTTATCAATTAGAGAATGGCTGTAATTATTATTATTATTATATATATATATTTTTTAGTTTGACTCACTTTTCTATATATTTGATAAAAGAGGCCTTTATCTGGGAAACTTGTTATAAAATTACCCCCAGGCTCTTGTTTTTCTTTTAATCTTGCTACATTGTTTTTTGTTTGTTTGTTTTTTGGTACAGCAACTTTTTGTGCATTTTGATGAGCTTTGAGTCAGGGGAAAGTGAAGGGGTATTGGGCAACAGCAGAAGACTCAGGACTAGGGGGGAATGAGTCCCTAGGAGTCAACTAATAAGACAAAGCACCAGTTCTTTGGGTGTGAGGATAATTACTTTATTAATTATAATAGCTAACTGTTACATTGTACTTAAAAGCTTAGAAAAAATTTACTTATATTATCTCATTTTATCCTCAACAACACAGTGAAATAAGAAATGCAAGAATCATTATCTGTAAGTTATAAGTGAAGAAATTGGCTTCCGAGAGGCTAAATAGCTTATCTAAAGTCACTTATAGGAAGCCTTTCCCAATCCTTTTGATGGTTGAGGCCCTTTCTCTTTTCTTCAAATTATCTTCTATTTATATGTAAATAATATTGTAAACCTTCCTTACCCTAGTAAAATAGAAGCTTCCTGAGGGTGGGAACTTCTTTTTATTTTGTTTAGTTTTTTTTTTTTTTTTTCCCTTTGAGTTCTAGCATAGTGCCTTGCACATAGAAGACTCTTAATCCCAATTATATCTAGTAAATATTAGAACTTTAACCTCTGTTATACAAGTTCAAAATCAAGTGTTCTTTGCCCTGCACCTATGTGTGCACCGGGAGATAGAAGAACCTTTAAGAAAAACCTTATTAATTTGACATTTTCCTTAGAGTAGACTCCCTTCATTACTGTCAGATGCTAAGAACTCTTTGTGCTATGGAGCTAGTGTATAACAGTATGGACCTATATCTAGTCAGTAGCTAAAGTAATTTTAAAACACAAGTCCACTTGGGCCCTGGAATCAGGAGGAAATCATGAATTGAATTCTGGCCTCAGGGGCCAGCTAGATGACTATGGATAGAGCAGCAGCCCTGGAGTCAGGAGGATCTGATTTCAAATTTGGACTCAGACACTTAAGGATTTACTATCTGTGTGATATTAGCTAGTTACTTAATGTCATTGCCTCCCCCTAGCCCCACCCTCAAAAAAAGGAAAAAGGAAAAAAAATAATAATTGCAGATCCAATCACGTTGCCACCGCCCCTGCTCAACAAACTGCAGTAGCTCCCTTTTGCTTCCATGATCAAATACAAAATGATGTTTGTCATTCAAAACTCTTGATTAACTGCCTCCTACCTTTCCAGATTTCTTATGCCTTACTCCCTGATATGTACTCTTTGTTTGAGTGACAATGGCCTCCTGACTGTTCCATGAATAAGACAATCCATCTCTTACCTGCAGACATGCTCTCCTTTCTCACCTCCATCTGCTGGCTTCTCTGGCTTCTTGCGAATTTCCAACAAAATCTCATCTTTTATTGGAAGCCTTTCCCAGTCCCTCTTAATTTCTTGTACTCTCCCTCTTTCAATTATTTCCTATTTTTCTCATATATAGCTTGTTAGTAAGCATTTGTTTGTTGTCTCTCCCATTGCTTTGTGAATGCCTTGAGGGAAATGATTGTCTTTTCCCTCTACTGGTATCCCCCAGTGCTTAGCACAGTGCCTGCCACATAGTAAACACTTAAAATAAATGTTTATTTACTGACTATAGAATATTAATATATGTCTTCCGTTGAAGTTAAACCTCCCCCTCCCCCCATGCCACATAGTAACCTGGAGATGACTATGGCTCCTTAAGCCATTTATCAATGGGGCACAACTTTTGGCTGGTCTTATCAGCCACAGTTTAGGGGAAGGGCTCACTGGTGCAAGATTAGTCATCAAGGGAAGAATATTTTGGTCACAGAAATTCATGATTTTATTTTCTAACATGCTAGAGGGATGTGGACTATTCTGGAGGAAAAGATAGCCATAAACTAGTAGATCTGTCAATAGTGCTTCCCAACTTCTGAGGCTATAATTATTGCAAGGAGTTCACAAATCCAAATGCATACCAGTGTTATTTTTGTGTTTCTTAATATCCAACAAAATGTGCAATATAATTCATGTAAATTGGCAGAAATACTGTCTGTGGACTGAACAATATGTCTCAAATGCCCTTATGTATATACAGATTACCTTCCACAGAATTTTCATGCTATTTGTGATTGAAAAATCCAAATTTATTTGAAAGTATTATTGACTCATAGTGGCTTGAATTTAGATTCAATAACCCTGATTTTGGCCCGCTAACTGTGTCACTGAGTTCATGTCATTTAATATCTTTCAATTTCAATTTCTCAGTCCATGAAATGGAGAAAATAATATTTGCACTTCCTACATAACAGTTGTATAAAACTCAGCACTATAGCCATGGGAACTATTACTATAAGTATATATTTTCTCAATCAAAAGATACTGCATTATGTGAAGGTGCTATTTTTTTTTTTTTAAGGAAAAAGATTATTAAACCATTTACAAATCATTCCTTCCCCTCAAAAGCTTGTAGACCATTGTTTTGAAACATTCAGTGAATACATGTCCTAGTGCTGATTACTCAATTGCCTAATATTCTTTCCCCCAGGATCTGCCTTTGTTTGCCCATTTTCTCCCCATCTTTTTAAAACAGAGAGGAAAGTGGTTGTGTATTTCTTTATATCTGCATTGTAACCTACAATATAGGGTGTCCCAAAAGTTGTAATGTAGTTTTAAACTTGGGACTCCTTGGACCAAACACATTGGAAAGCAGCATAATAATAGAGAGAACATTGGATTTACAGTCATAAGATATGAGTCTGAGTCCTATCTCTAAGATTATAGCCTTGTGAACCAGAATAAATTCCTTCATGTCTCTGACTCTCAATTTCCTTATCTAAAAACAGAGTTGGACTAGGAATTATGAGAGAGTAGAAAGACCATTAAACTTTTCAGTCATTCAACAAACATTTATTAAGCAGTTATTATTAAACACTGAGAAGACCTGCCTTGTCTGTCTGGTCTCGATAAGAAAGGCTTTCTGGAAGCTAGGAATTGCATGGAGTCTTGAAGAAAACTAGGCAACTAAAGCCCCAAATCTGAAATTTCATTGGAATGCTTATTAAGTATGCTATTAAGAACAAATCACTTAACTTTTCTCAGTCTTAGTTTCTTCATTTGTAAAGTGGGAATTATAATACTTGTGTACCTGATAGGATTGTAGCATAGACCAAATGGCTTGTAAATTTTAAATAAGTATAGAAATGTGATTTGTTATTATTTATAATAAATCCTGTTATATGTAAAGTAGAGATTATATTATTTTACATTATGCCTCAGTTATCCACCCTGTATTTTTGCTTTTTAAATTATACAAATTTTAGAAGTTGGCCATCTTTGCCTTAAGGATATAACAAAGCTGGTTTTGTCACACAAAAAGTTAGTGAAGACATAGACAAGAGTTGCAAAAAAGGGGGGACTTAGAAAATGGTAAAATACTCTGGAAATGTGAAGGGCTTTACAAGTCAATTATTTTAAATTGTTTATCAGTCAGGTTTTATCATCAATATTTGACCTCTGGTTATTGCTGTATCTTATTAGATCTTTGCATACTTTATGGGAGTTGTGAAAATACTACAAAAACCTGACTTTGTCCTGTTTTGTTTATTAAAAAACAAATAGAAAAAGAATCAATTGAGTACTCTGTAAACAAGGTCGGCTGGAGTAACATTTGACATCAAGTAACAGTTTAGTAAACAGATAGATGCTTGGAAAAAGCAGATTGGAAAATCTGTTGCTAACTTAAACAAGATGATGAACCAGTAACAAAAATATAGACAGCTGTGAGTTTCCTACACTGGTGTGTGCTCATGAACCTTCTCCATTGATGAATTTTGTTTTAGTGGCAGGTGTGTGTGGGTATGTGGGCAATGGGTTTACAGGATAAGAAGGATAGGCAATAGATTGGTTACATGGTATCTGTCTAGTCTAAAGGAGGTACCACTCTTATTTCACCTTTATAAATTATACTTTATGCTTTGTTTACTTTCCCTTCAACACAGAAAGAAACTCTGAAAACAAAAAAAGAGTAATTGGAAAAAGAAGTTCGGAGAGGACAAGTACAAATATCTAGTTGGAGAGTATGCTAGATGATTGTATATTCTGGAATTTATTCTACTATTTTCTAGAACAAGAAATCAGATGTCCCTTCCTTCCAATTGGGATTTCCCCCATGTTCTGAGAATTTCTGGAGGAAACTGGATCCTAACTCTTGTGAACTGTAAAATTTTAAATTTTTAAAAATTTAAAATCCCCAAAGTCATTCCATAGCAATTCAATTAGATAAGCATTCCCAACACCTTCATTTTAAATAGGTTTGGTGAGATAGGGATCTATTAAAAGGAATAAACATCAGATCTTAGTAGTCATTATTACATTGTATAGATTGTTTTATTTCTGATACTTAAGGAGAGGGGGAAATTTTAATTTTAATTTTCTTTTGATAAAGTTTTGCTTAAATCTATTGTTTATCCAACCTTTGTTTCCATATCTTTCTCTTGTGTTTCCTTTCATGTTGTCACAATCCTGGTAGAAACTTTCATTTTCTTCTTAAGTACAAGTTTCTTCTTTAAAAAAAACATTCCTTTCAGATTTTCCCAGCTACAATGTATGGAATAATGGAAAGAATACTGGACTAAGTGTATAGAAGACAGTTTCTGGTCCTACATTACGTATAATTTCCTATTCCCTAGCCATGATTACTATTTTCATATCAGGACTTTAAAAACAATTTCAAGCTGATTAATATATATTTCATACTGAATGCATTCTGAATACTTATATCCATTAACAAATACTCCTGGATAATTCTATTTCTAAAAACAAAGTAAACATTTAAAATAAAGAAAGGTAAATAAACTTATTTCTTCATGTCCAAAGGAAAAGACATTAGGCTCTCATGAAGGCATTCAAAGAAAGAAAGATAGAAAACTGTTTACTTTCCCAGGAAAGGTTGGGGGAGGGGAAGTCTGTGGTGTCAGCAACATAATTTCAGTCCAACATACCTCTTCCTCATGGGTCTAAGCATTCTCACCCTCAGAGTCCTGGTCCATTTCTTTGGGGCAATTGCTGGCAAATCTGCTCTCTCCACTCCATGTTTCTTCTTATAGCTTTTCCTTCTCCAGTTCCTTGCTACATCTTCCCTTTCTTTAGCTCCATGCTTCTGTCTGCTTATCAGAAACTGACTTCATCTTCTGGTTTTCTCTTGGACTCAGTGAACTAATTGTTAAATATTATTCTAAGACAGCCTATTATATTCTTCATCTTATCCAATTTTTTCCTTTCCAATTTCTTCATAGGATTAATAAGTACCTCATAAAGAGATTACCAGCAATATTAAATTATAGTTAGTTTAATATTTCATTGTGTAATGACCTGGGATTTTAAGGACCACCTCATTATACCATATATGGAAGTGTCTTAGTTTTAAGTGCTCATTAATCAATTAATAAACTTTTATTAAGCTCCTATTATGTGCCAGACACTGTACTAATTGCTGGAAGTATAAAAAGTGGCAAAAACAGTCCCTGTCCTTACAAAGTTTACAACCTAACAGAGGAGATAACAAATATTTGGAAAATAAATTATATATTGGATAAATAAGGAATTATTAGCAAATGAAAGACACATTTAAAAACCAACAACCAAATGCTATCTAATTCTTATTCATAAAAAAGGAGCTATATGGTTTAGTATGGTTTAGTGGAAAGAACTAGTCGATTTGGAGTCACCAGTTCTGCCAACTTGTATGACTTCAGGTAAGGCACTTCATGACTTTTGTTCTCAGTTTACTCATTTAAAAAGTAGAGAAGATGAATTGGATCATTTCCAAGGACCTTTCTGACTTCAAATCCTATGATCCTTCCATGCAAACCTGTACCATAACAACCTTAAACAGGGTATTACTTAACTCTTCTAATACTTTGAAGTAGTTTTATATCCTAAATGTGGAGGTACTAACCATGGTTAATTTGATACTCCTTAGTTTTTTCTACATAGTTCCTATTAATAAAATCAAGTAAGTTGAATTTCTTTGCAAATATCAGCTCTACTTTTAGGGGGGAAATTGCTTAATTTAGAAGTAGTTATCAGCAGCTCAGGTCTTTTTAGTTACCTCATTAGCATGTAATCCCCATAGAGTAAATTTGGGATAGAAAGTAGAAAGAAGTTTCCACATTCTCTTTAAGAGAACAAGAATGTAAATATATGATAATTGAGTTCCCAGAATAAATAAGTTCTGTACCTATTACTAAACAAGCCTAGTTTATATGAAATCAGTTTGGATTCCTTCCTAGAGTGATTACTTATTTAAAATACCTTAGTTATTCCCAGGTCCATCACAGCTATATTGAGGTAATAATTACTCAATTATGATATATACTACTCTCTGATTAAACCATACCAAGACAAATAAATCCACTAGGAAGATCACTTCAATAATGAAACAATATTAATAACAAAGTGACAAACTAATTCACATCCTTTTACAAAGGTATCCAATCTCTTGTTCCAGACATGAATTTGGAGTTTAGATGTACATGGCCATAATATATCATGTAACTATATTCTTTTTCTTATTTCAACTCAATTAAAAGTTTTGCTTCTGCCATCATCACTGCTCACCCCAGTGTAAGCTTTGCTCTGACTTTTTAAACCTTCTGCCTTATGGAGCATTCTTCTACTAGAATCATTATCTGGCAGTGTTGCTGTGCTTTAAACTTTAGAAAAATTTAAACTATTGAAGTTGTAAAATAAGCACCAGGGTTGGTTTTGGGAGAGCAATATATTTGAGAGAGCATGATTGTAAAGGAATATTATATAAAAGTTTGTGACATGAAGCAATCATAACAAGACATCTATCACAAATTACTAATGTTTTGCTATTTTATTATGTGGATAGCACACAGGAATTAGCAAGGAAAAAGATTTTTAACAATAAGGGAGAAAGAAAAACATTTTTGCATATGTGGGTCCCTTTCCCTCCTTTATGATCTCTTTGGGATATAAGCCCAGTAGAAACACTGCTGGATTAAAGGGTATACACATTTTGATAGCTCTTTGGGCATAGCTACAAATTGCTTTCCAGAATGGCTGGATCAATTCACAACTCCACCAACAATCTATTAGTGTCCCAATTTTCCCACATCCCCTCCAACATTTATCATTTTTTTTTGGTTGCCATTTTAACCAATCTGAGAGGTATATAGTAATACCTCAGAGTTGTCTTGATTTTCATTTCTCTAAGCAATAATGATTCAGAGCATTTTTTCATATGACTAGAAATATGCCTACAGTCTTTCATTGAAAATTTATGACCTCTCTTTGTAGCCACTTGTGTGCTAATTTATTGCTCTCCCTTAAATTTATCTAACTTTAAGATGTAAGGTGGAAGAAGTAGTTGAATTAGGAGGCTTCTAAGGCCCCTTTCAATTCTAATGTTTTGACTTTGAACAGTGGACAAATATTTTGTTTCCCTTCCCTCCCCACTACCCCCAGGAGTTTATTAGCAATGATAAGCTTTCAAAGGAGATATAGCTAAAAAAGAACCATTCCTTCAAGTTATTTTACATGATATTATGGGCATACTATGGGATTATACAATACATGTAGAGGTGAGATAGATATGCTATATAGCAGGGGTAAAAAACAAACTAAGTTCTAATCTAGGTTCTGCTGCTTCCTAGATAAGAAATTCTAAGCAGTCACATTTTAATGTTTTTGGTCTTCATTTTTTCCATTTATAAAATGGGAATAGTTTACTTAGTTTACTCATCTCATAGAATCCACTTACTTTCAGTCTCTCTTGGCTTCCACCCTTCTGTCTACAGACATGCTCAGGCAGCTTGTATCTGTAAAAGACCTTCACTTGACCTTTCTACCCCCTCAAGCTATCATTCCAAACCTTTCCTCCTTTTTACAGCATAGATTTAGTAAAAAGCATCTACATTCATTGGCTCCACTTTCTCATTTCTCACTCCTTAAGGTTCCTTGAAAATTAGATTACGACTTCCCTAGTCCATGAACAGGTCCCTTTCCAAGGTGACCAGTGATCTAATTGCTAAATCTGAAGGCCTTTTCTCAGTTTTCATCATTTTCAACTTTTCAGATTTTGACACCTTGACCATTCCCTCCTCTTCATTCTCTTTCTTCCCTCAGTTTTCTTTCTTGGTTCTCCTCCAAGAATTATTTGTTCAATTGTATGTGCTTGCCCTGTTTGTCTGAGATTCATAGACATTAAGTTCCTAGTGCCTCTTGCTTTTCAATTTTATTTTCTGAACATAGATTTGACAATAAAGTTCTTGAAGGTGTACTTTTTTTGCCCATGCACCTGGATTATTGGTAGAGTTCCCAAGGGAGCACACATCCGACTTACACATGTGCTTACATGAAGACTGGAAGAACTAATTTACATAGTGAACTTTTCTAACCATGGGGGATACCTCATGGATGTCCCCAAGTTTGGTAGAGTTCCCAAGGCATGTCTCTAAAAAGATTTCCTCAAGTATTCATTCCTCAATAGTGTTAGAGGCAGCTGGAGCACAGTAAATATATAACTGGGTCTAAAGTCAGTTCAAATCTGTACTCAGACATTTACTACCTGTGTGACTTTGGGCAAAGCCACTTTGCCTCAGTTTTCTCAACTGCCAAATGGGTATAAAAATAGCATCTATCTTTCAGGATCATTGTGAAAATTAAATGAGATAATATTTGTTATAAAAAAAACCCAATACTTGATACACATAGCAGACACTCTTTTCTTTCTTGGAAAAGAAGAGAATTTTATTTTTTTTTAATTAAAACTTTTTAATTTTCAAAACATATGCATGGATAATTTTTCAATATCAACTGTTGCAAAACCCTGTGTTCCAATCCTCCCCTTCTCTCCACCCCATCCTTTAGATATCAAGTAATCCAATATATGTTAAACATGGTAAAATATATATATTAAGTCCAATAAATGCATACATATTTATACAATTATCTTTCTGCACAAGAAAAATCAAATCAAAAAGGAAAAAAAATGAAAAAGAAAATAAAATGCAAGCAAATAACAACAAAAAGAGTAAGAATGCTATTTTTATGATCCACACTCAGTCCCCAAAGTCCTCTTTCTGGGTGCAGATGGTTCTCTTCATCACAAGATCATTTGAACTGGCCTCAATCATCTCATTGTTGAGAAATACCATAAAAATTGACCATCCTATAATTTTGTTATTATTATATACAATGATCTCCTGGTTCTGCTCATTTAACTTAGTTCGTGTAAGTCTTTCCAGGCTTCTCTGAAATCAGCCTGCTGGTCGTTTCTTACAGAGCAATAATATTCCATAACATTAATATGCCATAATTTATTCAGCCATTTTCCAACTGATGAGCAGACACTCAGTTTCCAGTAAGATGAGGATTTTAGAACAATCTTTCAGGTGTGTGACTGTAACCACATCATTTCTCACTAGGCTACAATCTGGACTCCTCCATTTTACCCAATAGAACTCTTCATCCTGGAACATCCCTTTTTGCTCTGAAATTCATCCACCTCAGAAATAACCTCAGCCCTTACTGGACTTCCCTCTGATTGTATGGCTCTTCCCAGAACCTGTGTTTAAGGAAGGTTTCCAGGCCAGCTGGGGCACGTAGGTGGTTCAGTGGATAGAGTACCTGGCCTGGAGTCAGGAACACTCATCTTCTGGATTTCAGATCTACCTCTGATACTTAAAATCTAGCCTCTGATACTTTCTAGCTGTGTGACCCTGGGCTAGTCATTTAATCCTGTTTGCTTTTATAAAATGAGTTGGAGAAGGAAATGACAAACCATTCCAGTATCTTTGCTAGGAAAACCCCAAGTGGAATCATGAAGAATCAGACATGACTGAACAATAAAATCTAAGCCAACTTTTTTAAAAAAATTTCTCATCAAACTGCAATCCAGATTTCTTCAGCATGCCTCTGTGCCAGATACCTTTCCACACCCTTCTCTTTAGCTTTCTGCCATTAGAATGTAAGCTCCTTGAGGATAGAGACTGTCCTCTGATGGTATTGTATTCTGCTTGTGTTTCTATTTCCATTGCTTAGCACAGGGCCTGGTATATAGTAAACACTCATGAAATGTTTATTGACTGATAGACAGATTGAAGGAGATAAGAACTGGATCTTGCTAGGCCTCCAGGTTTTTGCCAGGAGTTGTTCAGAGGCAGTACAGGTCTCAGGTAAAGGGGAGTGCTTGTTTAGGGAGCCACCAAATTGGGTTTATTGCCTAAGAAGAATCTAATAGACTATTTGAGTGCTTAATGTATTGATATATTCATGACATCCTGTGAGTCTTTTGCATTGTATGTATTTTCTATGGGATTCCATAAATTAAAACCTATTATATACTGAATGACTTTTCAGGAATTCATCTCAAATTCAGGGAAACCTACATATGAACTCTATCTAGATTTTATTTTGGAGACTTTGTCAGAGTAATACTCTTGGGTATATGAATTAAAGAGAGAAATTCTTCTTGGGGCAGGCCTCCAAAATTTAATATTATCTCTGTGAACCCAAGGTACTCTAGGCGCTAGGCTATAGGTTATACCAAGGTAAAAATATAAACTGTTTGATTTGGAATTTAGAATCTTTCACAGTCAGGCTCTAGCTGAACTTTATTGACTTGTTGGTCCCCTTCATGTTGAAAGGAATGGTATATAACTATTAATTATTCAAGGCTTGTCCATTAAATTGTCTGTTTCTTATCTGGGTTAGTGAGAGACATGTAGCAGTAAAGAAACAGTTCTTGGGACTATAAAATTAACAATTTATTGTAATTCTATTTTGCTAATTAAACTAATTTTACATTCCTTTTCTGGTTTCTACCATCCATAAGAAACTTGCCTAAAGTCTTATAATTACCTCCTTTCTAACCCCACCTATCACCTACTTTCCGGAGATATTTGATTAACTTAAAAGGTCAAATCTCAACCATCTAAACTATTGTAGCAACTCCTATGGCTGAGGAACTTTTGTCTTGTGACTGGAATCATGTTTTGGCTCTGCCAATTAAGGGGATTTCTGAAGGCAAGGTCCAAATGATATAATCTAAATTCCTACTATATCATTGCTCAACTTTATGCTGTTCCATCTTGCTAATTATTATTTTTAAAAAATACTATCAGCTCTCACTCAAGGCCTTTGTTCATTGAGAGAGGCCATTGACCCTTGTTATTGGTTACTGCCAGCCTAATAAATTAATTGTCTAAGAATTTCTATCGTGATAGAACCATTCCATATGAAGTTGACATGGGACCCATGAACAGAAGCCTATGTTCTTTGCTTTTTTGTATTTTTTTCCTCCTATTTTAGTTGAAAGAGATTAAAGATGGAAATGACCTGTTGAAGGCAGCTAGGTGGCACAATGGATAGAGCACTACATTTGGAATCAGAAAGATTCTTCTTCCTGAGTTCAAATATGGCCTCAAACATTGCTGCATGACCCTGGGCAAGTCACTTCATTTTGTTTGCCTCAGTTTCCTCATCTGTAAAATGAGCTAGAGGAAGAAATGGCAAATTATTTCAGTATCTTTGTTTAAAAAAACACCGAATGGAAACATGAGAAGTCAGACAACATTAACAAATAACTAAAATATGACCTTTTGAGTTTCAGAAATTCAGGTGAGCAAGCGTGAAGAGTTCTGAAACTAGAATATACTCTAGGAATTTTTAGTAATCAATAAGTGGAGAGCAAAGACCTGAATGACTTTTCTGATAGAGCAGGAGAACAGAGATGCTAGTTTAGGCATTCATCAAATATACTTCATTTGAAAGTAAATTTGGTAGGGCAAAATGTGAAAAACTACATTAATTCTGAGCCCATTCTCCTCAGGGATTGAAGTTATAAAGGCAAAGTATGGCCTCCAAATATCCTGGAACTGAATGTTTGTACTTATGTTCATACAATATCTTCAAAGTTGAAAAAGCTAATTGATGTTAATTGGTTAAATGGAATTAATTAATGTACCTAACAGGGAGGTTCTAGAACTCTTAGGGAGAGTTATTGTTGTCCTTTCTGTAGAAGGAGTGTTGTTACATTGTACTTATTATTTGTGCAAAGTAAATGGTAAACTATTGTTATTTGCTCACTTTTCAGTCATTTTCCTTTATTTCTCTTTGGTCCTGGATTTGGTTTAGGGCTTTCTCCTCTTCTAAACATCTTTTTCACACACACACACACACACACACACACACACACACACACACACACACACACAGATATAAGGATGTTTATATCTGTGTGTGTGTGTGTGTGTGTGTGTGTGTGTGTGTGTGTGTGTGTATAAAATCTATCTTGGCTTACATAGCTTATTGAATAGGATTGGAATGTTTAAGACTAGAATAATTTTTCTTTGAAATGAACAAATCAGCTACTTAATCAACTGCTTCAAGGAAGGGAGACAGTAGAGCATCAGCATTGCATAGAAGATGACCTCTTGGATTTAGAGTTAGGAAATCTGTGTTTTAGCCTTGGTCTTATCATTTATTGTTTTTTTGGCATTGAGTAAATAATTTTATCTTTCCACATTTCAGTTTCTTCATATTCATAGGCAGATAATAATATGCCATCTATTTCATTTCCTTTGTAGAATACTTTTTAATGATATCACTGCATTAACATGAGATATTATTTTTATTTTTTTATTAATTACAACTGATGTTTGAACTTTGCTTTTTGGGTTTTAGAAATGAATTGTTCCCTATAATTTTGCTTAGATCAAAACTTCCATGTAAGCAATTTATCTCAAAGGGCTAGATAAGATAAATCCAAAAGCAATAAGGTACAGTAGTAGATTTAATGTTGGGCTTTAAGTCAGAAAGAACTGAGTTCAAATTTAGCCTTGGACACCTACTATCTATGTAAGTCACCTACTTGGTCTTTGTCTTAGTTTCAACTGTAAAATGTGGATAATAATAGCATCTACCTCTTAAGATTTTTGTGAAGATGAAATAAGATTATTTGTAAAGTGCTTAGCACAGGGCCTGATACATAATAGGCAGTACATAAAATACTAATTAGTAGTAGTAAAACTGAGAGGGAAGCTATACATTACTATTTTATTGGTCAGATTGATGACTAAATAGCAAGAAAAAAATACTTCTAATAAAAGATACTACTCAAAACAGGTTTTGTGTTCTTTATACCATTTGATTTACACAATGCTATGAAATAGCTTGTGTTTTACTATTTATTATTCCTACTGCCAGATAAGAGTCAGCAGTGTTTTACAAAGCAAAGTAAATAAGTAAATAAGTGGCCAAAGTGGGATTTATATTTAGCCAGTATTCTTTCCATTATTCCCTACTGCCTCTGCACATAGTAATTATGTTTGCTAGCATTTCTTATGATCAAAGTGAAAAATGCAAAGATTAAAGAAGATTCACATAATTCATAATGCAGTTGTTTACAGTATAAAATTTCTGACCAAATAATTTGGTATCTTATATTATCTAGTTAAGGGAAGGGAATGTTATATGATCTATTGAAGAGATTTTTTTTTTTTTTTAAGAGAGCCCTGCACCTGTCCATTTTAACCTCATCTGCTTTGGGGAATTGGATGAAGATTTTCAATAAAGCTCTCAGCTGGGCTGAGACTATACAGAAATGGTTTTGTTATTGTTTTTATTTGCTTCTTTTAAGATTGCATTTGGGGCCTTTTTTGGATGATGTCCTTGGCTGATTTGAGTCTGAATCTCATAATATAAATCCCCCAGGAGCTGGAGTGGAACTTTAATGAAGTCACCACTCCACTCTCATGGGCCCTCAACAGTCCAGCCAAATATCATTTTAATAGGTCAGCAACATACAGACAGCCGAAACCTGTTTCTCGACTTGTGGCCTTGTTTCCAATGTGACTCAGTAGCAGCACACAGATCTTAATTTTCCTCACCCATTTTCATTTGATTCAAAATAGCCTAACACAAGTTTGAATATTTACAATTATAACATTCAGTCATAAGAATGGGAACACAAGAAAATTCCCTCCCTTTCCCATGGAGTTTTCCTTTCTGTGCTTTTAAATTCCTCCACTGTTTTATAGCCTCCCATGTGTCCAGCCATTAGTGCGTGTTAAGCATCTAAGTTTCTATCCCTTTTGAACATTCCATTACAATGTTTACAAGTTCTTACATGCTTGCTCACAGATGGATGGCTTTTGTGTGTTGTACTGTTCTGTTTTGCTATGTACTCCCTCTGTAAAATGTGGTCAGAATGAAAGATTCATGGGCTCTATTTCCAGGGTCAGAGAAACGGGCATGTGGGAAGCACAAAAGCAACTACTGCTTCTGGTCCATGGTCCATGGATTTTGGACTTATTTTGATTTCTGAAAGCCAAATTCAATCATATTCATGGAATCTTAGAGCTGGAATGGATCTTGTTTAGCATCCAGTCATTACAGAAAGCAGAATCATTTTTGCAGTATTCCAAACAAATGGTCATCTTTGTTATTCCAATTCAGAATTTCAAGAAACAGAAATGTGCCTCTACACTGGATCTGATCCACCTGATTTTGTTAATGATATATTAACCTTCTATGCATACAGACACAGAAGATAAAAACAGACAAATGCAGTTCACTGCCACCCCAGGTCTCAACCTTTGTTCTAGGGTGCTAAGATATGAAAAGTACATGTAATAGTTGCAGGACACTAGCTTTGCCCAGGAAATAAACTAATTCCAAGTGGCCAGTAATAGTTAAGAGATAGCATTGTTTTATGACCAACAGGACAAAGGAAGCTAGAGTCTTTAACAAACCTATCAAGCTAGGACAAATGTACTGAGCCAGACCTGAGGCACTTCTGAATATATCAATCATGAGAAACCTAGATAAGAAAGAACACAGGTTTCGTAAAATTCCTTTCGTGTTCGGAGGCTACACTTACAGACTCATCAGTCATTCTAACTGCTTATATGTGTTCCTTCTCCTCCCTCTGGGGGAAGGAACCTAGTCTGACCACATTACATAATTATCCCACTTCTGATTGAAGATGTCCAGTTATGGGAAACTCATTAACCTTTAAGACAGCCCATTTCATATTTTGGACAGTTTTTATTGTGAGGAAGTTTTTCCTTATATAACAGTGGCCATCTCTTTTGGGGAACATTCCTGTAGCTGGGCCCCTTCTGGGCACACATGTCCAGGGTTCCTTCCTTTCATTCATATGCTGTGTCTGGAGCTGGGGCCCTTCTGGTGACACACAGACCATTGGACCTTTCAGCAGTACATGCTCAAGCAGTAGTTTCTGGTTGATTCTCATGTTCCACCTTTCTTTCCCAATATCACAGTAGGGGTAAGGTGTTGAAAATGATTGGTAGCTGATCAGGATGAGCTCCCCACTGAGGACCAGTCAACTTCTGAGCATGCTCTCTCTGCCTCTCTCTCTCTGAGCACTCTATCTTGTCTCTTTTTTTCTGTTTGTCTCTCCTTCTCCTCCCTGCTCTCTCCCCATTCCTCCATCTTTCTCTCTTTTCCCTTTTTGTCTTCCTTTCCTCCCCCTCCCTGGGCTTTCCCTTCTCTCTTCCCAAATCTTGAACTATCCCTCAGAATTCTATTGGATGGAGGTGTGAGAAGACTTTACTTCTACCCACAGCAACATTGGCAATTGCCTAAATATGACAGCACACATACATGCTAGTCTAGACAAGCCTGAATCTGAACTTCAAGTCTTTGGCTGTTTCTCTTGCTTTGTATTTCCTTCCCTAAGCATAGGTGATTGAATAGAAGTCCTGAGATGGAAGGGAATTTAGAGGCTCTCCTTCATTTTACAGATGAGGGAACCGAGGCTCAGAGAGATTAAGTAGTTTACTCTTGATTACACAACTAGTAAATGTCTAAAGTGATCCAATAAAGACCTTAGTTTCTTTACCTGTATATTGTTGTTTACCTTCCCCATCCTGTACTTATACAATTGGTTTTTTAAACCAAGTACAGGAAAAGTTTGTTCTTTTATATTTGAATTCATTTCAGTAGATTTAACCTATTGTCATGGCCTAATTAGGTATTTATGGATCCCTTCTATCACTCATTGTTAACTACCTCTTTTAGATTTATATCATTGATAAGTGTGATAAATATGCCATTTTTTTCTCTAAGTTATTGTTTTAAAAGTGTTGAATAGAACAGAGTAAGCACAGAGACTTAAAGTACTGTCCTAAAGAAATGCCTCCATATTGATACACTTTAGTTGTTGGATCTGATTTTTCCACTAGTTTTGAAACTAGTTTCCCACAAGGATATTAAAATCCCAGCACACTCATTATTCAGCCATTCAAAATCTTTTACTTTCTCTACATTCATCAGTTTCCTTCTATTCTATTTAAAATGTTATTGTCATTTTATTTTACATGAAATATAATTAGATCCACTAATTTCTCTTTCTTTTTACCAAGTTTTTCTTAAACTTTTATTTTTGAAAGAAATAGTACATATTTTAAAGCCATGACTTCATTTCTTCAAAACTTTTGTACTCATCAGCAAATAATAATTAAATGTCTTCTCTGTGCAAGATAGAGTATGAGTACTTTGTGGGTTCACAAAAATATATTCTGTCTGTAGCATGTAGTGTCCCATGTTCAAAATGTTGGTATTGATGTTAATTGACTGTTAGAAATATCTTATGTAAATACCATGTATTCTACTTCCCCAATATCTTTGGCATTTACTTCCCATTCTGTGTTCCCACTTGTCACCACCCCTAATATTTATTGACATTTAATTGGATAAAATTACTCTTTATGTTGTGCAATCATCTTTCCCTGCCTATTTTATTATGTTATTAAAATATTTGTTTTATTTCTCAAGTTCAGAATAAAATAAAATTTTAAAATAGTATATCAATATTATCATCTTTCCATAACCCTAACACTAATGCTTTTTATCTTTATTATCACTTGTTTGATGGGGATGAGTTAGGATCAGATATGGTAATTTGCATGTCACTAAATAGTTGTAATCAGACCAAATTTTTTTTTTTTCTATTTCATTTTATTTTTTAATTTTATTTTCAGTTTTGGATTATTTCCCTCCCCTGACTACTCCTAAATCCATTGACAAGGCAAGAAATACAAAACCCATTAAAATCATATGACTTTTAATTTCCCTTGACCTTGGCTTATTAGGGAATGGCTCTTTGTCTTATTCATTTGTATCAGTTCTCTACATATCTTGATTTTCAGATTTTTATCAAGGATATTTAACACAGAATTTTCCCCTTAGGAGATAGTATCTCTTCTTCTTTTGCATTGATCTCATTTGTACAGTTTTAAAGAAAAGAACCAGACTAAATACCTTTCACAAATATAGCTAGAGGGAAAATTCTTATCCAAAGAAATATATGAGTTTATTTCAACTACATGAAATTGAAAATATTTGTATGAATAAAATTAGTATGACTAGATTAATTTGGTGGAAAATTTTTGCAACAAACATTTCTGAAAAGAGTTGGATATCCAAGATGTACCTGAACAAATACAAATATATGAGGCTGAATATCATTCCTCAGTGCATAAGTTTTCAATGGATATGAGCAAGAATTGTAAACTATAAATGACCATATGATAGATTACTCCAAATCACTAGTAATTAGAGAAATGCAAGTCAACACTACTTTGACATTTTACCCCACACCTAGCAAATTGGCATATGTGACCAAAAAAATAGGAAAGGTTGATTTTGGAGGTTTTGTGAAAAGAAAGGCACACATACACTCTTGGTGAAGCTAAGAATTGGTCTATCTTTTCTAGAAAGGAATTTAGAATTATGCTAAAAGGATGGTTAACATGTCAATATTTTTTGACCCATTCTTAAATATATATACCAAAGTCAAGAATTAAAAAGAAATGCTCCATAAACTCCACAATATTTATAACATCACTTTTGTAGTAGCAAAGAAATGGAACAAAGTAGCTGTCAATTGATTAAGGTATGAATAAATAAATCGTGTATGAATAGAAGGTAATATTGCTGTGGTATAAGAAATAATGAATATGATGTGTAAAGAGAATCTTGGGAAGAATTACATGTATATATGCAAAATGAAGAAAGCAGAAGCAGGAAAATAAAATAAATACACATTGACTACAATAATGTAAATAGAAAAAATAATAACAAACATTTAACTGAATACTAAATAACTATAATGATTGAATTTGGTCCCAAAGAATAGAGAAAAATGTATTTCCCCCCTCTTCTATGCAGAGGTGAGGGACTATGAATGTAGAAGATCACATATATTGTCAGATTCAATTTTGACATGAGAGCAAGAGGACCACACACTGACCACAAGATTCCTGAGTATAGTCTCCAAAAAGATTAAAATATAATTGAAGAAATATTTAATAAAATAAAAATGTAATAAAACATAGATAATATTATACTTCCAAACTAAGTCGATATGTAGAACTTGGTGAGACATCAAAAATGTGTTCTGCTCCATCCTGGGCCACCAGTCATTTTGACTGCTACTGGTCTTCATTGACTCAGGAAGAAAGAGTGAGCCTAGGGGATTTTGCAAACTCTGACTTACTTAAATCCAATTCACATGCAAGTAAAGATTTTACCTGTGATGTCTTTGTTCCTCTTTGAAAATGAAAAATAAATAGTAACAACAAGTAAACAACATGGGGAGCCTTATGTATGATTTAGTGTTTCTATCTGAGTTTGATACCACTGAGCATATATTTGAAATGAAAATGATGTAAACATTTTTAAAAATCACTTCTAAATGTGAAAAACTTGTTAAAAAACCTTTTAAATGTATCTAACCAAAATGTTCTATTTTTATGTATTAAAATTTAATCTATTTTTTGCTTGGTTAAGGATTTTCTTTGCAGTTATATATGTGAAATATATCTTATTTTGTTCTCTAATTTTTAAAATGATGAGATCTTTTATATCTAGATTAAGTATTTATTTGGAGCTTATTATGGTAGATGGTGTAAGATGTTGATCTAAATCTATAATCTGCCAATTTGCTTTTTAGTTTTCTCAGTCTTTGTCCAATAGGAAGAATCCTTCCTTTCCTTTTAATTGGTGTTCTTGGGTTAATTGAATACTAAATTGCTGAATTCAGTTGTTTCTGGGTCTTGTTTTCTAATCTGTCTACTTATCTCCTTTTCTGTTTTTGAATTAGTACACAATATTTTCAAGATGCAAATATAGACTAAATTCTCCTATTTCCTCTTTGAAACATTAAGAAATATTTAAAATGATCACATTTTGAAGCCTTTGAGCTAATTTGAAAGAGACATAGAATATTACTACCTAGGATCATAAAGATCTGAATTTGCATCCTATCTCAGATACTTACTAGTTGTGTAACTGGATAGATCACTTAACCTCCCTTAGCCTGAGTTTCTTGTGGTAAATCTGAAGAGTCTGGATAATAAGGTTAAATAAGGATCTAAAAATAAAGATAATAATAATAACACTTTTCCTATAGGGTTATTGTGAAATTAATATGAACATGTGTAAAGCACTTTGTAAATCTTAAAGCACTATAGAAATGTTAGTTATTATTAACAATAATTCCAAAATAATGTCCTCCTCTCATCTCTTTTGATAAACCCAGGAAAGACTTGTCCCTAATGAGGAGATGACTGGACTTACACTGGAATCAGGTAATGATCAAACTAAGGGAGAGGAGAAGTCTTTGATGACTTCAGGTTCCTGAGTTTATCTTTGATGAGAAACCTCAAAGAGCATGATCAAAGAGGGATTGAATATTTTAGGAAAATGATTCCTCAAGAGTATGAGAAAAGTTATACATATTACACTATTTAAAAAAAAAGTAAATTAAAAAACCCCCAAAATTGCACTATTTGATGAAACAAACAAGTTTAAACTATTTTTTATCTCAATATGGAATTTTGTCTGTTTTCTGAAAATGCTATATCTTTATTTTTAAAATAATATATTATTTTTCCAAATACACATAAAGATAGTTTTCAAAATTCATTTTTGTATAACTTTGTGTTCTAAATTCTTCTCTCTCCTTCCCTTACCTCTCCCCTCCCCAAGATAGCAAGCAATCTTATCGATATAGGCTAAATATATGTGTTACTTTTAAATATATTTCCATATTTGTCATGTTGTGGAAGAAAAATCAGACCAAAAGGTAGAAATAAAAACTATGAGAAAGAAAACAAACAAACAAACATAAAGGTAATAATACTATGCTTTGGTCCACCTTTAGTCTCCATAGTTCCCTCTATCTGTGATTGGCATTTTCCATCCCAAGTTTGGAATTGTCCTGCATCATCATGTTGGTGAGAAGAGCCAAGTCCATCACAGTTGATCATCACTTAATTTTATTATTATTATGTACAAAGTTCTCCTGATTCTGCTTGTTTCACTCAACATCAGTTCATGTAGGTTTTTCCAAGCTTTAAATACTATTTCTCTAATTCTGAAATGAAAATTTTTTTAAGAAAGAGAAAATTTAAGAGTTGTGAGATAACTGCTAAGCAGAAATACTTAGATTGATATAAATTAATAAAAATTGTTTCTGGAATTACTTCTTGTGGTTAAAATGCAGTGTTCAAAATTTTCTTCCAAAAGGGATACTGATTTATAACATAGAAATTTGTTCATTCTATGTACTTACCCTTACTTTCTGCTCTCCCTCCCTCCACCTCCACATCATTACCCTTAAAGAGTCTCTGTTTCTCTCATTAAATATTGTTATTATTTTGTCTAGTTCTATAAAATAACTCTTTGGTAGGTTGGTTGGTATAATGACAAATGTATAATTAATTCAAGTAATAAATTTTGTATTTTCCTGAATTACTTTCTTTTCTCTTGCTATTTTCTCTTGCAGTTCTTGGAATTTCCTTCCCCTCCTTTTCTTATTGTTTAATGTAGCTTTCCCTGATATCTCCAGTAGGTAATGACCTTAAAAATCATCCTAGCAACCCTAGTCTTCATATAACACTTTATTTTTACCTCTCTTATCTACTTATGTATTATTTTGTATCATAGTTACTTGTCTATCTGTCATCATCTCCTATTAGACTACAAATTCAGTGACAACAGTGATTATGTTTATTCTAGTCTTTTATCTCTCTGTCTCTTTCCTCTCTCCTGACATAACAGAATATTTTCATACAGAAGGCTACTCATTACTTGGGGGGACTTTGTACAAGTAATTTTTGTTTCTCTGGGCCTTGATTTTCTTCATCTGTAAAATGAAAAATCTTTTACCAATCTCTAACATTCTTTTTTTTTTTTCTTTTTAAAGTCTGTGACTTTATGAAATTTGAAAGTCAGAATCCCTGACTTTCAGGCTCTTACAATGTAAGACAAAGAACAAGACAGATTTACAAAAGATTATAAATCAACTTGGTATTTTGATACAATGCAGACATTGTAGTTGTTTTCCATTTCTCTTCAGATCATATTCCTCATAGAAATAAATACATTGGCCTGACAATATATTCACATGCAGTTTGTGATACTGCAATTTGGAGATTAGGAATGTCTGAATTTGATGTCTTAATTTCTTTCCATGCTATTTATTGTCAGAAGTCATTCCATGGCCATTCCAAGGAAATTGCTTATTATGAAAGGATGACATTTCTAGTTATGACTTATGATATAAACAATTTTATATACAAAGTATGATTGCAAATGTTTCATAAATGTAAAATGCTATATGTGGAATAAAATATTAAATTATAATTGGGATTTGGGATTCTATTAAAATAATTTTAAAGATTAAATAATTAGCATTCAAATAAGTATAAACAGTTATTACTCAAATAAATATTAGTACTAAAATAAGTAATTCTTCAAATAAGTATATATTTAATGTTTTCCTATTAACTATCAGGAATAATTCCAGAAATCAATATTGGAAAAAGAATACTGATTAGAAAATACTAAGTGTAGGAAATATGTTTTTATTTTTAAAGGGAGATAGAATCCATACAGCAACATGAGCTGTTTTATCCGGCCTTACTCCAAAGAAGGCTCTATTTCCTTAAGTAGCATGTTGAAACCTGCCTTCTGAAAGAGGAACCATTAGGAATAGTCATTACATGGCATTGGCTTTTGGATAGTGGTATTTAAGTTCTTAATGGTTTGCTAAGTAGACAGGTATTTCATCAGGGTGGGCTTAATTTGACGAGTTAAGTCATCAACTGATTGTGTTTAGAGACGACTACAGAGATGTCATGCCAAGTAAAAATGTTCTTGCAGAAACATGGTTAAAATAGAATCACTTCCTAAGCCCACGGGGCTAATCATTAAGGCTGCTAAAGCTATGCTCCTGGATACCATTAAGAAAGCTAAATCACAAGTTTAGAATAAAGAAAAAGGAAAAGACAGTCATTAAGTAGAAAAAGAGAAAGCAAGAAAAGGTCAATTTAACTCAAAAAGCATTTCTTTTCTACTATGTTCAATGACCTCGGCACTGGGAATACCAATATATAACAAGGTATAGTCACTACCCTTAAGGCATTTACTTATAATGGGAGGAGGTGGGGAGTGAGGGAGGGGGAGAAGGGTGGAAAGAGAAAGTGAAAGGGAGAGACCGACAGGTAAATAATTGTCATATAAATGAGAATAAGAGTAGGTAGTAATACCCTTGCATTGTCTTCCCCTTTAAATTGTAAACTCTTTGAAGGTGAGACTATTTTTCTTTCTCTTATATGCATCCCCAACACTTAGGACTGTGTTTAGCACTTAGCAGGTATTTAAATCTTTATTGACTATTGATTGTTGTCAATTGAGCCTTAAAGGAAAGGGAAAATTTCAGTAGGTAAAGATGAAAACAGAGGATTCCAGACAATTCATGGGCAACTTGAAAATTGGGAAATAATCTAATTTGGCTGCAATATAAAATGTATAAAGGAAAGCAATATGAATTTTGTCAGAAAAGACAGTTTAGAACCAAATTGTAGGAAATGACCTTGAATGCTAGACTGAGTTGTTGTTGATGATGATGATAGGCAATGTAAATTGGAAGATTTTAGATAGGATATTAGAGTCAGAAAGACACAACTTTAAATCTAGCCTATAATACTCTATAGCTGTATGACCAACACAAGTCACAACTTCTCTGAAACTCATTCAATTTCCTAAGATTATTTACTAAGTTATAAACTGGTTTTGATCTAGATTGTTGGACAAAGGTTCCTCATTCAGGAATTTTTGATGGACTAGTTATAGATGGCACTTACTGTGCCACTTTAGGATTTGCAAAGCATTCACATATTTAATTTTATTTGATTTTATCAACTATGATTAGAATTAGGTACTACAGGTATTATCATCCACAGAAAAGTTTTATTGTTTTCCCCTTTAGATTGTAAGCTCCTTGAAGGTGAAACTATCTTTCCTTTTCTTCAATGTATCCCCAGTACTTAGGAAAGTGTTTGGCATGTAGCAGGTATTTAAATCTTTATTGACTATTGATTGTTCAATAGGGGGCAAAGGGGAAATTTCAGTAGATAGAGATTAAGACTTGTGTCTTGGTCATAGCAATAAAAAGAATATGTATTAGAGAGAGTTGAATGTTATTAATGCTGTGCTCCAGAGGTAATGTCTTAATTTTATCATTATATTAAGACTATTATCCAGAGGTACAAAGATAACCAAGTATTGCAGGATGGCTCACAGGAAGAAGTGGTATTTCAAAAAACATGCATTTAAAAAAGCATTTTTAAGGTGTATGGAGTATTTTCTTCATAATCCTATGGAGTAGGTAATATACTTACTAACCCAGAAAAGTGAAGAGCCTAGCATATTTCACACAGACAATATCTGACCCAGTTCTTCTGATGTATATTTAGTTGTTTTTTTCACTATACCATGTTGCTGCTCACAAATAATACTAGCAAACACACATAACATTTATATATACATAATATCTATATCTATATCTATATCTATATATATCTGTATTTCCATTATTTTTGTTCATCAATTTCTTCATCACTAATATTCTGCAGCTTATTTATATCTAATCACATACCTTTTTTTTTTATTTTTTTTTTTCCCCTGAGGCTGGGGTTAAGTGACTTGCCCAGGGTCACACAGCTAGGACGTATTAAGTATCTGAGACCAGATTTGAACTCGGGTCCTCCTGAATTCAGGGCTGGTGCTCTATCCACTGCGCCACCTAGCTGCCCCCATAATCACATACCTTTTCATTGCCTGTTAGGATTTCTTCAATTTTTAAATTTTCAAATAACATGGTATTTCATGATTTGAAACTACATTGTGTCGATGGAAGAATATTGGGGTTAAAGATAAGAGATGAGTCTTTGTTTCAGGTAGATGCTTGTAGTCATTTAAATTGCTACATAATTCATTTCTTTGAAAGATGTAACTGATCATTATTATCAGTACAGAGGGATGTAAGCTCATCATAGATACTTGCCACTATCAGAATGCCATTTCTCAGTGTCAGTGTCAGTCAATTAACATTTATTGAGTGCCTACTACGTGTTAGGCACTGTGCTCAATGCTGAGGATATAAAGAAGGGCAACAACAACAAACCTCAGTTTCTTCCCTCAAGGAGCTAATAATGTACTGAGAGAAATATGAAGTGCCATGATGGCCAGGGAAGGATATTTTGGTTTAGAAAGTTACAGGTATAATGAGTGGAGATGGGGTTTAGAGTAGATGGCAGATGCTTCCAAACAGTAAGGGCCATTACACTTCCTATAAGGAGAAACAGAAGTAAGGGGTACACACATTGGCAAGTATTGGAGTATTGGCAAGAAGATGGCTAAGGTGGAATGTGAAACATTAATGGAATCAGCTAGATAAAGTGGACCATTTGAGTTTGTCCTCATTCACTCATCAATTAGGACAGCACAATTCCAGAATGGAACTTCTAGGGCTGACTGGGTCAAAAATACTCTAGGGTATGCTGGCATCCAACTGCAAACATTTTGGAGGCTCCAAAATGAATTCTCTCATCACTTTAAAAAGTTTGGCCTAACTATCCACACAGAAAGGATGCTGAGGAAAAGGGAAAGCTGAGAAACTAGGGTTTTAAGAAGAGAAAGAGAAGAAAGGGTAAAAGAAAGACACTAGTAAGGAAAGGAAGAAGGGGTGAAAGTAGCTATTTCTTTTTTTAAAATAAGTTTTTGTTGATATTTTCTTTTTTCTACACCATCATCATACCTCCCATTTCTCCTCTCAGAGATACTAACAAATAGCATTTTTTTAGAGACAAAAAAGGGGAAAGAGAAGAAAAAAATTAAGCACAATGGTTCAATATGCTGAAAAAAGTTTGAAAACATACATTTGTAATATCTGTGGATCTCCTATTTTGGTTAAAGGATGAATTAGGGAAGTCTTATTTGTCTTCATTTGAGTCATGCTTGATTTTTAAAATTTTAATCCTCATTATTTTATTTTATTTTTCAATTTACACTGTTATAGTTATTGTTCATATTGTTTTCTTAATTCTGCTTCTCACTCTGTATCAGCTTATGTAGACCTTTCTATGCCTTGTACATGATACATATTATTTCTTTGAGTATAGAAATATTCCATTGTATTTTTGTGTCACAATTTGTTTAACAATTCACTGATCAATGGACATCTATTTTGTTTCCAGTTCTTTGCTATGAGAATAAAAGTGCTGCTATAAATATTTGGTGTATGTGGGAACTTTCTTCTTGTTTATGGCTTCATTAGGATATAAGTCCAGTAGTGAAGTCTCCAGTTCAAAGGATATGGACATTTCAGTCACTTTATTTGCACAACTCCAAATTGCTTTCCAAAATGGTTATATGATATCATAGCTCCATCAACTATATTAGTGTGCCTATAATTCCAAAATTCCTACAACATTCATCATCCCCATTTTTTTTCCCTCATCTTTGCCAATTTCTAGGGTATGAGGTAAAACTTCACAATTGTTTTGATTTTCATTTCTTTTATTATTAGTGATTTGTACCATTCTTCCATATGGTTATGAATACTTTGTAGTGAATGTAGTGAATACTTTTGAAAACTGTCCATCCTCTTCGAGGGCAGACAGATTTGTGCAATGTATAGGATGTTGATATTGGAGTCAAAAGACTCATCTTTTCAAATTCAAATCTGGCTTCACACTTCCTAGCTGTGCACCCCTAAGCAACTCATTTAACTCTATTTGCCTCAGTTTCCTCATCTGTAAAATGAGCTGGCCGATGAAAAAGACAAATCACTCCAGTATCTTTGCCAGTTATGAAGAGTCATTCATGACTGAACAACAATTACTATTAGAAAATGACTATTAATGATGTAGAATAGAAAAATAGCTGACTAGAAAGCTATTTCTATATATTTATTCTATATAGGTATATTTCTATATATATCTATATAGATATATTTTTAGATCTATATATCTATATATAGAAATATAAAATTTATATATTTTGGATATTATACCCTTATCAAAGAAATTGATACAAAGATTTATTTATTTATTTATTTTTACAGCTAGGAAGTATATTAAGTGTCTGAGATCACATTTGAACTCATATCCTCCTGACTTCAGGGCTGGTGCTCTATCCACTGCCCCACCTAGCTGCTTCAATACAAAGATTTTTTTCCCACTTTGTTTCCCTTTTTATCCTAGGTGTATTAATTTTGTTTGTACAAAAGCATTTCAATGTCATATAATAAAAGTTATCTATTTTTCTTTTGTAATTGCCTCTATCTATAGTTTGATCAAAAATATATCTCAGACACTTAATACTTCCTAGCTGTGTGACCCTGGACAAGTCACTTAACCCCATTGCTTCAGCAAAAAAAAAAGTACATCTCTTATCCATAACTATGAGAGCTCTTCATTTATTATTATTATTATTATTTAGTATATGCTTTAATATTAAGGTACCATTTAGAATGTGTTGTAGAGTGTGATATAAGATTTTGGTCCAAGACTAATTTTCTGCTAGACTTATTTCCAGGTTTCCCAGCATTTTTTTTTTTTAAACCAATAGGGATATTTTTCTTAGTAATTGGTGTTTTTCACTTTATCAAATATTGCATTACTGAATTCCATTGTTTCCAATTCCCTCTTGTCTAATCGATTTCATTCTTCTATTTTTTAACTAATACTAGATGATTTGAATGATTGTTGCTCTAATTATGATATAATTCGAAGTCTAGAAGTATTATTTCTTCTTCATTCTTACTTGTTTTAATAATTTCTCCTGATAGTCTAGATCTTTCATTCCCCCCCTCAATGAATATTATTATTTTATCAGGGTTTTTCTAAAGTAATCCCTTTACTTGTAAAAGTAATTTGATTGGTATAGTTTTAAAAATATAAATTAGCTTTGGTAGTATTGTCATTTTTTATTCTTTCAGCTTGTTCTATCCTTGAGCATTGAATGTACCTCAAGCTATTTAAATTGTTCTTTATTTCTTTAAGGAACACTTTGTAATTGAACCTATTTTTCTGCACTTTGGGAGGCTGAACCTCAGATATTTTATACATTTTGTAGTTATTTGGAATGGAGTTTTCCTTTCTATGGCCAGCTAGATGGTGCAATGGAGCTCAGGCCTGGATTCAAGAAGACTTGAGTTCGAATTCTACTTCAGACACTAGCTATATGATCCTGGACAAGTCACTTCACTCTGCTTCAGTTTCTTTTTCTGCAAAATGAGCTGAAGAAGGAAAGGGCAAAGCACTCCAGTATCTTTGCTAGGAAAACTCCAAATGAGGTCACAAAGAGTCAAACATGAATGAAATGACTAAACAACCACAAAATTCCCTTTTTATCATTGCTTCTTTTGGTATTATATAGAAATGCTGTTGATTTTGTAGCAGCAATTTGAAGTGATTATTTTCTCAGTTTATTATTGGTCCAGACTTGAGAGAGACTGTGACATATTGGATATTTATTTCATTATTTCATCAAATGAAATAATAATTTTAAAAGGCTCTTAGGGTAGTCCCTGGCATATTGTAGGAATAAAATAAATGTTTATTTCTTTCACTTTCCCTTTCTCCTTCACCCCTGCAGGATAAAGAGATTGTCTTGGAGCCCAAATTGGCTACTTGAATTGGAACACTGTAATGAGCCAGAATTCTGGAGAAAGATGATAACATTTATAGTCAATGTTAAAAGTTGAAAATAGAGGACATAGAATAATACAGTAGAAACATGTAATTTTCAAACATTTACATTTTGTTTTGATTAATAATCTTCAAGAAAAAAATCAATACAACACAAAGATTATTACCAAAACACATAAAATTTATCATACAAAAAAAGGACTAACTTAGAAAATGTACTCCAAATGTATGGTAGGTCTTTTTTTAATGCATCAGAGAAATCATAGTACCTGGCGGTGATGATTAGCGTATTTTAAAGACTGGCATGCTGAGAAAGGAAAGTTCTTATTCTTTGTAAAAGTTCCTTCTTCACACTGTCAGGTACAAGTGCAATGCCTTGCGGAGTTATCTCTGTTACCAAGTCATCAACAGTAATGTGTTCTAATCATTTTTCTTTAATCAAATCTTTACAATGAGCTTTTAATTGATCCTTCCAACCACATTCCATTAATTTAGCTCTTAGCAACTCTTTAAGTTGTTCTATTTCACCAATTTCTATCAATTTCTGGTTAATAGCTGCTCTCATCTGTGCATCTTTGTTCATTTTGTTAATTTTAGTTTAAGCAGAGTAATCACCATGAAAATAGCCAGGTGTTATATAGTCTCCTTCGCAATCTTGTCTCCTTGCCTGGGGTCTGCGCTAACTTTCTGGAGGTCCTCTGGAATGTGTCTTGGTTCCTGTGGAGGAAGCAGTGGGACCACCACGATAGTCTCTGTCTTGAAGTCTGTCTCAGTCCAAGAGTTTGTGCTCCAGCCTCCCGTCTTTTTGTCTTCTCTGAGTCTGTCCTAATCCTCCATGGTGGTGGGAGATGGAATGAATGTCTCTGGGTAAGTTTGTCCCAGCTTATATACTCTATTATAATTACATCATCATAGGTGTGAATCTTATAGAATAGGTGTCAATCTTGTAGAACGATATTAAGTATATGTACTGAACTAAAGAATTATTAATCACCATGCTAAACTAGATAACCATTGTCTTATCAATTCCCCAGAGTTAACACCTTTCTCCAGAATTCTGGCTCATTACAGGATACTCACTTAAACTCTCAATGCCCCAGGCAGCTCTGTAAAGTTATAAATTGTAAAACAGTTGATTTAGAGGGAACTTCCTCTATGGGAACTCTAGGAACCACCAATGAAACAATGGTTTGTTTTGATTGTATTTTATGCATTTGTAGAACTTTATGATCACAAAGTGTTTCCACAATCATTTTAATGGTGTAGTGGAAAGAATTGAACTTGGAGTCAGAATTCTTCCATTTGAGTGCCAATTCTATTCTTTACTAATTATGTGGCTCTCAGCCATCATTTGTTTACTTGAAAAATGTTAATGATAACTGGAACTATCTATCTCACTAGGTGTTAAGAAGTAAATAAATATTTGTTAAATTAAGTTTAGGAAAATATTTTGTACATTTGAAAGCATTGAAAATATAAGTTGTTATTGTATTTAGTCATTATAGTGGTGTATTATTATCCCTATTTTAAAGATGAGATGTAATTAAAAGGAAAAAAAAACACTCAAGTCTTTTGTCCAATGCTTTTTCAACTACTATTCAGTAACACTTCCTGCCCTGCTATTTAAAGGTTTTGTTGATTCCTTTTACTTTTTTTTATGTAACAGCCATTTTTCAGTGTCTTGCTCTAGAGCCCAATTGTACAGTATTTCTTTGGTCAGTTATATCATCAAACACTTCTCTAGTTTAGGTAAGTAGGGACTTTTCCTTATTTCCTTTATGTTCCTTAAACTATTTTAAATAGAATACTACATGTCAAATTCCTCTACCATGACTAAAAAGATTCTTAAGCTCTGGCCAAAATCTCAAAAGTAATATTTGTGTACCAAAAGATTTTATTTCAAAAGGAGAGCTTAGAAAGCCCCTTAGAGTTAATTGTCCTGGAATTTGACCTGCAAAGCAGTGATTGTCCACTTTCTTGGAGCTTTTATACATTATTATTTGTGATAAACTGAAATAAGTAAGCAAAAACATCTGAGTCAAAAAACACATCCAAAAGTAGTACAAAGTGGTACAAAGTACCACACTGTAGATACTATTTTGTCCTGGTAGTACCTTACATTTCTTCCATATGATAAGAAGTATGTTCCATTTTCTTTTATCTGGAGCATTCATTAGCTTTTCTGTTACTAAAATTCAACTCGATTCTAATGATCATCCCATTTACATTTTTATAATGTTATGTATATTATTCTCTTGGTTCTGCTGGTTTTGTCTTCTACCAGTTCACATAAACCTTATATTCATAATTTCTTACTGAACAATAGAATTCCATTTTTAAAGCTATTTTTCAAACAATGAACACTTACTTTAGTTTGCCATTTTTTTTATACTAAAAAATGCTGTTACAAATCTTTTGGCATGATTAGACCTTTATTTCTGTCTTTGATTTTCTTATTCAAATTTAAGAGTGGGTTAAAGGGTTTTGTGGCTTAAAGGATAGGGGCCATTTAGTCCTAATTTTTTCATTCTTCCCAAATGAAATCTAACAGTTATATCATTTCACCCCTCTATCAATAGTTCATCAATATGCCTATCTTCTCCTATCAATCCCTCCTCAACATTATATGTTCCCATCTCTTTTTTTTTTTTTTTTTCATATTTACCAATTTGAATGGAGTTACATGAAACCTTGGAATTGTTTTTATTTACAATTTATTTATTTACATTTTCTTAGCAATAGTTATTTGAACATATATTCATATGATCATTTATAACTTGCTAATCTTTCCTTGAAACTATTTGTTTATATCCTTATATCTATTGTTGAATGGCTCTTGGTGTTGTGTCAGTTCCCTGTGTATTTTGGATGTGAGGTTTTTATCAATAAAATTTAATAGAAATATTTTTCCATTTCTGTTTTCTTTTGATTTTATCTTCATTTATTTAATTTTTGCAAAGGACTTTTTAATTTATGCAATCAAAATTGTCTATTTAATCTTTCCTGATTTACTTTACTCCTTGATAGCTAATAATTCTCTGCTTAGCTATAGTTGTAAAAGATATCTAATCTAATCCTCTTCTAATTTTTAAAGAAATGGTATGAGTTTTTATATCCAGGTTGCATATTTTGGATTTATTATAGCATATGGTATCCTTGTCTCAGTCTCCTTCTCTTCTTACCTTGATTATTTATTTAGTAAATCTTTTGCTACGCATAGTAGAGATGAAGCAATTCATTACCTGGGGAAAATGTTAAAAATTCTAAACCAGTGGGGCTAGAAGGTATGTGGGAGAAATTAGGGTTTAAGTCCTTGGACCACATTTCCAGAAGTTGTCTGTGCTTCTACATGCTAAAGTGGCCACATTCCAATGGTAAAGTACTCTTTTGTCATATAGATCATCAAACACCTCTCTAGTTTAGGTGAGTGGTGGATTTTCCTTAAGTAACCAGTATAAGCTTAAGTAGGACCCTACATGTCAAATTCCTCTACCACCCAAGTTTCTCTATGATTAAAAAAAAAAAAAAAGATTCCTAAACTCTGGCCAAAAACTCAGAAGTAATATTGTATACAAGGAGATTTCATTTCAAAAGGAGACTTGTGAAAGCCTCTAACAGTTAATTGTCCTGGAATTTGACCTGCAGAGCAGTGACTGCCAACTTTCTTGGAGTTGTTATACACTCTTGTTTATTTAATTTTATAACCGTCCTCTTTCCTCTCTCTATTCCCTCCTAAAAGTGTTGCATAGCATCTACTTAATTTTTAGCGAAAGTGAATTAAATAGTATTTCAGGAATTTTTTGAGAACCTCATAACAAACTTGGGATAGCTAGAGATACCCTGGATGTTGTAAACTGTGGATATTGCAATGGCAACATATACTTTTAAAATGTTTTATAGTTTTCAGAGTAGTTTTGTTTATATTCTATAATCTTGAAAAATCATTGTAAAAAAACAATTCCCTTATTTTTATAAATGAGTAAACTGAGGCCAAGAGAGGTCAAGTCACTTTTTATCCAAGATCACACAGAGAATAAGTAGCAAAGCCAGAGTTCACATTCAGATCCTCTGTTTCATAATCCAGAACTCTTCCCTTGATATGATTCTTTCCTTATTGCTATAATTAAGTAAAAACTAACTGTGCACCACTGGGATATAGAGAGAGTACTGAACTGAGAGTCAGTAGACCTAGTTTCCAGTTACAATTCTGCCAATAAATTGCCATATCACCTTAGGCATATCAATTCTTTCAGGATCTCAGTTTCTTTAGCTGTAAAATGTGAGTGAACTTCTCTGGATGATCTCACAAAGTTTCTTCTGTGATTCTCAGTTTTTGTTTCTCCACCTAACTAAAGTTCTGTCTGCTACATGAGAGCTATGAAAGAATTTTTTTTTCCTTCAGTTTAAACTGTGAGTTTAGTAACTTGCTTTAATTTCTTTGGCTCGTAATTGTCTCAAACTAAAACTCACAACATTGGCCTTTACAAAAGTGAGTAGATTTCAATGAAAAAGAAAAGTTTCTAGAGTTTTTTTTTTTTTTTAATTTGACAGCATTAAAATTTATTTAGCAGCCCTGGGACATGCACACAGAGATTCAAGAGAGCCGACTGTTAGATTTTCAGTGTGAGCATTTATACCTCTGCTACAAACAAGGGCATGAATATTTTGTTGATTGACAAGATTTAAGAAAGATAGGAGAATATGTTAATAATGCAGATTTAAATTTAAAAGTGCATTGTTGTTGTTGTTGTTGTTGTTGTTTGGAGAGCCAGCTGTTAGTCAGGCTTCACCACATCCCTCTACCAGCCCATTAAGAAGTGATGGTGACTTGGAATAAGAAAGGGGGGAATAGAACTAGTGACCAAATTAGCCCCCATTCAACTCTGTGTCTCTCATTTGATGAGAATTTTCCTCTGGTCTTTGTTTCTGTCCTCTTAACTTCCTCACTTCTTTCCAAACCTTTTCTATGAAGTTTTCTTATATTCTATAGCTTCAATTCATTATGGGCATTTTTGTCCCTGTCATAGTTCTCGTACTAGATTGTAAACTCTCTGGAGACAGGTATGTATATTATTAAATTTTGTCTCTAGAGCATCCACTTTTTAAATATTTAATGAATGCTGAATATTATCTTCTACAAATCCTATTACTATACCATATCATGACATGGAGATGATCCTGGGTTCTTGAGGGCTTTGCCACTAGTGTATAATCTCCAACAGATTCCACCATGTTGAAAAGCTTTAAGTATGATTCTGGCAACAGACTAAGTCTTCCTTCTGAATTCCATTGTAAATATGGAGAGATCAAACATTGGGAGGTTGACCACTTGCTTATGACCTGTTTGGCATTAGTAATCTAGGAAAGAAAGGAAAATACAAAATAATTCTTAATTCTATGTTGCTCCCTTCTGCTTCTGTCCAATCAAAACATTGACTTTTTAGGGTGAAGATAAAAATTCATTCAAAGCAAGAAGAAAGCATAAAAATGGAAAATACTCATACAAACTCTGACATTAAAAAACAAAAAACAAAAAAAAAAAAAAACCAACCTCCTTTGTGACCAATCTTTCCAAGTTATTGGAAAATGGGCTATTTATTGAAGAGAAATCTGTATGTCCAGCACTAGTCTTTCTCCTGAGTTTTAGTCCTATGTTGGCAGTTGTTTATTATATGTTTCAAACTGGATATTTAGAATTCATTAGTCAATCAAGTACTTAGTGAGTAGAATTGAGAAGGAAGAGCATTCTGGAGCAAATGCTGGTAGCTGAGACATAAAATAACTTATTGTTGGAGACCAGTGTCACTGGATTGAAGAGTTCATGAAAGGGGAGAAAGTTATAAGAAGATTGGATAGGTAGGTGACTAGGGGATAGATTATAAAGGATTTTAAATATCAATCAGTGAATTCTAGGGCTTATAGGGAGCTTCTGAAGTTTATTGAGTAGGGAAGTGACATGGTTAGACATATGCTTTAGAAAAATGACTTTGGTGCCTTCATAGAGGATATATTGGAGTGGGAAGGCATCTCAAACAGACCTCATCATCTTTTCTCCAAAATCTTTAGCTTTATCAAACTTCCCTTTTTTCTGTCAAAGACACAACCAATCTTCTAGACTCCAGGTACCAAGTTAATTTCAATGTTGTCCTTAATTATGAATTGTCCTTTTTTCCACATATCTAGTCAGTTGCCAAATATTGCCATTTTAACCTCAATTATATCTTATATCCAACTCTTTCTTTGCAGACACACAACCACCAATTTAATTCAAGCTGCTTCTTCTTTTTTTCACCTCTCTCATCTACTGCGATGGTCTCCTGATTGGTATCTTTGACCCAAGTCTCTGGATGTAAACTCTTTGAGAACAAGGAATATTTCTTTTTTTGTTTTTTACTTCCCAGGACATGGAACATAATAAAAACTTGATTGAAGAAGACACAGACACAGACTAAAATAATTTTATATAAAACTTTAGCTAATATAAGTCAGGGAGACCAAAAGAATCTAAAAAGCGTAAATTCAAGCAAATACTTGACTTGTCAAGTGAAGAGAGATGATAATCAAAAGCAACATTGTTTCTAAATATAAACTCATTTTCAAAACCTTATTATGTTTACATGATAAAAGAAACAAGAAATATAAACAAAAATAATTTTTAAAATTATGACAGATTATTAGTAGTGCTTCATAAATAAAGAAGTAGGGGAGAGTAAAACCATTTTCAAGGCATCATTAGGACAATTAAGGATAGAAATGGAAGGTGATAACAAACAATAAAGAAATGGAACAAATCTGCAAAGATTTTTAAAAGCAAACTATTTTTATCATCAAGGATACTAGAACCAAGATATTTGGACTCTAACATCATAGTTCCAAATATGCTTATAGAAGAGAAAATGGGAAACAAAAAGAACAAAATCAGAAAAAGTAGTTGGATTAAAACAACTTTATTTAAAGGAGATGGGTGGAGTTAATTGGGAGGATGATGAAGAATTGAATTCTAAAATTTCTGAAGGAGGGGAAGACACTAAAGGCATGAAAAACATCTGCACACCTTATTAATCCTAAAAAAGAAGCAAAAAAATGATAGAGGGGATAACAACTACTGACCTATATGCAAACTTTCCCATCTGTACAAAATCTTAAACAGAATAATACATTTATTCATGAAGAATTTGCTTAGTAATAGTGTTAATAAAGAACAGGAAGCTTTCAAAAGCAATATTTCACATTGGGCTACATTTTTATTATCACATAATTGATTGAAATATAAGGAGGATTACAAAAGAACATATCTATATTTGTAAAAGACAATGCCATCTTTTAGACTCTCTTCTAACAGGGTACCTCTTTTCATCCACAAATCAAAATTATTCAATATTTCATAAGAGCACAGAATTTGAGAATTAGAAGAAATCTCAGCAGTCACGTAGTTTCTTATACAAAAGAATCTTAAATATAGCATATCTGAAAATTGTTGTGCAGCCTTTTCTTGAAGGCTTCTAGGGAAGGGATCTACCACCTTCCCAGGCAACTCATTTTACTTTTGGATGCCTCTAATTGTTTGGAAGTTTTTCTTTATGATTTCTACCTAACCTATTGCTCTCAGTTCTGTTCTCTGAGGCCAAACATACAAATCTAATCCTTGCTCCCTATGACAAGCCTTCCATTAACTGAAGACAATTATCATGTCCCCCAGACTTCTTTCCTCTAGGATAAACATGCCTACTTGACTGATTGTAATATATCATAAATTTCCATGAGTCTTTCTTCATTCTGGTTCCCTCCTCTGGATACTCTCTAGCTTATCAAAGATATTCTATCTTTCTTGAAAGATAAAACAATGGTAATGGCCTTGTTCTATGACTTTCTTATAAACATAAGAAAGATATAAACAAGGAAGATGGCCAAAGTGTTTGCCACTGTCTTGGAGTAGATTGAGCAGAGTCCAATTTGAAGAGGTATTTGCAATGTATGATTAGGATAAGGTCTTCTAATTGCTTCTGTTTTCAGATAATAGCTGTCAGCAAGCTCCAGAACATTTTAGAATCCCCTGGAAGTTTTGCATGATTAGTTATAGATGAGATAACAAGTAAATGAAAAATATTTGTTTAATTAAGATTGGTAGTATATTGAATCCATCTCCCTCCCTCTTATTTCCCTTTCTCTCTATCTATATGATATATGGTTCTAACTATAATATATGTAGATAATTATATCTAGTGTATACAGCCATATTTGTTCTCGGTAGCTTGACAAAGATATATCACAGGTCAAAGAAACAACATAGATATAGCAGTTAGATGCTACAGTGGAAAGAGTGCTGGATTTGAAGTCAGAAAGACCCAAGTTCAAATCTAAACTTAGATGCTTACTAGCTATGTGACCCACTGGTGTCCTTAGGATTTGTGGAGAAAATAAGGAAGGGCTCTGCAACATTGAGCAGACCCCCTGTGGGCAATTTGTGGAAGGACAAGAAAGAGCAAGTCCCAGAGGATGGAAGAACATGGATGGCTTGATTACACACTGCATATTTGGAAGGAATATTCAGTCAATTAGTGCATATAACCAGTTGCATGTTTGTTGAATTGAATTACTTAGAATGGTAGAAAATTTTGCAAATAAATGACTACTTTCTCCCAAGCAATGAATAAGACTTAAAACTGAAAGAAACTTTAGAGATTTTCTTTCTAATACAATTCCTTAGTTGTAGCAATTAATAGGTAAAATTGGGATTTGAACCTAAAACCTTTGATTTTTCTGAGCCAGGTGGAATACAGGGTCCCTTGAAAATTGTGAGCAAGTATAGGTGAGTTGTAGGCAGCTCTAAAGGACTAAACAGTGTGGGCTTTCCATATTTTGTTTCTTAGAAGACAAAGTGGGGATAGGGCGAATTGGAACAGGGAATAGGACCAGGAAAACCTCAATTCAGAAATCCCTCCCTTCACTGTTTAAGGAATGTTATACCTCCTATGGTGAGTTTAATAATAATAATAATAATAATAATAATAATAATAATAGTCTTATCCTCTAGAGGCTACAGCAAACTGACGCTCAGCCTGACCCTTATCCTCAAGAGGTTTTCAGTCCCTTGGGAATGGGTAGCTGCATATAAAAATATAAAAAAAACAGGTGATATTTGCCTAATAGCAGTTGAGTAGTAGACAGAGTAAATACTAAATAACTTCAGAAGAGGTTATTTGATCATATCAAACGGACTTTGACAGAAGTTTAGGATTTAAATAAGTGTTAGGATGGGACAGAGAAAGATTTGAGTCAATGTTGCAGTATAGGGGATTTGTAGGAGCAACTAGGTGGTAAAGTGGATATAGTACTGATCCTAGAATCAGAAAAACCCCTCTGGGCAAGTCACTTAACCTTGTTTGCTTCAGTTTCCACATCTGTAAAATGAGCTGAAGAAGAAAATGGCAAATCACTCCAATCACTTCCAAGAAAATCCCCAATGGGGGTCAAGAAGAGTCATATACAAAAAAACAATTGAATAACAAACAAAGGAGATTTTCATGAAAAGTTTGGGGAGCTGGTTTATTGGATTAATCCTATAAGGATTTAGTAGAAAACAAAAGTTGTATGGAAAAAGTTTATTTCAACTGATTTCAACTCCAGAGTAACAACATGGAGAAATGGATGCAGTGCTATACGTGGAGCTGTGAAAAACTGGATTCAAATTACTCCACTGATGCTATGTAATCATGAACAGATATCTTAGTTTCTCATAGCCTGCCTCCCCATCTGCAAAATGGAGATAATGGTATTTCTCTTACAGAACTGTTATAAGGAAAATACTATATAAATTTGAGCTATTATCATATCTCCATTCTCTTTTCTCAAGTTTTCTCTTCTTTGTCTATCAACAAGAATTTAGTAAGCACTTAACTGTGTGTCAGGCACTGTGCTAAATGCTTGGGATAAAAGCATGAAAAAAAAAATCCCTTCCTTTAAAGGAGTTTACAATTTAATGTAGGAAGGTAACATACAAAAAGGAAGGTAAGTCTGGGCCTCCTCTTAAATTGGAAGCTGAGAAGCTTATGGCTCCACTCTCCAATCAGAGAGGCCCAGATTGGGGATAAAATGTGAGTTCCAAGGCTAATTGGATTTTATAGGATGATATTTCTCAATGAGTAGTTTCCTAGGAACAATTCTTCTCCTTCCAGTTCCATGTATGGTTTGGTCTGATCTGCAGTGATCTCACCATCATGGTGGTCCTAGTCCTTGAACTCCAATTTGTTGCTGTCGCTATTTCATGGTTTTCCAAAATAATATTCTCTATTTGTAGTGTGATTAGGTTAGAGTAAAGAACACTGTCATCTTGTATGGTCTGTGCCAATTTAGATTGTCTGTGCCTTAATTGGGATGGCAGGATTATTTTACGAGGCTATTAATTTCATCATGCTATGGTATAGACCATTCTTCACAATCCAGTCTAGCACCATGTCTCTCAGTCCAACTACATCTAGATCAGTCTTCCTTTTCCATCACTGTATCATAAGAACAAAGGGAGGAGGGAAAGAAAATTAGAAAGAAAAATAACTAATTCTCATTTAGTTGTACAATTTATATAAGGTGAGATTTATTTCATTCTCAAAGTTCTTTCCTTTCTATGAGGCAGGAAGTATTATCTCCATTTTACAGACATGGAATTGAAGTATGGAAGGATATAAGCATTTATACGTGCCAGGCATTCTGTTAAGTACTTTACAAATATTATCCCATTTAATTCTCACAACAATCCTGCTATTATTATCCCTTTTTTTATAATTAAGGAAATTGAGGCAGGCAGAGGTTAAATGACTTATTTAGGTTTACATAGCTTGTAAATTTAAGGGTGAATTTGAACACAGATCTTCTTTACTTCAGTTTCTGTCTCTGAAGGTACTGAGTTGAATTAAATTAAACTGAATTGAAGCTCAGAGAAATCAACACATGGAGTCACACAATCAATTAGTGGAATCTGAATCCATGTCTCTAGACTTCAAATCCAATTCGTTTTTTCCTGTATTATATTTTATCTAATCAGAAAGAATACAGGAAGGAGATATAACTATTTGCTTTAAGATGATGGAGGAAAAAGAGGACAGATCCTTATCCTCCTATAGCTTTCCTCCTGTTCTTCCACTTTTTCTTTTTTCATTTTAATTATTGAATAATTCTAATTTAATTAATGAACAATTATCCTACTTATTGGGGACTTCTAGAATCCATCCTGGTGAATAATCAGGATCTTTCACTTAAGAAGTACCACTGATATAAAAGAGATGAAAAGACAAAATTTGTACAAATTTAAAAAATTAGAGAACAAGAAGGGATAGATAGATAGATATTGGTATTTAAAACAAAGTTCTAATTCATGTTCTCGAAATAGTCAAGCAGTATAAATACATTGAATACTGGGCTTGAGAGTCAGGAAGATTTGAGTGTAAATCTCACTGGATACTTATTAGTCATGTGACTCTGAGATGAGTCTTAACTTGCCTTAGCCTCAGTTTTTTTATCTGTAAAATGAGAATAATAACAGATAACATGTAAATTTTCTCATAAACTTAAAAATGTTAAATATTTGGAAGTTATTATATTGTAAATAGATCCTCAGAGAAATGACAGCATGTTGTAGAATAGAGAATAAAGGACTTGTAGAGTTGGGAAGGATCTTAAAGTACATTTCCTTCAAGACTTTCATTTACACTTAAGGTAGGTGGAGCTGAAAGATTAATTGACTTTATAGGGTGTCCCAAATTGTGAGACTCTGGTGCAAACCCAAATCTATTGAACCATATTGTAGGATTCTTTATTTCCTTCACAACAATCTGCATCCCAAGTAAAAAGGTCAAAGGATTTTAGAAATCACCTAATCCAAAATCTCATATTCACCAAATGAGGAAACTGAGGCCCACAGAATTTAGTTGACATATATCTAAGGTCATGTGATAAATGGCAGAGTCTGGATTTGAGTCCAGATCTTTTGATTAGAATTCTCTGAGTCTTCATGGATGTGTTGGCAGAGAGGAAGGGTCCCTGCCAATGTGCCCTGGAAATATAAAGGGTGCAGGGAGAGCTGAAAAAGTTAAAAAAACAAAACAAAAAAAAAAAAACTTAACCTCCTCTAATGGAGAAGTAACTGTGTGATGAATAGGCCAAATGACTCCCACACCAGCCAGGACCAGCCCCCAGGTCAGCAGATGAACACTTTTAAAAGTAAACACATATTTTCTTCTTTGCTACATTCAGACCTCCTTAGCAGAAGGTTAAACTCGACCTAATGACAGATTCCTAGAAGTGTTAATTTATTGAGACAGTAATAATCCACTCATGATTTATGGTTTGGAGGGATTACTAGACTATTGTGGTGGGTCTGATAGGCATTTATTACCTACTTAACCATTTAAGTATAACAAAAAAAAAATCCTAGTGGCACAAAAGGTGATGAATGTTTCTGTTAAAACACTCCATTAAGATGATTCATTAACATGACAAAAAAAGTGCATGGCCTTTGTCCCACTTAAGGCCTGGAACAGTCTAAGAGACTGAGAGATATTACCTTAGGAAATACTATTTTGTGCTACATGGAATTGGCATGGATGCTTCAAATCGTTTTCTCTGTCTCTCCCCAATCTCTTCCTTCCCCTAAGTAACCAGACCTTTGCTCACTTGAGACATAAACTCTTTATCAAGTTCAAATTATTTTGATAATATGAGAAAACATATTAATTGCTGTTTTTAAAAGAACTCACAATTTAACATATACTTTAACATTCTTAACATGTATTGATTGGACTACCTGCCATCTAGGGGAGAGGGTGGGGGAAGGAAGGAAAAAGTTGGAACAGAAGTTTTTGCAAGGGTCAATGTTGAAAATTTACCCATGCATATGTTTTGTAAATAAAAAGCTATAATAATAAACTAACTAACTAACTAAATGAACAAATAAATAAATAAATCCATAGACTTTGAAATATTCTTACTTCTTAGGATCAAGTCATTTTGTTTTTTTCCCTTGCCGTTCCTCAGAAAGAGACTGGCTTTTCCTCATTTCTTGTACTGTAAGCTTCTTTATTTTCACCTTCTCTCTTCCTTGGCTTCCTTCAAGTTTCACCTAAAATGTCATCTTCTATAAGAGACTTTTCTGGATCTTTCTTAATCTGGAGCCTTTCTTCTGTTAATTATTTCCAATTTATCCTGGATGTAGTTTGGACATAATTGCTTGCGTGTTGTCTTTTTTCATTAGAAGGAGAGTTTAGAGGTACTGTCTTTTATGTCTTTGTATCTCCAAAGCTTAGTACAGTAGGTGCTTAATAAATATTTATTGACTGACATTTACTCTTTTCAAAAAGTGTTTCTGTAGTCAAACTATAATAATTTTATCATAGCATACAAGTCATGGTGAAGTTTCTCTTGCCTGGGTACTTCAATGGCAACTGGCTCATAGAAGATGCTCAGTAAATATTAATTTGTTGTTTGATGTAACTAAGAAATAGCTGGTTCGATGGAAAGAGAGCCCTGGGTTTTCAGTTTTGGTCCACCACTGTCTAGTTGGATCACTGGAACTAAATTTATTCAGTTCCTCTATAAAACAAGGGCTTTAGACTAAATATTTTAGGTCTCACCTAACTCCAAAATGCTATCGTGTTTGTTGATATAACCATCATTGTGAAGACTTTTTTTTTTTTTTTTTCTTTTCAGAATTCATAGATTTCTCATTGAGGGCTATCTCCAGTCATTCTGATTTATATCCGGCCACTGGATCCAAATGGCTCTGGAGGAGAAAGTAAGGCAGGTGACCTTGCACAGTCCTCCCTCACTTCAGTCCAATTCACTTGCATGTCACCTTCCTAATGTCATGGTCCTCTTCAAGAACAAAGGACAAACAGGTTTTCTCATCTGTCAAATGAACTGGATTACATGAATTCAAATCACTTCCCACTCTAATTACTACAGTCCTTTCCTGTTTATCCTTAATTTCTGTACACCTTGCCTCTGGCTGGCAGTATAATGAATACAAAATTGGAATGAGTCAGGAAGATCTGAGTTCAAATCTTGCTTCAGATACTTATTAGTATATGTATGTGGTAAGTCATTTAAACTCTCTATGCCTTGCTTCCTCATCTGTAAAATGGGAAACTTCCTAAAGTTTTTGCAAGAATTGAGTGAATTTGAGTTGCAAATGCTAGAGTGCTATATAAATGCTAGTTTTTAATGATAGTTTACAGTTGAAAAAAATGGAGAGAATTGAGAGGCAGTGTAGCATAGTAGAAGGAATACAGAGTGGGAGGGAGAGGATCTGAGTTCAAATCTCTGTTCTACTTTGAAGAATTTGTGGATTTGGGGCACATCATTTTATAGCTCATGGGAAAAATGAAGGGATTAAATTAGATTTCCTTCAAGGATTCTTATAGCTCTAAATCCTGTGATTTAACAATATATTTATTGCCTTTTTCTTAGGCAACCCAGTAATTAGTTATTCTTTCTTCCAAACATGCAAACACAATCGTGGCCAACTCAGGAGTCCTGTGGGGAAAAGAGGAGTTTCTGTTTAATTAGAAAAGCCCATATACAGTCTCAAGAGGTTCACAATGTAATGGGAGAGATAATATGCAAACAAATGTTTATTATATATGTAAATGTATATATTCTTAGTCATTTTTTCAGTCTTGTCTGACTCATCAACCCCAAATGACTGCTCCCATTTAGGATTTTGACAAAGATACTGGAATGGTTTGCTTCTCCAGCTCATTTTACAGATAAGGAAACTGAGGCAAGCAGGATTAAGAAACCGAATCCAGTTCAGAGATTAGAGTGCCCTAATTAGTGTCATTGGATTATAGAGTTCAAGGTGGAGAGTTAAATGGAAAAGATAGATCAGGAGTAGATTATAAAAGTTATAAAGGGACTGATTATAAAAGCCAAACAAATAAATTTTTTGTTTGACCTTGGAAGTGATAGGAAGCCAGTGGAGTTTATTGAATGGGAAAGGCTGATATGATCAGACCCATGGTTTAGGAAGATTATTTTGATAGCTGAATAAAGAGGGGCAGAGACACGAGACAGGGAGGTTTCACATGTACACTTCCCGAACAACCATTAACTATTAGTAACTTAATCTCTCTCATTTTCCTCTGTCCTAGGAAGATAATTAACATCTTACCCCTCCTTACTACCTCCTGGAAGAGTGGCTAGAAATCATATACTGTATCTAATTCAAAGTGGTTTCTGCTTCTTAGAAAAAGGAGCTATTTGTTCATAATAGATAGACTATCTGGGTTGGAGTTGGGAAGACTCATCTTCCTGAGTTCAAAAATAGCCTCAGATATTGACTAGTTGTGAGATCCTGTGCAAATCACTTAACTGTGTTTGCCTCAGTTTCCTCATCTATAAAATGAACTGATAGGGAAATGGCAAACTAGCCCAGTATCTTGCCAAGATAACCCCAAAAGGGGTCGTGAAGAATTGTACATAATTGAAAAATGATCCAACAACAATTCTAGTTAAATTCAATAAGCATTAAGTGGCCTGGTGGGTCAGAGCTTTTTATATATGTTGTTTCTCTCATTAGAATGTAATTTCCTCCAAAGCAGGAACTGCTTTTTCTTTTTCTTTGTATTCCCAGAATTTATCATAGTGAAATGATTATTTTAGACTTGGAGGATAAGATGATTAAAATTGGATTCTGTTCCTTGTGTAAATTACAGTCTAATTTGGAAGATATGCTAAGGTATAATAATTTATTTCATGGGTTCCTTGCCACAACAAAGTTGAGTGAGCTGTGCAAGATTTATTAATCTCCTTTTGACAGATGAGAAAACTGAGACTGAGAACCATGAAGTGACTTACCCATTGTTACATAGCTAACAAATGGAAGAATTAGGATTCAAGTCCTTTTGCACTAATAAAAAATGCAACCTAACTGCAAAGGAAGAAAATTCAGGGAGGAAAAGATGCTCTGGGGTCCTATAGCTGGTTAGGTTAGCCTTCCTATTGGATCCATTCTATGAGCTGCTCTGCACTTTCTGCATGTGCTAATAACTGTGATCTGTGGATCACTACCAATAAAAACTGTTCACACCCTTGTGACCCTGATGACACTCTTCAATTTACCTTAAACACCCTGACAACCCAGCTTTCTATTTTCATTTTACTTAAAGGTTAAATTCATATTTCTACTTTCTATCTATAGGTGTGTCCAGGAGCAACTAAGTGATTTAACTGTCTGGAATTCAAAACCAAGGAACCTTTGAACTTTGATGCCATAGTCATTCAGGGAATTGCGGTCAACTGTAGTCATTCATGTTATCAGAAGAGCCTCACTACAAAAACGCCTTTAGTGGGCAGACAGAAAATATGAGAGGTATTTGCCCAGACACTACATTTGTGATTGAACCTGATTCTGGGGATCTTAACCTCCTAGCCACCTTACCTAATGGGGCCTGGTTCCTTCTAGAGGCCATGGAAATGATTAAGTTTTAAAATAATTAAGGTTGCTAAGTGATTTCTCTCCTTGTGAAAATGATAGAAAGGAATGTTGTCATTATTAAAAAGAGAACCAGAATGCTTAGAAGTTTGGGAATCTCACTCCCAATGAATATTCATTCTCATTAAGTTAATTTATTAATTTCATGCTTGGCTGGAAATGCCTTGTCATCACATTCCCCCTGTTGCTACAACACTTGGGGCTGGCACAACATCTGGCTTTGCCACATCTGTTTTGGCAGAAAACTCAATATAACTTCTTATGCTGGTGGAGAATGTAGTAGGCTTAGATTTTTCTTGTGGTCAGATGCCAGCTCTTTCACAAAATCCTAAGGTCTTAAAATATCACAGAAACTTAGAATACCCATGAGCAGAAAAAAAAAAAGAGAGAGAGAGAGAGAGAGAGAGAGAATAATAAACCTGCTGACCTCACAGAGCTTTTGTATGGATCAGATGAAATGAATGGGAAAAAGCACTATGCAAACATGAAGTGCAATATAAATGTCATCTGTGTTTGATTATTCATCATCTCCCATAAATGATTCATTTCAATTTGAGAAAAATATATTAAATACTTATTAGGTGTAGTGATCTGTACTAGACAACTAGGAGTACAGAGACAAAAATCCTCATAACAGCCATCTGGGGGGGAAGCAAGGCAGGATCAGTATTGTTCTCAATGGAGAAAACTGAGGCTTGAGCCAGAGAAGTCAGAATGCCAATCTGATTATGGTAAATATATCATCCCAATATTGTATTCTTTCTGTTGTCCCATGTTGCCTCATACTTTAGGCAGCCTGGAGTAGGAAACCAATTATGAGTGGGTATAAAAAAGTGAGTTGGGGGCTAAGTGTATATATGTGTGTGTACAAACATACACATAACACACAGACTCGCATATGTAGATAGACATGGATACACATACACATAATATATACATGCATATATACATATATGTGTATTTAAATGTACATGTATATCCCTTAGGACTTGTTGGAAAGAGTGCAATCCTTCCCTACCACCTTCTACCTTGTAAAGATATTGGGAAATAAAGAAGAATAAAGCTGATGGATTAACACATCTTTGATACATCAAAGACTACTATGTTATTGCCATTTTAGCATACAAAGTTACTCATATATAACAAGCTGTTTCCTACTACTATCTAGTGAGAGGCGAGAAAATCATTTAATCATAACCTTGTTCAAAGACCATTCTTCTGTGATGAAAGCATTTGAAAGGAAATTTAATTCAATGAAGAATTATCTAGATCATAGTTTGTATAACCTTTCCTTATGAATTGTTTCAAAATGTATATCAAAGATCCATGATTTCATTCTTGTGGGTACTCCCCCACTGATATAGATTGTATCTCCTCTGCCCTTTAGTGAATTTGTTTATCAGTTGCTGTGGCCAAAAACATTCTTGTGATCTAATAGTTGAGTTGTCCTCAAATTACAACCACACAGTCAATCATGGGGCTTGTCCTTGAAGTTGGGTAGGAACCTGGCAGAATCTTGAAGGAAAAAAAATCAGCATTATAAATAATAGCATCTTTATAAAATTATAATTAAATATTTTAGAAATTGTGATTGATCTAAATGATAGAGGTTTTGACACTTTGAGAAAAGGGAAGGAAGATTGATGTAGATTGAACATCACATCCACTAAATCAGGGCTTCTTAAACTTTTTCCCATACTACCCTTTTTCTCTTGAGAAATCTTTGCATAATCCCAGGTTATATACCTATATAAATAGTTATGCAGATCAAACATTTATTGATAACAAATTCCATGACCCCTACATTCACTTACAAGACCCCGTGTTGGGTCACAAAGCACAATTTAAGAAGCTAGGCTCTAGACAAAATACAGAGTAGATTTTGAGAAAATAACCTTTTGTTAAAAACAAAATAAAATAAAACAACAACATACACACACAACAGTATTCTCATACTTAATTAGTAATTCTACCCTTAAAGAATTTTTTTTAGGGCCTCACAGTGGAGCTGCCTGATTTAGGCTATATCATTGTGCCCTACAGCCTTTTCATTAAGTCTACTCCGATTAAATCTGCCACGGTTCTCATGGGCAATAGTGGGGGATTACATCTTTTTTCATTTTGTACACTTGCTTCCCCTGAATCTCATTTTCTTCCAGATTTTGGGAAACCCTTGTCACTTTGGTATGAAGTTTGATGTTATACAGATTTCCCATTATTATTAAATTCATAACACTTAGCAGATACTAATAATGGAAATTTTAATGGCATTTTCCTATTTTCCTCTCCTTCCCTCCCCCTTTTCTTTTTTAAACAAGAAACAAAATACAACTAATTCTCTATTGTAGTCGGACCACCAAAGCAGAGGAAAGTGTAGTCAGTCCCTTACTTCTGAGAGTTTTTATCCTGTGTGTTCTGCTCTGTTTGTCCTTTTCAAAGGCATCTCAATGAGAAGCCTTGATGAGACCTCCACTAGTGGCACTGTTTAGAGAGGGACTCATTAGGAACAGTTTGGTCTGAACAAAAGGAATTCTGTTCCTATTGTCCCAGTCACAGTTTAAACTTAGTAGCTGGAAAAACTCTCTTAAACCTAACTAATAAGCCAATACTTGCCTAACTTGTATAGTCAGTCATAAAAGAGATTCTGAATGAAGATTCAAAATAGATAATTTATAGCTCAAAGCCTCAGTGAGGTTGTTTCACATGTCACAAATGTTTCCTATTAAAAACCATAGGATGCTTCACAGTAAATGGAATTCTAGCCCTCCTCCTGCCCACAATCTAAAGGTGATTATTTGTATTCATCTATGTCCCTGAAAAAAAATTTTTTTTCAGAAAGTAATATAGAGACCAGGAGGAAGACAGAAATACAATAATAGTAATGATGATGATAGTTATCATTAATGTAGCACTTTAAGATCATAGTTATTATTTCAACAGGTCATAGGAGGCCACAATAATCTTAATAATATTATTAGTCCCATTTTACAGATATAATAATAATTTTCCCATTTTACAGATGAGGAAATTGAGACAGAGAGGTTAAATCACTTGCTCTATCTCACATAGCTAGAAAGTGTCTGAGGCAGTATTTAACCTCAGGTTTTCCTAACTCCAAATCCAGTGCTCTATCCACTGAGCCACCTGGCTACTCTTTAGGAGTGATTAGAAATGCTTTCCATGTTAACACATGTGGTTAGTGATTTTCTGCTGCTGAGATACAGGAATATTGCTTCCTGCAAGCAGTGGCATTGTGGTGAACCTCTGGAACCTTTCTTAAACCATATAGAATTGGGCCAGAATCTAGTTGTTTATATATCATTGTGGAAGGGGACCTTTTGTGGCCAACTCTTTGGAATCTTAAATGAGTTTGGCTTCTCTGTTCTCTGGGATTGGGCCATTGACATCTGTATAAAACTCTGATATTTAGCAAAGATGCTATTTTTAGAAATGCTAACATTTAAAAAAAAAAAAAGCTTATTACTTTCCCCTTTGCTTTTCATCAAGATTTCTACAGAGTGAGTAGCTAACATTTTCTCTGGTTGTACAGAATACATTATTACCTCTGAATCATTTCATCTAAAACTTAACTTCTCTCTGAAACTGAACTAAGGGCACAATTCTCATTGACTTTGATGATCCCTGTGTTTGGGAAAATGTGTTCTTCTGGGCACTTAGTAAGAACTGGCACTAATGCAAACAACTGAAAAATTAAACAGGAAATTCAATTTACTAAAAGAAGTTGACTTCAAAGTATGTAGAATTTAAGTGTAAAGGAATTAGAATAATAGAATCCTAGAAATGGAAGGGAGATCAGTGAATCCCCCTCTCCATCTACATACCTGACAAATGGATATCCAATTCTGCTTGAAGATTTCCAGTGAAAGAAGGTTGATTAACACCCCCCCACCCACCCAGTGAGCCACATTTACTCTTGGATAACTTTGATTATTAGGAAGTTTTTCCCTGAAAACAAGCCAAAATTTCAATCTTTGCAAATTCCACCTTTTGTTTCTTTTTCTATCTTCTTGAGCCAAATAGAATAAATCTAATCTTTCTTTCATATGACAGCTCTTCATTATTTAAACATAGCTATCATATATATACCCTTTAAATTTTCTCTTTTCCAGGCTAAATATTCTCTATTCCTCCAACCAATTCTTCTATGCCATGGATTAAAAACCCTTTACCATCCTAATTGTCTTTCATCATTACTTTCTAGTTAATGAATATATTTCCTAAATTGTGGTGCTAAGAACACAATACAATATTCCAAATGTGCCCTGACCAGAGTATCATTTTCTTATTTCTGGAATAAGTTAAGCCTCTGAATTAAATTCAAATCATATTAGTTTTTTTTTTTATTTCTACATTACACTGCTAACATATAGATATTGTAATCCATTAAAAATATCCACACCTTTTTCAGACAATCTTCTAACCATACCTCCTCTTTTCTTGTACTTGTGGCAAGGATTTTTTGAACCAAGTGTAAAACACTAATCACAATTGGATTTTGTCCAATACCCTAGCCAATCAAGGTCTTTTTCAAATAATAACTCTGTTAGAAAGTATTAGCTATCCTTCTGGACTTTGTGGCATCTGCATATTTGATGAGCATGTTTCCTATATCATTATGTAAGTCTTGACTAAAATATTTTGTGATACATAAGTACAGTCCATTGGAGCCCTCCTTCCAATTTGACATTGAACCATTAATAACTAATCTTTGAGTCCAGGCACTCATCAAATTCTGAATCTATTTAATAGGATTATTGTCTATTTAAAATCTTTCCATATTTTCTATTAGAATATTGTGAAATATTTTATCAAATGCTCTATTAAAATCCACATACATCATATATTACATATAATATTTTACACATGTAATTTAAATATTTTTCTAATCTAGTGATTCTGTCAAAAAGGAGAATAAGATTTGTTAATTTGGGACGAACTGTTCTTAATAAATCTATTCTATCTTTTTGTAATCAATACTTCTGTGAGGAAGCACATTTCCTTGTCTATATGTTAATTAATAATTTCTTTAATGATCCATAGTCTAAAATTTCCCCAGAAACCAAAGGTAAGCTATTATTTGTAAGACTTATGGTTTATAGTATATGATATAGTATAAACATAGAGAAATAAAAGCCTAGGGTTTGTAAAATCTGTTCTCTTCCTCTTCCTTTCATTTTTTTAAAAAAGAGGAAAATTCGCCTTTCTAATAATCCTGTAGTAACTTTTCCTATTTTCTGAGGCCTTTCAGATATTGCTGAGTCACTCAAAAATCCCATCTGTCAAGTATTTCCATGCTTAAGGATGTAGTCCATCTAGTCCAGGTGACGTCATTTATTCATGACAAGTAGGTCTTCTTCTAATTCTCCTCCTCCTCCTCCTCCCTCCCCTCCTCCTCCCCCTCCTCCTCCCCCTCCTCTTCCTCCCCCCCCTCCTCCTCCTCCCCCTCCTCCTCCTTCTTCTTCTTCTACTCCCCCTTCTCTTCTTTTTTTTCTTCTCATTCCTCCTCCTCCTCCTCCTATTCTTTCTCTTTATTCTTCTTTTTCCTTACTAGCTCATCATGAACTCCTGATACTTTTATTAGACGTATGCCATGTTCTTATATTCATCATTTGTTACTTGGTTTTAACAAGTAGCTTTTGCTTCTATTTTTTTTTTTTTTTTGCATTTTAAAGAGAATTTAAATTGATTTGTGAGGTTCTTATGTACTTACATTAGTCGCTTCAGAAGACTCTTTTTTCTTCTTCATTGGAATTTTTTCCTTTGATTTTAGAATTTCATTCTTGAAGACTTCCAATCCGTCCAGCATAGACTTCCTCTATTGAATTCTCGTTCAAGAGATTTTACCTATCCATTTTCTTTGAAATCTTTAATTTTTTTTTTTCCAAATCTAGTTTGCATGTCTGATAATCTTTAATCTCCATTACATACTCTTGGAATGAGTGGCTAGGTTCCTCAGAGTTCCCATAATTTTTACTTCAGCAACAAATTCCTTCTTGTTAGTGAGAATCAAATAAAAATAGAGTTGTTCCCTGTATCCTTCACTATGTGGAAAGATGGAATTATCATCAAGGCAAGTCAGGGAACCATTAATTACTCAGATTTTGGATGAGAGTTATCTTCAGCAATGTTTGGATAATTGAAGTCTCTCATCTATGACAGGAACTGTGCTAGATACTGGAGATCCAAAGATAAAAATGAAACAGTTTTAAGAGGTGAAAGTGAGGAGGGAGGGTATTCAAGGAATGCAAGACAGATGGTGCAAAGACATGGAGGGGGGAAATGGAGTGTTCTGTATAATTAATGATAAGATTGTCCATTTGGATTTTAGAGTACTTGAAGGAGATTAGGCTGTAAAGGACTTTGAAGGAATCGTTTACATTAACATTTGTTTAGTATCATTATTTTGTTTTTGCTTTATTTATTCTGAACTTAAATACTCCCCAAAAGAATATTTCCATATTTATAGTAGAACACAAAAGAGGATTCTTTATGAAATCTTTATTTTTATCATCTTTATAATTTAAAAAATTCTTTATGAAACTATGCATCTTCATTTTGTCCCACTTGCTAAAAACAAAAAAGTGTATAATGAAGTCTATTCATCACTTTCAAAACTCTTCTGTTTATCTGTACTTTTTTCTGAACTTCTTTTTTCTTTTGAACATTAAAGAAAGTTTCAATAAAAAAAGGGCCCTTTTATTCTATTAGGAGAGATAGCATTACACAGACACAGACACACACATACACATGTATATGTAAAACAAAATTAGAGGCAAATTTTGGAGAGGATGGAGGATAGTGACAGCTTGAGGGAATCAAGAAAGGTTACATTTACAAAGTGGTGACTAAGCTGAGTTTTGGAGGAAATAAGGAATTCTGAGAAGAAGATAAGGCATTTCAAATAGGAGGAATGGCTTGTTCCAAAGTATATAAATGGGAGATAGTGTCCTGTGCGAGAAACAGAAAAGAAAGCCAGCATGGCTTAACCACAGAATGTGAGAAGGGGAGCAATGTATAATAAGGTTATAAGTGCAGGATAAAGCAAGGTATGAAAGTCTTTAGAAATCAAACAGAAACATTTGTATTTGATCCTAAAGGAGCTCTTGGAGATTTCTGAGTGGAAGAGTGACATGATTAGGAAAATCCCTATGATAACTATTTGGAGACTGGTTTAGAGAAAAGAAACAATTAAGGCTGGGAAACCAATTAAAAGCTATTGTAATAGTCTTGATGAGAAGGGATGATAAATTGAACTAAGGTGATGCTCATGTGAGTAGAGAAAAGAAGCTGATGAGAAAAATTTTGTGGAGGCAAAAATGACAAGATTTGGCAACTATGATAAGGCAGAGTAAAGGGTCAAGGATAATACTAAGGTTATGAACTTGGCTGATTGGGAAGATAACATTTGAGATGAATCTCAGGGAAGCCAGGAATACCAAAAGGCAATTGTGAGGGGAGAGATTATTTTAAATATGGAGGACAGTTAGTGCAAAAGAGAGATGGAATGTCCTGTGTGATGTGTAGTCATTTTGACTCTTCATGACCCCATTTAGACTTTTTTTTTTTTTTTTTTTGGCAAAGAAAATGAAATGGTTTTTCGTTGCCTTCTCCAGCTCATTTTACAAATGAGGAAACTGAGGCAAGCAGGGTTAAGTGACTTGTCTAGGATCACACAGCTATTAAGTGTCTGAACTCAGGGAGATGAATCTTTCTGACTATAGGTCTGGTGCTGTATTTACTGAGCACACAGCCATCCTGTGTGAGGAATAGCAAATAGGTCAGCATTGCTGAATCTTAATAGACATGTTAATATGAGTTAATAGACATGAGCAAAATATATGAAGGCTAGGAAGGAGGAAAGAGGCCGTATTGTGAAGAACTTTAAAATGCCAAACAAAAGATTTAATATTGGATCTTAGATGCAGTAGGAAGGCCACTGGAGTATATACATGTGTGTGTATGTGGGTTGGGGAGGCATTTTAGAAAAGTCATTTAGGTATCTATTTGGAAGGTAGATTGGAGATGGAAGAGACTTGAAATGCAGAGACTGATTAAAAGTTTATTGTAATATTCCAAACAAAATATAATAGGACTTTAATTTAGAGTGGGGAGAAGGGCTTGTATGAGTAGAAAGATGCGACATATACCTATAGTTGTGAAAGTAGAGATGATGAGATTTGATAATTGATTGTATATGTACAGTGAATGAGAAAGACTAGTCAAGGAATACCAAGTAACCTGAATCCTAGTTATGTGCACTTTTTTCTCAGACTTAAAGTTCTTAAAAATAGGTTTCAATGACACTCCAGAAAATATACAACATTTAAAGTACATTTCGGGAACCATTTCTTGTGAATCAAAGCGAGTTAAAGCTAATGTGAGTTAAAGACTATATCTTCATCTAATTTTTCCATGATTGGTTCTTCCTGATTGCCCCAGGTACTTGCCTATGGAAAAACCTCCAGAACCAGTAAAACTTCTTCAAATTCTTTCATCCTACCTCAATCACTCACAAAAATGGTTTCACTCTGGATCAAATCATTATCCACAAATGTTCTACTTCTTTCATCATAATCTCTGACATTCCTCTATTTGACAATAATCTCAATTATTACATTTTTATTTATGCCTCATCTTTCTTAAACCTATTCTTCAGCTTCTTTATACTTCCTATCCTTTTACCCCTTAGAACTCAAGTTATTAACTTTACTCTACCTTTACTTTCTTTTCTTCCCTTCCACATAATTAACCAAATCCAACTCTATATTATTATTCATTCTTGGATCACTGGCCCACTTGTCTTAATGTTGCACATTCCTTGTCAAACTCCAGCCTTGTTTACTCCCACGATCTACTTTTTTCCCTCCTACTCACATAATACAGAATGGAGCCAGAGGAAATCACACAACTTGTAATGACTAAATACTATAAATTCACATTATCCAACTATAACTGGACTCTCATTTCAGCAAAGCAGTGCTTTTATTCTTCCTTGATTAATTCCCTATTAACTTCTCACAGAAATGGTTTCAAAACTATTCTCCCTTCCAATCTTTCATACTTACCCCCCTCTTCACTTTCTCAGCAGAGGATCCCATTTTTACTGGAGAAATTGAGGTCATTTCCTCTGAACTCCTTCTCTCCTCAAAATTGCTTGACATCATTCCCCTCTCCCTCCTACTTGATAATGAAGTAGCTTTCTCCTTGCCAAGGTGAAACCTTTCATGTGTGCCCTTAATCCTTCCATCTTCTCCAACAGATTTTCCAACATCATCCTCCCTTGACTCTAATCTTCAACCTCTATCTACTGAATCCTTCCCTGTTATCTTCAAACTTGCCATACTCATATCTTTAAAAAAAAAAAAAAAAACTTCATTAGACCCTTGAATTATCTCCATATCTTGTCTCCTTTTATCATCCATCATTGATAAGTCATTTTTCAGTCATGTCTAACTCCCTATGAACCTGTTGGAATTTTCTTGGCAAAAAAATATTGGTGATTTTCTTCTCCAGTTCATTTTACAAACAAGTAAGTAGTGGAGACAAACAGGATTATTATGTGATTTGCGCATGATAACACAGCTTTTAGGTATCTGAGGCTTGATTTGAACTCATGAAGATGATGGTTCCTGATTCTAGACCCAGTGCTCCATCTACTGGGCCACTTAACTGACCTTTTCATCCAGTATTTTTGAAAAAAATTTCTTCACTAAATTGACTGCACTTCTTTTTCCTTCACTCACACTTCAATACTTTGAAATCTAGTTTCTGACTTCATCACTCAATAGAAACCAGTCTCTCCAAAGTTATCAGTGATTTCTTAATCATTCAATCTGATGTTTTGGGGTTTTTTTTTTCCCTCAGTCCCCATCTTTCTTATCTCATTGCTTCATTTGACACAGTTGGCCATATTTGCCCCAGTACTCAGACCACAGTGCTCTCTCCTGACTCCCACCTGTTGTTGTAAACTAGTTGGCACAAGCACTAAGCTTGCAGTCATGAAAACCCAAAATCAAATCCTTCCTCAAATATTAGTTGTACGACTGGCACTCAACCTCAGGCTTAGTGAAATCCCTTTCTAGCTCTGAATTTACAATCTTTATGAGCTTTTTTTTTTTTTGTTCTATATCATGCCATAACTATGGATGGCTCTGTCCTGGGTCATTTTTCTTGGTGACCTTCTATGTTTCCTTAGGTTTAACTATCTTCTTCATGGAGATACTTACAGATATGTTGATCCAACAACAGTCTCTGTTCTGAGCTCCCATCCTAAATCAACAACTGCCTGTTAGAGATTGTGATTTGGACATTGCAAAACAAAACTCATTTTAAAATTAAAAATTTTTTCCAACTATAAAAACTTATTTTTCTCTTACACTTCTCTCTTTTAATTAAAAAAAAAGATGGAAAATTTAGAACAGATATGTACAGTCATACAAAACAAATTCCTTCACTGGCATTGATCCAAAAACATATGCCCCATTCTGAGGGAATAGCATAGTTCATCACTGATCCTCTGGGGGACTTTTTATTGACTCCCCACCCCAAACAGACTTCTCTTCCAAACTTCCAAATTGATGTTAAAGACACCATCATTCTTCAAGTTAGATGAATAAATTGATAAATAAATAGAGCAAACAAGCAAGTGAGCAAGCATGTATTAACCACTGGGATGCAAGGGAGTTTACATTTTAATAGGGGAAGACAATATATCAAAGGGTATTGGGGGAAAAAAAGCCATAAAAGAAAGCCTGGACTCTGGCAAAATAGTCAGTCCATAATCAAGACCAGATTTATGACCTTGATTATTATTATCTCCTTCATTCCTCAATCTCATCCCACATAACCAATCAATTGCCAAATCTTGTTTCTACCTTAACAACTTTTTTCAATCCAACTCTTTCTACCCACCTTATTTCATACCTTCTTCATCTTTCACTTAGATTATTGCAATGACTTCCTATTTGATTTAGTTGTTTCAAGTGTCTCTCCACTCCTATCCTTCATTCATCTAACACAGTGATTTTCCTTAGGGATTTGATCATGTCATTCCCTACTCGATAAACCTTAATGGCTTCATGCTTTGGTAGGGGTTTCAGGAGTTGCTGTCACCCTAAATTTGGTTCATCATCTGATTGCCAACCTTCTAGCCTTTCTAAACCTCGCTAACCTGGGCCCTCTAGTAACAGGTTGTTTCCAACTTTGTAGAAATTTTTAAAGTTTATAGATCCTCAGTGTCATCTCCAAGAAGTAGGATCAACTGTATACCATGATAGAGCAACAGAGAAAGTTTTTAAATTTTTAAATTTCATTTCATTTACTAAGAAGAAAAGCTATTAATTTATATACAGAGCACTCAAGTAGCTTTACATGTATTGATTTTGTGAACAATTTCTATTATTTCTGCCACAAATTTTCAAATTGTTATAGAAATATTTTTTTAAAATGTATGTGGCAAATATGTAGTGATAATCTTGAATTTGAGGGGATATATATATATATACATATATGTGCATATATACATATAATTATCAAGGAAAGTAAATTCCTATTGGACATATAGAATTACATTTATTTTTATATTCTGAGGTAGTCAAGAGCAGATAAATAATTTAAACTGGATTGAGGGATTTTAAAATTTTATTTTAATTGCAAGAAAATCTGCAAAAAAAAGTCTATTGAATTTCTCAACTTACTATTCATTTCAAAATATAAGATTTAAATCTGAAAGCTGGAAGAAAGACAGAAAACCTAAGTATTATTCAGAGTGGAATTTTTCCTGGTTATTATTAACTGGTTACTGGGAAAATCTGTCCCATTGGCAAGAATTACTTTCTAGAAAAAAGCCCTTAGAGTAGGACTTTGGTGGAAGTTTAGAAGAAATAAAACAATAAAAATCAATGCAAAGATGCATGGTGGGCATTTACCCATAAATAGCATATGGTGTTATTAAGGATAAAATGTGAGTAAGAAATGCTATGTAAGACATTATTGATAATATTTATGACTGGAAAGTGGGTCTGGTTTATCTTGGAGAAAGAATGAAAGATAACAGATAGCCTGAGAAGTACATTCTTACCCCTAAAACACTAAAGAAATTCCTTTTCTTCAGAGAGTTGGATTGTAGTGGAGGTCATATGGGAAAATATAAAAAGAGTTACCCAAAATAGGGCATAGAGGAATTGTATACTGGACTGTTGTACATTTGAAAAAAATCTAGGGGTTCTGGTGTCCTGTCCTGTAAATTCAATATGAGCCAGGAGTTGGCTCAAGCCATCAAGAAAGCTAAGGAAATCTTAGGCTGTATTAAGAAAAATATAAGAATATGGAGGGGGTTCTAATGTATTGTATCCTGATCAGATTATACCTATAGCACCAAGTGGAATTCTGAGCATTGCATTTTAGGAAAGGTATTGTTAAGCAGGAGAGCATCCAGAAAACAAACAGGAAGGAATGTCTATGATGTCTAGTACAGAGAAGAAAAGACTAGAGAGAACATAATAACTGTATTCAAATATTTGAAGGGCTATTAGCAGAGAGATGAATAGCATGCTTCTGCTTGGACTCACCACACAGAAGCAAACATATAAGATAATAAGAAAGATGGATAGGACATGGATAGGACATTTCATTCCCTTCTTGCTGCTTCCACTAAATGATCGGTCTCTGGCTTAGTAATAATAGAAGCAAAGCATCCAATAACCAGTGAGGTAATAATCCTATTGTCCTCTGCCCTGGCTGGAGTCCATTCTTAGTATTGTTTTTATTGCTAGCCACCTCATTTTAGAAGGACACTGACATATCTTTCATATCATATGGCAGCAGAATGCAACCAGGATTGAGAGGGGACTGTGCCATGTAGAGACTGGTTAAAGAAACTAGACAAGACTTGGGGAGTATGGGAAATGAATGTAAACTGTTATTTTTACCTTCTGAATCCAATTCTTCCTGTGCAACAAAAAATTCGGTTCTACACACATATATTGTATCTAGAATATACTGTAATATATTTAACATATATAAGACTGCTTGCCATCTGGGGGAGGGGGTTGGGGGAGGAAGGGAAAAAATCTGAATAGAAGTAAGTGCAAGGGATAATGTTGTAAAAAATTACCCATGCATATGTACTGTCAAAAAAAGTTATAATTATAAAATAAAATAAAAATTAAAAAAAAAAGATAGATACATAGCTATATATATATATATATATATATATATACACACACACACACACATATATATATATACACTTATGCACATACATATATACAATACACATTATGTTTTTATATTATATTTGGTACATCCAAGAATATGTAACCTATATTGGAATGTGTATAATATAAAATAAATGACACTAAAAAAAAAAAGACTTGGGGAGTAGCTGATTAAAAAGATGGGGAGAAAGACCCAATAGCTATCTTCAGATATCTGAAGAACTGTTATGTGAACAAGAGATGATCCTTGCTCTACTTGTCCCAGAAAGGAATAATTAGGACAAGGAACTAAGGCAAAAGAGGAGGCATTTACAGAAAAGTCAGATGTTGGCTAAATATAACAAAAACAAAATAAATTCTTAATAATTCCTTCTGTCCAATGGTGTCATGGGATGCCACTTGTAATGCTGTGAGTTTCCCATCCCTGGAGATTTTCAGGCAGACTGAGAGTAAGGATGCCTCATTCCATTCCCAACTTTGCCACTTATTGGGTCTTCTTGGGAGTCTGATGGGCTACAAACTCAAAGGAGCCAGCAGTGTGAAATGGCAGCCAAAAAACCCAATATGATCTTTGACTGAATTAAGAAAGGCAAAGGAAGGCTGAGGTGTATTGGGTTAGACCATTTCTGTGGTACTATACTGTATTTGCCCACTGAATGACACATTTTAAGAAAGGCACTGATAAGCTAAAGAGTATTTTGGAAAGTCAAAAAAGGGACTCCTGCTTCAGGCCTGGGTTAGACTAGATGACCTTTGAGGTCTCTGACAGCTTTGTGATTCCCAGCAAGCTATAAGATCACCAAATTCCCAAAGCCCGAAGATGTGTATTAATAGGCTTCTGGATAAAAAGGATTGAGTCTGCACTGGGTCAACAGCATGAGTTCCATGAGTAATGTTCTGTTGTTCTATAAAAATGCTGTCTCAGAGATAGTAATGCTTTTTAAAACCAGTGTGGGATTTGTTCTGTTTACTGTTTAATGCCAAAAAAAAAAAGAGTTTCTGAAGTGAGAGATGACTGGGAACTGGGAAGCCAAGGGGAACCGAATATGGCTAAACTCGTTGCTTTTTTTTTTCTTCATGAATATCAAAGAACCAAATGTCCGTAAATTACATTTTCTGGTTGTAAATGAGTCTTTTGAACCCACCATAAATCATCCTTTCAGTTCTCAAGACCCACCCTTTTCCCAAAACACCCACAAATCATTCAAATGAGCATTTCCTTATTAGAACTATCACTGACCATGTCCATGTAGGAGAAATGGTCAATGAAATCCTTATTTTGGGCTTATTTTACATAATACTCTCAGAGAAAAAAGCACCACAGTACATATAATCTATGAAACAATTAAGGAGAATCCTCAGGTTGATTATATCTCTAAAATGACATTTTGCAAAGTTAGAAGAGTTCATTGATGCTCTTAGTGACCATTTCAATTTTTTCTTAGTGTTGCAAACCCTTGCATCTTGGTGGTGTGCCTTACATTGAAAATATGCTAGAAAAAGTTTCAGGCAGATAAAAAATATTTAATTATAATCAGGCAAGTATTTTTTAAATCAATATTTTAAAATTGTATATAGCCCTTTATAGTTATCTAAGCATCTTCATATCCATTTTCTAGTTTGATATTCATAACACCCATTAAAATTCTTTTCCAATGGCTTATCATTACATGCTGGCTATCCTAGCTTTGCCAAGGATGTGCCAATCTCTGGCAAGAACTACAAAAATTTGAAATGCTTTAAGGATGACTAGCAATGGCCTGTATTCCTGACATCTGAAGATCACTCTAACTTAGTTTGGAGAAGCTCATCTCTTCAAGTTGGCAGGCTGCTTACAGGTTGGTCAATACTTTGGTCACAGTCACTCTTCTAAGTGTGACTATCTTTGTTGATGGAAGGAGAACCTGAACAAATGAAATCATAGATTCTTTAAGAAGGGGTCAGGTATAATAATCCTCATTTTTAGATAAGGAAATTGAGGTATTAGAGAGATAGAATAGCCTGGCTATGACTGGGAAGAAAAATTAAAACTCCAGGAAGTGAAATGATGAACATCAACCCAGGTGTCCAGATTACAGGTCCAATGCCCTTTCTATGATACAGCGTGTTGCCTGAATCCCTTTATGTTAAATGTTTGGACCCCTCTACATTGCCATTTGACTTCCTCATTTCCTGTTTTAAAGAAAAGAACATTCGGGTCACAAACACTTGGAATGAGCAAAATGTTTTAGAATCTATTATGTAAAATGTGAATGAGTGTCAACCACAAAGGGAAGTTTTTATTTTTCACATATACGGGTTACCTATAGTATGTACAAATTCACATTTGTTCAATAGACATGTTTGTGGGTCACACTATCCTGTGTGAGGTGCTGGTTGAGGGATAGGAGAAAGGACAAAAAGCTTTGTAAAATTATGAGGTTGTTCTAAATGTCCAGGGTCCTTTCCAGCTCTCAATCTGATTAATAGCCAGATGAATCCCTGCCTTCAAAGATCAAGAAGTATAGAAAGGAAGATAATAATAGCTAGCATTTTATAATGCCTTAAGGTTTGCATAACTCTCAACTAAATTCACTTAATCTCTCTCTGCCTCTGGCTGTCTCTGTCTCTCTGTCTCTGTCTTTGTCTCTGTCTCTATTTCTTTTTCTTTCCCTTCCCTTTTTCTACCCCTCCTCCCCCTCATTTTATTGGAAGCATTCCCTCTGTTAGTTAATTTCTCTTTATATATAGTTTGCTTTCTATAGATTTGTTTGCATGTTTTCTCTGCTATTAGATTGCAAACTCCTTGAAGACAGATCTTGGTTTTTTGGGGCCTCTTTTTGACTTTCCAGTGCTTAGTATAATGACTAACGCATAGTAATTGTTGTTGTTGTTTAATTATTTCAGTTCTGTCCAACTCTTTGTGACCCCATTTGAGATTTTCTTGGCAAAAACACTAGAGTAGTTGCCATTTCCTTCTCCAGCTCCATTTTACAGAGGAGGAAGTGAGGCAAACGAGGTTAAATGACTTATCCAGCACACTGCTAGTCTGAGGCCAGATTGGAATTCAGGAAGATGAGTTTTTCTGACTCCAGGCCTAACACCACCTAGTTGCCTATTTGACACACAGTAAGAACTTCAATATTTATTTCTTATCATTCAATATTTATTTCAATATTTCTTATCATTTTATTTTCTTGGAGGCAAATGCTCTTATTATTCCCTTTTACACATGAGGAAATTGAGGTAAACATTGGTTCATGAAAATAGGAAGTATCTGAGGCTGAATTTGAACTCTGGTCTTCCTGAATACAAGTACACTATCTACTGCACTATTTAGCCAGCTGCCCTAGCCAACATAAAGAATACGCATAATTATCACACAAGGCAGAGGACTGATGAGTGCCTCATCAGCATGCTTTACTTTTACTCGATCTATATATAAAACTAATGGTGGAAAATGCTCAAAACTTTAATCAAAATTTAATGTAAATAACAAACAATGATGATAGTGATGGTGATAACAAACAACACTGGGGCCCTGGGCAGCCATTTGTGAGTCCAGAACTTGAAATCATGGCTCCATCCCCAAATTTCTTTGGAGAAATGTGTGTGTTTTATTTCCATTTGGAATTGTGGTCTGTGCCACATGTACATTAACCTGACAGAAGACATTTTTACTCTTAACTCCCCCCACCCCCACTGGTATTTGAAAAAAACCCAAAAAACCTGGTTTTGGTAGAAGAAAACACCAGAAAGTAGTTTATGTAGGTTGTACTTCAATGAAAGAAAAGATTTCCATGGAAAATAATATTGAATTTCATATATGCTAAAATAATTTGACTTTCCAAAGTAGATCTCCTTTCATCCACAGGTTTCCAGATTCTACACAAATACAGAGCCTTATTCCCCATTTTACATGTGGGGGATACTAAGGTACACACAGGCTAAGTGATTCAAAGCAAGCACCTCCCACTTTGGAGACAACTGTTCCTGTGCCAAGGATGTATACTTCATTTTTACTTCTATATGATTTTCTATCATTACAAATGTAAATGAATCTAGCCGGAGTAATGCACACATCAGCAGTATTCTTTTCTTCTTTTTATTGCTTTTGAAACATATGCTGACTTAGTCAAGATCCCTCTAGTAAGCCGTGACAGATGATGTATGAAATGAAAAATCCTTGTCCAGCACTTGGAGAATAGTGAGAAGGCTGTAAAGGCTCTGTGCTTTGTGGGACACTGAGGAGACACAACCTAACAGTACCTTACATTACAATCTGTCTTTCATCCAGGAGAACCTAACCCCCAGGTGCAGAGTAGACTAATATGCATATCAGATTGCACCCCTCTGGGATGAAGCACAGGGTGCTTTCACCATCTCAGCTCTATAAGTAGCCACCAAGAGAGAAAGCTTGAGGGGAAACTGGATAGGCCCCAGGAAAGTGCCTGAGGTTGCTGCCTGGAATGGGGGTTGGAGGAAGTGTGGAACACAGAGGAAAGACTGAAATGGACTCTAAGAAAATATTCCCCAGCCTTACACCCTCAAGGTTTTTTTTTTTTTTTTTTTTTTTTTTTTCCTTTTCATGAGAAAGGTAGTAAGTTTTGTGTAGTGAAAAAAAGTCCTGGTTTGGAAGTCAGAAGAACTGTCTAGCTTTAGTATTTAAGAGCTCAGTGATCTTAAGCCAGTCAATTAATCTTTATGTGCCTCAAATTTTCTCCTCTTAGAAACCTTGCATCCCAATGTTTTGTTTTTTAATTTTTTGAGAGAAGTGTTTTATTAATAAAGCTTTTCATTTTCAAAATATGTGCAAAATAGTTTTTAATATTCACTCTCATAAATTTTTCTCCCTCCTTTTCCCCATCCCCTTCCCTAGACAAAAAGTAATCCAATGTATGTTAAATATATACAATTCTTTTATACATATTTCCATAATTATCATGCTTAGAAAAGAAAAATCAGATCAAAAAGAGAAGAAAATGAGAAAGAAAACAAAATGCAAACAAACAAAAAAGGTAAAAAAAAGAAAAACTATGTTGTGATCCACATTCAGTCCCTACAGTCCTCTTCCTGGGTGCAGATGGCTCTCTCCATCACAAGTCTATCACCTCATTGTTGAAAAGAACCAAGTCTATTAGAACTGATCATCACATAATCTTGTTATTGCTGGGTACAATGTTCTCTTGATTCTAACTCACTTCACTTAATATCAGTTCATGTAAGTTTCTCTAGACCTTTCTGAAGTCATCCTCCTGGTCATTTCTTACAGAACAATAATATTTCATAACATTCAAATACCACAATTTATTCAGCCATTCTCCAACTGATGGGCATCCACTTAGTTTCCAGCTTCTTCCCACTACAAAAAGGGCTGCCACAAATATTTTTGCACATGTGGGTCCTTTTCCCTTTTTTAAAATCTCTTTGGGATACAGACCCAGTAGAAATACTGCTGGATCAAGGGGTATGCACAGTTTGATAGCTCTTTGGGCATAGTTCCAAATTGCTTTCCAGAATGGTGCAACCAGTTCACAACTCCACCAACAATGTTAGTATTCCAGTTTTCCCACATCCCTTCCAACATTATCATTATCTTTTTCCTGTCATCTTAGCCAATCTGAGAAATGTGTAGTAATATCTCAGAGTTGTCTTAATTTGCATTTCTCTAATCAATAGTGATTTAGGACATTTTTTTCATATGAGTTGAAATGGTTTTAATTTCTTCAGAAGATGGCATTTTCCATCCCAAATCTATTGTTATTATCTTGGATCATTGCATTATTGAGGATCATTTTGTCTCTCCTGTTCTCCTTATTTGTATATTTGGTCTTCACCCCCCTCTGGTCTTCACCCCCCTCTCTACCCAATTAGATTGGAAACTCCTTGAGAATAGGTTCTGTGGCAATATATTTTTTTCAGTCTCCATAACATTGTATATATTTAAGTAGATAATCAACTCATATTTGTTGAGTTGAAACTCAGTTCACTTTTTTAATAAAATATTTTATTTTTCCAAATACATGCAAAGATAGTTTTCCACATTACCTTTGCAAAACCTTGTGTTCCAAATTTTTCTCCTTCTCCCCTCTCTCCCCAAGACAGCAAATATTTCGATATAGGTTAAATATGTACAATTCTTCTATACATATTTCCAGATTTATCATGCTGTACAAGAAAAATCAGATCAAAATGAAAAAAACATGAGAAAACAAAACAAAACAAGCAAACAATTACAATTTGATCCATATCTTCTTTCTCTGGGTGCAGATGGCACTCTCCATCCCAAGTCTATTGGAATTGTTTTGGATTATGTCATTGTTGAAAAGAGCCAACTCCATTACACTGGATCACCACATAATCTTGCTGTCTCTATGTACTATGTCTTTTTAGTTCTGTTCACTTCACTTAACATCAGTTCATGTCTTTTCTGAAATCAGCTTGTTCATCATTTCTTATAAAACAATAATATTCCATTACATTCATCTATCATAACTTATTCAGCCATTTCCTGACTGATGAGCATCGTTAGACCACTTTTTAGGCTTTCATTTTCCTTATTTGTAAAGTAAGGAAGCTGAATTGTATGAAGGCTTCTTCCAATTC